>NC_053393.1:207881154-208248173 GCF_905171765.1 Bufo bufo
GGTGTTGACCTGAGGGGTTAGGTCATGTGATATTTTTTATAGAGCAGGTTCTTACAAACGCGGCGATACCTAATATGTATACTTTTTATTTACTTATGTTTTACACTAACCGCACTTTTAAAACAAAAAAAACAAAGTTTGTGTCTCCATATTCTGAGCCATAGTTTTTTTTTTTTTTGGACGATTGTCTAAGGTAGGGGCTCACTTTTTGCGGGATGAGGTGACTGTTAGATTGGTACTATTTTGTCAGGCATACGCCTTTTTGATCGCTTGGTATTGCACTTTTAGTGATTGAAGGTGACCAAAAAATTGCTTTTTTAGCACAGTTTTTATTTTTTTGAGTGTTCACCTGAGGGGTTAGGTCATGTGATATTTTTATAGAGCTGGTCGATGCGGCAATACCTAATATTTCTACTTTTTCTTTTTTTCCCTATTTTTTTTACTTTATTTTGGGAAAAGGACGTTTTTTTTTTTTTTACTTAAAACTTAATTTTTTTGCTAAAAATTTAATTTTATTAACTTTTTTTTTCACTTTATTATTTGTCCCACTCTGGGACTTCCACATTACAGGGTCTGATCCCTGTTTCAATGCAGCACAAGTGGGTGAACATCGCTGGCATCGGCAGATTGAATTTATCCTCCAATTCGAATTCACTCATCCCTAGAATTTATACTAACACTACTATAGTTTATCCCCCCCCCCCCCCCCCATAAAATAATAGTATAGTAAATTTACAGCCAAAGACTGTCTATAACTGTCACATTCAACCAGTCTAAAGAAATGGCCGCCCGTTATAAACCGCCTGAGGTGGGAAATGGCGACCAGAAAACTATTACACCAGAAACAATCAGCAACAACTGAAGTAAACAGCTCTAAACCTCCTCTCCACCCGTCACGTACATCATACCCATCCCCCCCACCCCGTACAACTAGCGCATCTTCCGACTAGCACACTGCATTCTGGGGGCTGTAGTCCACTTCAGTCTCCGCCTCCATCACGTCTACGCGTCCAGAGGCCAGAAAGAACTACAATTCCCAACCTATCATATCAGGGCGTGTTCAACACGTGACCGATGGCTGAGAGAGCATCTAAAAAGCCGCAACACGGCCATTTTGTTCTAGACTGCAAGCGAGCAGGTTAGGCCTTGTCCGAGGACTCGTAGACGCTTCTCGTCAGTCCGGCTTCTCTGCTGAGCTCCTGTTCCCGCAGCCAGAGGAGGTGTCCGCCGTTCGCTCCCGCCAGCGCTCTCTAGACCCACAGAAGCCCGCTCTTCCACCGCCGCCAGCCTTTTCCTCTGCACTCCGTGCACGTAATAATATCGCATGTCCGCTATCCAGAACCTCAACTCTTTCGGTAAGTAGCGGGTAACCGTGAGGAAACGGACCTGGTACTGGTGTCAATGGCGAGGTTATTGCCATGTCGTAGCCTTTATTGTAGTGGGGAAGGCGCCATGGCTGCAGTCAGGCCGCCGCCTTGTCACTCTTGTCTCCACTGTTATAAAATGGCGCCGTGTGCAGGGAGGCCCCGCCTGAGGCTGCACTACTGGGCTGTAATCTGGCGATGTTCACCCACTTGTGCTTGTTACAGGTAAAATCTGCATAATATGGCTGCACAGGGAGCCAAAGCTGGGCCTCTCATACAAACAATACTTTTCTGGTCCCCAATGCCTGTGTCCTTCCCCTCCATGGCTGTGCAGCCAATAGCAGGCCCTGGCAGTGACCCTCTCCCCTTGTGTCATGGGTGATGTCACACTTGTTACAAGGAGGTAGGGTCCTGTTGCCGGATGTTGTGATCTGCACGATAGGGAGATATAGCGACAGTCATGGAGGAATCCGGAAGGATACGGGTGTAGGACAGGTAAGTGTCCATATGAGGGGCCTGGGCATTGCAGGAGGGGGTGGTTACAGCTTTGGGTAACCGCTTTAAAGGGTTTGTGTCACTTCAAGCAAATATTTATGTAGAGAAAGTTAATATAAGGTGGTACTTAGTGTACAATTATCCAAAATAATGGGATTTGTCGACCTTAAATGCAAAAATTGTCTTGTAGGTAGATTGGTTCTATTCTCAACTTAGAGCGGCTCTTAAAGGGAACTTGTCACCGGGATTTTGTGTATAGTGCTGAGGACATTGGTTCCTAGATGGCCGCTAGCACATCCACAATACCCAGTCCCCATAGCTCTGTGTGCTTTTAGTGTGTAAAAAGATTTGATACATATGCAAATTAACATGAGATGAGTCAAGGACAGGACTCATCTCAGGTTAATTTGCATATGTATCAAATCGGGTTTTTTGCACGATAAAAGCACACAGAGCTATGGGGACTGGGTATTGTGGATGTGCTAGCGGCCATCTAGCCACCCATGTCCTCAGCACTATACACAAAATCCCGGTGACAAGTTCCCTTTAAACAATCTGACAAGGAAAACAATAGTTGCCTCACACCCATCAACAGTCGAGGTAATTTCAAAAATGATTAACGGTAGGAGAAGAATATCAAATGTGTAATATCTTGTCCCAAAAAATGAGGGAAAGACAAGGTGCGGAGATTAATATGAGTGGAACAGATAAATTCTGGAGGGTGGTGTTAAATATTCCAGAACTCGGCACATAGGCTTATCTTATTATAAAAAATTTTTTTTTGGTACATAGTCTATGCTATTCCCCTGCCAAACTTATGAAATATTATAAGAATAAGGTGTCAAATGTCTGGAACGAAGTACTTGGGCTACTTTCACGCCTGCGTTGGGTGCGTCTGGTATCTGCACAGACTGATCCGCACCTATAATGGGTTTGCATTATTCTTTTGAGAAAAAATAAGTAGGTCAAAACTGATCCGTCAATGGGGGATGGATCTGTTTTCAACTGCACCATATTGTCAGTGAAAATGGATCCGTCCCCATTGACTTGCGTTGTAAGTCAGGACGGATCCGTTTGGCTCCATCGCCAGGCGGAACGGAACCAAACGGATGTATTCTGAACGGATTCTTATCCATTCAGAATGCATTGGGGCTGAACTGATCCGTTTGTGAGATCCCTGAAACGGAATTCAAAGCACCAGTGTGAAAGTAGCCTTAGCCATATTAAGTTACTTCATAAAGTAGACCTCCCCTGAACCTTTTAGGGTATGTGTGCTGGGTTTGGTGGAGGATATAGGTGATTCTGGGAAACTTTCAATAATGACTATAAACTTCTATTTCAGGCTAGGAGATGTATTGTAAGAAAATGGACAGAGAAAACAATACCAACAAAAAATATGTGGTCCCGTCTGGTCAAATGCTCGTTGGCTTGTGAGAGACTACATATAACCACAAATGCTAAAAGGTGGAGGTTTGAGTGTATGTGGGCTGAATGGTTAAAAAAATTTTGATTAAGGCTTAATGCACACGGCCGTTGTTTGGGTCCGCATCTGAGCCGCCGTTTTGGCGGCTCGGATGCGGACCCATTCACTTCAATAGGGCCACAAAAGATGCGGACAGCACTCCGTGTGCTGTCCGCATCCGTTGCTCCGTTCCGCAGCCCCGCAAAAAAATATAACATGTCCTATTCTTGTCCGCAAAACGGACAAGAATAGGCAGTTATATCAATGGCCGCCTGTTCCGCAAATTGCGGAAGGCACGCAGGCGGCTTCGGTTTTTTGCGGACCGCAAAAAACTGCACGGTCGTGTGCATGTAGCCTAAGATGGAGGTTAGATTGGGGTGTGGGGGAGGGGATGGAGACAAGTTATTTATTGTATGAGGAAAATTATAAACAGTGATATACAATTCTGCAAAGATAGATGTATTAATCTTATATGTAGTTACTACATGCATGTTCTTTGTATTGTAAAAAATAAAATATTATAAAAAAAATGTACAATTATCCATATTGCTTTCTTTTAATATTTCCCTTGTATTATATACTTCTTATACCCAGGGGTAGTGGCCGGGAGCTGTGGCTTGTGCGTCCATGGCCCCGGCCTCTCTGGTGACAGTACTGTGGGTGTGCGCCTAGACTGGCACTCTTCTCTAGTGTACAAACATGCATGGCAAGGTGGCGGTAACCTAGTTGCTGGAATGGAGGTCTATCGTTGTCTTGCTGTGCACCATGATGGTCTTCCCGATCTGTGGTGGTGTCAATGGGACACTTGTCGCTGGAAGTCTCGAATTGTGGACCATTTGTTTGTGGTTTTGCTGCAGATGTCGCCCTTCATTCTCTAACTAAAACCGTCATCAGATCCACAATTAACATTGCAGTTTGGGTGGAGAAATGTGCACATTTTCTGCATGGTCAATCTACACAGTTGTGCGGTCATCCTCGGGGAACCTCCATGTTGCAGACTTGCTATGGAAACTTTCTGCATCTACAGATCTTCACCCAGTCATGTGGATTTCATCTGTGGGACGAAAAAGCAGGATGTGATTTCTTCCTGGCTCCCATTACACAGGTCTGCGACTAAAGTGGTTTGATTATTTTCCTCATTTCCATGTATTTTTGGTGTACTGAAAACAAATAAAATATTAAACTCCTAAATGTCATAATTTGCTGTAAAATGGAATTTTTAAATTTTTGTTTTTTATATTGTGTGTTTTTAACCAAATTTAAAGTCTAAATTACTATAAATTAATTCACATAAGTGCATTTAAGATATAAAATGCCATAACCTTAAAGCGGTTGTCGGAGTTATGTAAAAATATAGCACTGTAAATCTGATGGTCAGCAATATATACATAAGCTAGGGAAAAAAATTATTTCCTTCTCTTGGCTCTTTGTTTACCTGCAAATAAAATTCTTTCCCTGCAAAGGGGTGAATACAAGTGCTGCTCTGAGTGACATGTCTGACTACTGGGATACTGAGCAGCATGCTGTACATGTCCGCCTCAGCCCTGAGTCTGTTCTTCTAATGGTAGAAGGGGTTAATCTTTCCTGAATCCAGTGGGAGGGAGACGCAGGGCAGATAGCAGCAGCTTCGGTCAGTGCAGGGGGTGTCGATCAGAAGCTGATCTATCCGGAGGCTAGAGCATCAGTTTAAACAAAGTGCAGAACCCATTTTTCTGTAAAACAAGCAGTGTCATTTACTTGGCTACATGCATATGTGGGCAAGACAATACGTGTTTCGACACCGGATAGGGGAACATCTAAATGATATCTGAAAAGGGCGGATACTCCCGTTGCCAACGCCACATTCGTACCACACATGAGGGAAAAGTAGACACCATAAAATGCCAGGGTATTGAAGCGATGAGAAGATTGCTGAGAGGTGGGGATTATGAAAAGACTGCTTCAAAAAGAAGCAGAATGGACATTTAGGCTACGAACTGTGAGACCGGAAGGTCTCAATGAATTCATCTCATATGTATGCTTTATATAAAATGACATTGATTTATGTCCATCACTATCTATAATTCCTTTGTCGGGCCATTCATGCACGAGGTATTATGTATATACCTAAACGTCTTTACCCCACATGCTTTTTTCCAGATTTATTCTCCCCGTTTCTGTATTTTGTTATGGATTCTCTCTAATTCATATATTTACATTACACATACACATTATTGTGAAATACTTGTTACATCTAGCATGATTAATGGGGTCATTCCCTGTTCTTCTCAACTAAATGCCCCTCATCCCTACCTTATGTGCTTATGCTGCCTTTTATACCGTTATGCACCACCAATTAGTCCGTGTACTAATGCAGTGTTTCCCAACCAGTGTGCCTCTAGCATGCCCGGACAGCCTTTGGTTGGGAAACACTGTACTAATGAATGTAGTCAATCACATTGGCACTCCGCTGCATAGGGTGGACATGGTGGGCTGGGACGCCTCATCTTTCAGTCACACCCACCGCCTTCCTATTCGCTCACAGCAGCTGGCCACACCTCTGGTTGGGGATGGACTATCCTCATTTAAACAGCTGTACCTACGGCCACCCTAGCACCGATGCTGCCTTGAGACACGAGGTGGATAGTGTTTGTCCTGCTTGCACCCAATGCTCCTGATGAGCCATAGGCGAAACGTGTCGAGTGAGTGGTAGACAGGGCAGGGATGCCATTACAAACATACTGTATGCGTCTCCCTCCCACTGGATTCAGGAAAGATTAACCCCTTCTACCATTAGAAGCACAGACTCAGGGCTGAGGCTGACATGTACAGCATGCTGCTCAGTATCCCAGTAGTCAGACATGTCACTCCGCTGCATAGGGTGGACATGGTGGGCTGGGACGCTTCATCTACCACTCACTCGACACGTTTCGCCTATGGCTCATCAGGAGCATTGGGTGCAAGCAGGACAAACACCATCCGCCTCGTGTCTCAAGGCAGCATCGGTGCTAGGGTGGCCGTAGGTACAGCTGCTGCAATGTGGATGGTCCATCCCCAACCAGAGGTGTGGCCAGCTGCTGTGAGCGAATAGGAAGGCGGTGGGTGTGACTGAAAGATGAGGAGTCCCAGCCCACCATGTCCACCCTATGCAGCAGAGTGCCAATGTGACTACATTCATTAGTACAGTGTTTCCCAACCAAAGGCTGTCCGGGCATGCTGGGAGTTGTAGTTTTGCAACAGCTGGAGGCACACTGGTTGGGAAACACTGCATTAGTACACGGACTAATTGGCGGTGCATAACGGTATAAAGGCAGCATAAGCATATGTATGTACACTAGGGAAACTAGCCAATTAAAGACCATGTAATACCCACTGGTGTAAACCTTCACCAAGGGTAAATAAAGTAAGGAGCAGAGACGCTCCCTCCCTCAGTGGCAGCCCTCTTGAGGTCTGTGGTGTTGTGATTGTGCTCCTATCCTTTAATTAGCCTGCCTACTTGCCAACCAATGCTGCTTTCTGATACATTTATGACCCAATACAAAAAGCAGCTAGTTGTTATGGGACCTCATGATATAGCGCTGTGATCATCATACGATATACCTCTATTGCAGCGTTTATTATCCTTTATGCTGCTATAGATTAGTGACTGCTGGACTATCATAGTGCATTGTATCAGCCCGGACCAGCATTTCAGTCACCATTTATTCATGAAGGCCCATGTACACGTTAAGTTTTTATTTGGTGATATAGAGGTCTTCTTTTAATCCCTTAACGCAGAACGCCGTAAATTTACGGCGGGGGGTGCGTTCTGCCGTACATGCACGTCGGGATGATCGGGCGGGCATCGGAATGGTGCGCGCCCGATCACTGCAGGGGTCCGGCAGTCCCTGGTAGCCGGGTTCTCCGGCGGATTGACCCCTTCTATGCTGCTGACCGTGACATAGAAATGGTTTGCGGCGGTGAGTGATCGCATCGAGTCCCCGCGCTGTTGTGGTGGGGACCTGATGAGCGCTAAGACAGCCAGATGCCGTGCAGAGGCTGCCCAATGCCCTGCATGGCATCTGGACCTGCCTCAGGCTGGGTCTCCTAGGCAACCTGTTAGTGTATGATGCGGTGTCATACACTAACAGGCAATGCATTACAATACAAATGTATTGAGAGGGAAGAAATGCAAATGAGCTCTTAACAAGCTTTGCCTCTAATGCCACCAGATGTAAGGCAGCTATCCTATAAGCCAATATTCAGCTCTTAAAATAAGCCTTGAGACCTGACTTGGATATTAAATAAGCCAGCACCTTATCTGCAGACAGCTGTTTAGGGGTGATTGCCCCCTCATACAGGCCTCCTACCCAGTTAAGCCAGTACTCTCTGCTCTGCACTGATGAGGGGCAATCACCCCGAAACGGCTGTCTGCAGATGAGGTGCTGGCTTATTTAATATCCAAGTCATCTCAAGGCTTATTTTAAGAGCTGATTATTGACTTATAGGATGGCTGCCTTACATCTGGTGGCATTAGAGGCAAAACTTGTTAAAAGGTCATTTGCATTTCTTCCCTCCCAGAATTCCAGGAGCATGTATGGCCTAGAAGTCTCCTCACACTGATTAAGGTGCTCTCTCCCTAAGGAGAGTTAGTTCCCCCCCCCCCCCCCCCCCCCTATACAGATCTATTGTAATGCATTGCAGAGGGGATCAGACCCCCAAAAGAGTGGGACAAATAGTTTTAAAAAAGTGTTTGAATAAAAAAAAATAAAGTTTCAAGTAAAAAAAAAAAAAGAAACACTCCCCCTTTCCTCTGACTTTCTAAGAAAAAAAATACTCATATTAGGTATCGCCGCGTCCATAACGAACGGCTCTATAAATATATCACATGATCCACCCTGTCCAATAGACACCATAAAAAATAACTAAAAAAAAAAGTGCAACACCAAGTGATCAAAAAGGCATATGCCCCAGAAACATAGTACCAATCTAACCGTCGCCTCATCCTGCAAAAAATGAGCCCCTACATAGGACTATCGCCCCAAAAATATGGCTTTCAAACTAAGGAGACACAAACATGTTTTGGTTTCAAAAATGCTTTTGTTGTGTTAAATGTAATTAAAAAAAAGTATACGTATTAAGTATCGCCGCGTCCGTAAAAACCTGCTCTATAAAAATACCACATGACCTAACCCCTCAGGTGAACACCGTAAAAGTGTCACAAAGTGTAATAGCAAGCGATCAAAAAGTCATACACACCCCAAAATAGTGCCATCAGTCATCTCATCCCGAAAAAAATTAGCCCCTACACAAGTCGCCTAAAAAATACATAAAACTGGCTTTCAGAATGTGGAGACACTAAAGAATATTATTTTTTATGCTTTATGTAAAACTGAAACAAACAACCAAAAAAAGTAGTCCTATTTGGTATTGTCGCGTCTGTGACAACCTGCTCTATAAAAATACCACATGATCTAACCTGTCAGATGAATAACAGTTCCAAAACAGCTATTTCTTGTTACCTTGCCTCACAAAGTGTAATATAGAGCAACCAAAAATCATATGTACCCTAAAATAGTACAAACAAAACTGCCACCCTCTCCCGTAGTTTCTAAAATGGGGTCACTTTTTTGGAGTTTCTACTCTAGGGGGGCTTCAAAGGGGACATGGTGTCAAAAAACCAGTCCAGCAGAGTCTGCCTTATGGCATTCCTTACTTTGTGTGCCCGTACAGCAGTTCACGACCACATATGGGGTGTTTCTGTAAACTACAGAATCAGAGCGATAAATATTGAGTTTTGTTTGGCTGTTAACCCTTGCTTTGTAACTGAGGAAAAAAATTATTAAAATGGAAAATCTTATCTCTAATTTCCATTCTTGTGGAACACCTAAAGGGTTAACAAGTTTCTAAAATCAGTTTTGAATACCCTGAGGGGTGTAGTTTGTAAAATAGGGTCATTTTTGAGTGGTTTCTATTATGTAAGCCTCACAAAGTGACTTCAGACCTGAACTGGTCCCGAAAAAGTGGGTTTTAGAAGTCTTCTGAAAAATTTCAAGATTTGCTTCTTGCCTTGTAATGGCCCCAAAAAATAAAATGGCATTCCCAAAATGATCCAAACATGAAGTAGACATATGGGGGAATGTAAATGTAAAAACAATTTTTGGAGGTATTACTATGTATTATAGAAATTGAAACTTGGAAATTTGCTAATTTTTCAAATTTTTTTAAATAAATGAAATAAAAATGTATTTATTTTTTTACTCCATTTTATCAGTGTCATGAAGTACAATATGTGGCGAAAAAACAATCTCAGAATGGCCTGGATAAGTAAAAGCATTTTAAAGTTATTCACACCAAGTGACACTGGTCAGATTTGCAAAAAATGGCCTGGTCCTTAAGGGGGTTAATGTATATCTAATAAAAGTTTGAGGTTTAAGGCCTAGTTCACACGAACGTGTTGTGTGGTTTTTTTTTTGCAAGTGTACGGGCTGTTTTTCGTTTCAATGGGAATGTACTCCGTATGCATTCCATTTCCGTTTTTCCGTTCCGTTGAAAGATATAACATGTCCTATTATTGCCCGCAAATCACGTTCCGTGGCTCTATTCAAGTCAATGAGTCCGCAAAAAAAAAGGAACACATACGGAAAAGCATCCGTATGTCTTCTGTATCTGTTCCGTTTTTGCTGTACCATCTATTGAAAATGTTATGCCCAGCCCAATTTTTTCTATGTAATTACTGTATACTGTACATGGCATACGGAAAGGAAACGGAAACACAACGGAACTCAAAAACGGAACAACGGATCAGTGAAAAACGGACCTCAAAAAAACTATAAAAGCCATACGTTCGTGTGAACTAGGCCTTACACTTCAACATTTCTCAGCACCGTGAGCACGCCTCAAAGTGTGAGGACCTCCGAAACGGGTTCAAGGGTAAGAAAAAAATAATAATCTTTCCGTTATGAGATTCCTATGGTATGGCGAGAGCAAAATAACCATAGTGACAACTGTTACTTTTGTTCATGTGATGTGAAAGGGTTAAAATCAAAAGGGAAGCATTCCATTTCATACCCCAATTTTCACTCAGAAATTCGTCCTATCCCCATGGCACAGATATACCAGTACCCCAAGCCCCCTGCTACCTTGTTTTCTCAGGAGATGAATGATTTGATAAGAGTCTTAAATCTTCCCAAAGATGCCACTGAGTTGCACGGATCAAGGCTCAAAAGCAGGAATTTATTGTTGCCAGGAGTCCTCTTCATGGTTCAGACATCGTGAAAAGGAGTTTGTTCCTTACTTAACCCAGGAAGAAAAGTTGGTTTATTGCATCAATGTCAAATGGGTGAATTTAAAAGCCACTATGATTCAGAGCCATGGTGTGTGTGTGTTTTTTTTTTTTTTTTTTTTTTTTTTTTTTTAATATAGATTCTTCAAAGAGAAGTCTCAAAGCAGTTTTACTCCAACGATGGTTTTTACGCTTCCATACCTGTAGGTCATTCCGAACACTTGAAGGAAACCTACGAGAACTTGGAATTGGTTCTTCTTAAACTTAAATATGAAGACCATGGTTGGCAAGTGTGTGGGGACTTGAAGGCCTTGTGCATGCTGCTCGGGCAACAAGCTGGGTATACCAAATACCCTTGTTTTCTGTGTCTATGGGACAGTCGAGACTGACAAAATCACTGGACCAAGAAGAGTTGGCAGCTGAGGGTGCTAACAGTCAGTGAAAAGTCCTTAGAAGAACTTTATGGGAAGGTACCAAAGTTTCTCGACCACCTCTCCACTTAAAATTTGGGATTGAGGAAGCAATTTGTAAAATCATTTCCAAGAGATTGAGAATGCTTCAAATACTTGGTCACCAAATTTCCATGCCTGTCGAAGGCAAAATTGAAGGAAGTTGTTTGTCGGACCAGATATTAGAAGGCTTATAGTTGATCAAGAGTTTGTCAATACCATGACAGATCCTCAAATAGAAGGGTGGATTGCATTTAAAGAAGTCGTACAGAAATTTTTAGGCAATAACAAAGATCCTCGCTACAAAAAGATCGTTGGACGATGCTGAAAGCATTTGAAGCTTTGGGTTACCTGAGTTTGAAAGTGCATTTCCTCCAGTTCCACCTTTGACTAATTTCCTGAAAATTTGGGAGCTGTGGGTGACTAACAAGGTGAACAATTCCACGACATTAAAGGGTTTCTGTCATGAGAAATGTTATGTAGCTGACTGACATTAGCAATGTGCTAATGTCAGCAGTACATAACAGTATGCTTTATAACTGCCTGCCGCCGTTCTCTTAAAATAAAGACTTGGCCTCTAGGTGCTATTAGGACGTTGCTTCAGCACCTAGAGGCTCGGTCTACGCACCCTTTGGCACGCCCATGTACACTTAATTGACTTTCGAGTTCTCCTCATCGTCCCGTAAATCCCGCGCATGTGAACTCGAAAGTCAATTAAGTGTACATAAGCGTGCCAAAGGGTGCGTAGACCGAGCCTCTAGGTGCTGAAGCAACACCCTAATAGCACCTAGAGGCTCATTAGCATATTTTAAGTCTTTAGTTTAAGAGAATGGTGGCAGGGAGTTATAAAGCATACGGTTAAGTACTGCTGACATTAGCACATCGCTGTCAGTCAGCTACATAACTTATTTCTCATGACAAACCCTTTAAAGAGATAGAAAGGAGATACCAGGGAAAATGGAGCATTACAATGATGGCAGACTACTGTTGATGCTTCAGAGAGACATTCCAGATGCTACTCACAAGCGTAAATGCACCAAAAGGAGCCTCACAGGGAAGAATCGAGTTTAGTGTGTAGGTGAACTCATTTCAGTTCAAAAAAGGATTTTCATGAAAAGATTGTAATAAAACTTTAATTGTATAAGTCCATTTCCATTTATTTTTGAGGTATTGCCTTATTTAACATGGTTACCTAAATTGGCAGGATAACATGATGTCCTATGACAAAATGAAGGTCATTTTTGGATTCAGCACACCAAAAAGACCTTTGCATAACCTGACCCCCACCAATCCAGAGAACTAGGGACTTGTTCCCCAGCAGGTTTAGCAGGAATCACTGCTGCTCCGCTCAATCTCTACAGAAGACGAGAACATATAGATTATAGTGGTTTTCCCCATCTGACAATGGTAGCATATCACTAGGATTTGCCTCTGGCTGATAGGTGTGGGACCCACACCATCTCATAAATGCAGCCGGCAAAGTGAAGGAGGGCTCCTGCCACTTTCCATTAATTTCTATGGGGCTTCTGAAAATATTTAAGTGGTGCGCTACTATTTTTGACGCCCTCCACTTTGCTGGCTGTGTTTACAAGGTGGGTGCAGGTCCCATACCTGCACCTATCAGACATTGGGGGCATATCCTTGTGATATGCCCCTGTTATCTGAGCTGGGAATGCATCTTTATATTTGGGAATTGTATTTCAAGTTATAAAGAAAATGGAGACTTTTAATTTTAGGTCATGTATTGACATGGGCTAATTGTTATTACCTTGTAGGGTGGCCCCCACTGATGTTGTGGGTTTATTTATATATTTTTTCAAACAAGATGAAAGGTCCTCTTTAAAGGAGCTGCCCAGGATTTCCGTAGTAAGACACCATCTTTGGGATAGGCCATGAATCATGTGGGTGTGACAAGTGGTTACCATGTAGCTTTTGTTGCTGGGAATTCACTGCTTCATCCATGGTGTAGTGGACAGAACTGGTAACTGCAGTGCTACTCCCACTGACATGAATGGGAGCACTACTGCAGCTGTATCTTACTACTCGGGGGAGCTACATGGTAACCTGTGATCGGAAGGGGCGTATTGTCAGCCTATCCTCTGGCTAGACAATGAATACAAAAATAGTGGTGGTTTATCAAAATCCTGGGCTACCAACAGCTTAAAGGAGCACTTCCATCCTGAGGGAGTATTCGGCTGTCTTCATTGTCGGCTTACTACTACTGTGAAGAGGAGCTGTTTGTGGCCAGGTCATCCTCCTAGGTGCAGAATTGGGATAGCAGTGGCAGCTGTTCTGTATAGGCCCAGATAAAGGTGCTCCCAGGAGAGCAGTGATTAGTGTGATGTGTTCTGCTTTATTCCTGATTGCTCTGCCCGTAAAGGTTTTGTTGCAGTTGCTCATTGTATAAAATTCCAATTTGTTTCAGACCCCTTTGCTGATG
This sequence comes from Bufo bufo, assembly GCF_905171765.1. Classification (NCBI taxonomy): domain Eukaryota; kingdom Metazoa; phylum Chordata; class Amphibia; order Anura; family Bufonidae; genus Bufo; species Bufo bufo. Next base: position 207,894,608 of record NC_053393.1, read on the forward strand.
CAACTAAGGGTGACGACTTACTCCCGGCAGGGACTGAAGACTATATCCATATAAGAATTCAACAACGAAACGGCAGAAAGACTCTGACCACTGTACAGGGGATTGCAGATGATTACGACAAAAAGAAACTTGTAAAAGCTTTCAAGAAGGTGAGTAGTTTCAGCTGTAAGTTCCTAAATCTTATACTAGGTGCACAAGGCATTTCTCAATAGTAATGTTATGAATGGTAGCTTTTTAAGATGCCATACTGCTATATAAAGTGAGTCATTACGGAAGATCTAATATATTCCTTCTGTAGTTTTTGCCTTGCCATTGTGTTCATTCTCCTCCAGAAATTTGCCTGTAATGGTACTGTGATTGAACATCCAGAGTACGGTGAAGTCATTCAGCTGCAGGGTGACCAGAGGAAAAACATCTGTCAGTTTCTTATGGAAGTAAGTATACATGCTTGGTGTACTAAAGCCGGTCCGCAGTTCCATCTTGGAGCCTCAGTGCATTCATTGGGTGCCTGTTGAAACAAACTCGTGCTTTAAGAGGACCTTTCGCTAGTTTAAAAACTAACTATATCAGTGGGCAGAGCGGCGCCCATGGGTCTCCCTGCACTTAATAGACAACCCTAATACAAAAACTCTGCCCAGTACAACAGAGGGAGCTGCAGACACCGGAGCCTATACCGGCGAACGGAGCGGCGCCCAGACATACTAGTAAGTGCAGGGGGACCCCTGGGCGCCGCTCTGCCCACTGATATACACTGCTCAAAAAAATAAAGGGGACACTTAAACAACACAATGTAACTCCAAGTCAATCACACTTCTGTGAAATCAAACTGTCCACTTAGGAAGCAACACTGAGTGACAATCAATTTCACATGCTGTTGTGCAGATGGGATAGACAACAGGTGGAAATTATAGGCAATTAGCAAGACACCCCCAATAAAGGAGTGGTTCTGCAGGTGGTCACCACAGATTACTTCTCAGTTCATATGCTTCCTGGTTGATGTTTTGGTCACTTTTGAATGCTAGCGGTGCTTTCACTCTAGTGGTAGCATGAGACTCCGTCTCAGGTAGTGCAGCTTATCCAGGATGGCACATCAATGTGAGCTGTGGCAAGAAGGTTTGCTGTGTCTGTCAGCGTAGTGTCCAGAGCATGGAGGCACTACCAGGAGACAGGCCAGTACATCAGGAGACGTGGAGGAGGCCGTAGGAGGGTAACAACCCAGCAGCAGGACCGCTACCTCTGCCTTTGTGCAAGGAGGAGCACTGCCAGAGCCCTGCAAAATGACCTCCAGCAGGCCACAAATGTGCATGTGTCTGCTCAAACGGTCAGAAACAGACTCCATGAGGGTGATACTAGGGCCCGACATCCACAGGTGGGGGCTTACAGCCCAACACCGTGCAGGACGTTTGGCATTTGCCAGAGAACACCAAGATTGGCAAATTCGCCACTGGCGCCCTGTGCTCTTCACAGATGAAAGCAGGTTCACACTGAGCACATGTGACAGAGTCTGGAGACGCCGTGGAGAACGTTCTGCTGCCTGCAACATCCTCCAGCATGACCGGTTTGGCATTGGGTCAGTAATGGTGTGGGGTGGCATTTCTTTGGCGGGCCGCACAGCCCTCCATGTGCTCGCCAGAGGTGGCCTGACTGCCATTAGGTACGGAGATGAGATCCTCAGACCCCTTGTGAGACCATATGCTGGTGCGGTTGGCCCTGGGTTCCTCCTAATGCAAGACAATGCTAGACCTCATGTGGCTGGAGTGTGTCAGCAGTTCCTGCAAGACGAAGGCATTGATGCTATGGACTGGCCCGTCCCTTCCCCAGACCTGAATCCAATTGAGCACATCTGGGACATCATGTCTCGCTCTATCCACCAACGTCACGTTGCACCACAGACTGTCCAGGAGTTGGCAGATGCTTTAGTCCAGGTCTGGGAGGAGATCCCTCAGGAGACCGTCCGCCACCTCATCAGGAGCATGCACAGGCATTGTAGGGAGGTCATACAGGCACGTGGAGGCCACACACACTACTGAGCCTCATTTTGACTTGTTTTAAGGACATTACATCAAAGTTGGATCAGCCTGTAGTGTGTTTTTCCACTTTAATTTTGAGTGTGACTCCAAATCCAGACCTCCATGGGTTGAAAAATTTGACTTCCATTTTTTTTATTTTTGTGTGATTTTGTTGTCAGCGCATTCAACTATGTAAAGAACAAAGTATTTCAGAAGAATATTTAATTAACTCAGATCTAGGATGTTATTTTTGTGTTCCCTTTATTTTTTTGAGCAGTGTAGTTAGTTTTTAGTTTTTAAACTAGTGAAAGGTCCTCTTTTTAAAGGGCTTCTGTCACCCCCAAAACACATTTTTTTTTAATTTTTGGGGCTTGTTAAAATCCTTATTTAACTACTATTCCCTATATAGGGATCTTACCTTTTTGTCTGTGGCTTCTTTTCCTTAAAAAACGATCTTTTAAAATATGCAAATCACTTCACTACCAGCAAGTAGGGCATCTACATGCTGGTAGCCGCCGCAAAAAACCGCCCCCTTCTCCTGTTTGACAGGGCCAGCGAGCGCTCTCCTCCTCCGGCTGGCCCTGTCATCATTTCAAATCCCGCGCCTGTCTTCATTGGGCGCAGGCGCTCTTAGAGAAGGAGGCTCGCCTCCTCAGCACTCCCTCAGTGCGCCTGCGCCGATGATGTCTTCTCTTTCGGTGGGGGTGACAGAAGCCCTTTAACCCTTTCAATCGACAGCCAGTTTGGACCAAATGCCAGATCCCCATTTTTCAAATCTGACGTGTCACTTTATGCGGTAATAACTTTGGAATGCTTTTATTTATTAAAGCCATTCTGAGATTTTCTTGTGACACATTGTAAGTCACGTTAGTGGTGAATTTGAGTTGATACGTTTTACCTTTTTATGCATAAAAAATCCAAAATTTGCAGAAATTTTGGAAATTCACTATTTTCAAAATGAGAATTTCTTTGCTTTTAAGACGGATAGTGACCACTTTACATTCCTCATATGTCTACTTTATGTTGGCATCATTTAGCAAATGGTGTGTGTGTGTGTTTTTTCTTCCAGTTCTGAAGTCACTTCAACCCCCCATAAATTACCACATTTTAGAAATTACACCCCTCAAGTTATTAAAAACTGATTTCACAAACTTTATTAACCCTTTAGGTGTTCCACAAGAATTAAAGCAAAATGGAGGTGAAATCTTAATTTTTTTTAATTTATTTTTTTATGGCAGATTATCCATTTATATCCAATTTTCAGCAAGGGTAGACATCCAAAGAAACCTCAATATTAATATATTACCCCCCCTCCCCAGGTGCCATGTCACATTTGAAGAGCCCCTGAGGTACCCCTAGAAAGAAAACCCCAAAAAGTGACCCCTCAAGGAATAAATCTAGTGATGAAGTGAATACTTTGACCCAACAAGCGTTTCATAGAATTTAGAAACGCATGCCTATGAAAAATTTCCAATATAAAGTTGCTTTAACCCAAAAAAATTTCATTTTCACATGGGGTAACAGCAGAAAATGGACCCCAAAATTTGTTATGCATTTTTATTTATTTCCTGAATACGGCAACACCTCATATGTAGTCATAAACCGCACTTTGGGGACACTGCAATATTCAGAAGGGTAAAAGCGGCATTGGGCTCTTCTAACATGTAAGGCTCCATTCACACGTCCGTAATAATGGGTCCGCATGCGTTCTGCAAATTTCTGACCCATTCATTCTCAATAGGTCAATAATGGATGCGGACAGCACACAGTGTGCTGTCCCCATTTCCGGAACCTGCCGCTGATCTTCCAGTCCGCGGCTCCGGAAAAAAGTAGAACATGTCCTATTCTTGTCCGCAATACATTACAGACGTGTGAATGGATAGTATTTTTCACCAATGTAGCTGTGTGGGTTCACCCCCCTCCCCCTTACTTTTAAGACCCATCTGGATCTTGAAGATCCAGTGGGCCTGATGGCTATACAGTGCATTGCAATAGTTGCATGTGCTACACTTATACTAAGGCTGATCAGACCCTCGGGGGTCTGATCAGCCTTAGGTACATGGCAACCCGGAAGCCTTTGTAAGGTGTCCAGTGGGCCACTGCCATCTCCTCCCTTTCAACCCCACAGATGCCGTGGCAAGGGACCACTTTGGTCCCTTGCTGGCTTTCCGGGATAGCACATACTCCAGGGCTGTGACAGTTTATACGTTTCACAGCCCCAGTAAGCAAATTGGATCTGACTGTACATCCAAATGCAGAAAGTCACTTGCAGTTTGGACATAGTTACATCCAAATGTGTGAAAGGGTTAAATTACATATAGAAAATTTGGTGCCTTGTTTGCTTTGTTGAAATATTAGTAGAAAGGGTGACTAAGGTTTAATGCTGCAGCTTTTTGGGTGAGGGAAATATTTCAGAAAACCCCTGCGGTTTAAGTGAGCCTTGAGCTGTATTAGCTGGGAGTGGCGCATACTCCCATTCATACAGGGGGTTGCGGATGCCTTTTATCAATGCAGGTCCCAGTGGCTGGTCCTCCACCTAGCAGCCACTTGTTACCTCTACAGTGGTTATGAAATTGTAGATGTACAGTGACTTGATATGACATGTAAATGCTAACTACAACTCCTTTATCTTGCAGATTGGCATTGTTAAGGAAGAACAGCTGAAGGTCCATGGCTTCTGAGATGTGAATTACGTCACACTTTTCTGCCAAGGCTGGCACTCTTAAAACATGAATATTTGCAGTAGAAGGACTTTTAATATGTCTGAACATTCAACTCTAGGTCCTTTTGTGCATGATTATCAAAAATGTGTAAAGAGTAGGCTAGTAACACATAAAAAGATAGCTGTTAGATGGTAGGTTGGAACCAGGAGTTTTAGCACATTTCCAATGGAAATGTTTTAGTGATCTGTCACCTTTTTTTCCACTTGATTTGATGTTTTTGTTGTATTAAATGTTTGTTGCTGCCTACATTGGCTCTTGTATTAATTTATGGCTTGCTGTATACCTCATGCATCAAACGGTTTTCAGTGCATCTCTTGGGCTACTTTCACACTCGTGTTTTGGCTTTCCGTTTGTGAGATCCGTCATAGGCTCTCACAAGCGGTCCAAAACTAATCAGTTTTGCCCTAATGCATTCTGAATGGAAAAGGATCTGCTCAGAATGCATCAGTTTGCCTCCGATCAGTCTCCATTCCACTCTGGAGGCAGACACCAAAACGTGGCCTGCAGCATTTTGCTGTCCGCTTGACAAAACTGAGCCAAACGGATCGGTCCTGGCACACAATGTAAGTCAATGGGGATGGATCCATTTTCTCTGGCACAATAGAAAACTGATCTGTCTCCCATTGACTTTCAATAGAGTTCATGACTGATCAGTCTTGGTTATGTTACAGATAATACAAGCGGATCCATTCATGACGGATGCATGTGGTTGTATTGTAACGGGTCAGTTTTTTCAGATCCATGACGGATTCGCCCAAAACGCAAGTGTGAAAGTAGCCTAATTTGTATTGTGATGCATCCTGGTCTGTAGTGTTAAAGGGGTTGACCAGGATACACTGGCTTTCTCTCAGGATAGCACCTTCCTAGCTGGCTGCTAGTCTTTCAAAATCTCCTTTTAAAGAACAGAGTATCTGTGGTATGTCATTGCATAAGTGATTACCAGGTACACTGTACATGAATGTGCTCAGAAATGAGCTTTGCACATATTGACATGAAACCCTAAATTGTTCAGTGCCTCATTAATGAAATGCCATAGCAAAACTTAGTCATGGAAGGGTTTAAGATATTCTGCGCTCAAAGCTATGCAGTAACAGAACAAATGCAAAACTAGAATTAGCAGCTTTGCAGCATTTGTATTCTGCCCCCCTGGTTCAGAGAACTAAACTTTCATGGATTGACTTGCATAAAGCTACCAGTTGCAGAAGATCACACCGGTATAGGAGCTGTGCCTCTGCAATTAGCAGCAGGAGACTTTAGGTAATTAACAAAAATTCTTTGAATTATGGGTACTGCAATGTTGCATTAAAACTTACTTTTGAAAAAGCAGGTGCTGAAGGTGACAATGTAAGTGAATAGGTTTGTTGCAGTGTCAAAATAAAACTGGTAGATTTCCTCCCTCCTCCCCCATTTCATCCTTCCCAATGGTGCTTATGATGAGATGACCCTCCTTCTACCTGGTAGGGACAGGAAGTAAATAAATGTGATTCACCTCCGTCTTCCCCTCCTGGATGCAGAGGTTACTGCGTCCTCCTTTGGTGTCAGGGGATGCAAGGGCATGGTGACCAGACACTCATGGAGTTCCTCCTGTCTGTGCAACAACTGCCGCTCCAGCGTGTTATGTCTCAATGGGACTTAAAAGGAATCTATCACCAAGTTTTACCATATAGAGTTGCGTGACATGCACAGATAGATCTCCGCTAGCATGCCCACAATATACCTGTCCCATAGCTCTGTGTGGCTTTATTTTGTTTAAAAAATTATTTTATAGGTATTGAAATTGGCCAAGTAAGGTGCCCAAGGCATGGTTAAGGAGCCCAAGGCATGGTTAAGGAGCCCAACCACACCATGGCATCCAGGAATCTCCTCCTTGCTCACAAAGTTACAGTGCTGTAATCTTGCGATGCGCGAGCTAGCGCATGCACAGTGCCAGCAAAGTGTTTGTTCCCTTTGCTGGCATCAGCCTCGGTGAACAAACTGCGCATGTGCTAGCTCGCGCATCGCAAGATTACAGCACTAACTTTGTGAGCAAGGAGGAGATTCCTGGCTGCAGGCGGTGCTGGGCTCCTTAACAGTGGCCGTGGCTGGGCTCCTTACTTGGCTAATTTACATATCTATAAAATCATATTTTATTTTTATAACGAAATAAAGCCACACAGCTATGGGACAGATATATTGCCGACATGCTAGCGGAGATCTATCCGTGCATGTCTGCAACTCTATAGGGTAAAACTAGCTGACAGATTCCCTAAGGTGGGCACTGAAGTACCTGTCAGAAGGGAGCTGAATAGAACCTCCTTCCATGTTGGCCGGCTTCTGATACGGTGCACCTAGTGACATGCCGGACTCAACGCAGAAGTTGCCCTCTGACCAGGAGTCTGAAAGAAGGGAAATATAAGTGGGTTTATTATGTCCAGATGTCTACCTGTTCAGATGTCTGAAGCGGGAGACATTATGGAGACTGCCCAGTGTCCTGGAGCTGTGAGTGGCTGATATAGGAATGCTCTTGTTTAATGTACCACTATTGATCCTCACTTTATTTCCTCCTAGTATAAATCTGGATTGATAGTTCTATGGACTTCTAAGTTCCAAATGCACCTCTAATATAGTAAAGGAGATGAAAGATTAGACAGGAAATGAGAGCTGCTCTGTCAGAGTTCTGAGAGACTTTCTTCTGTAGTTCCCCAAGCACAGGGTGCTAGTGCTCTGCCACGTGAGGATATGGTTTCTTTAAATGACCCAATGGTTAAAAAAATGATTCTTTTTAAACCCAATATTGCATCTACCTCAGTGGCTAGATCTTTGAAAAAGTGGTTAATGCAGCTAGAAGGATGATTAACAGAAAATACCCCCTATGATAATAAATATATAATTTCAATGCCACTACAGAATCGGTAAGAATAGCAGCAAAACCTCTGGTTTAATTAATGTGGCTAGAAAAGCTCTCTGGTCAAAATCGTCGTCAGGGGCTACTACATCAAAATGAAAGCTTTGTAGTTTCCCGTTTTATGGAACTATGCTTCTGGGTTTGGAACGAAGCAACTGAGGCACACAGGAGTCATAAAGGGCATGCAGTTGGATTGGCTACTGTTGGGTCAAACTCTGGAGATTCTGCAGATATCTCCCACAGGTCTGTGGAACTTGCAAAAGCCCTCAACCCAGTAAGCCTCTTTCAGGAGGGAATTTTCCATATTATTATTTTTTTTTTTTATATGCTGATCTGTACTGCACTATTGGATCAGGGACCTGTCCACTGAGCAGTGTCCTGGTGGGGTCACTAATGTGCCTCCTTCCTATTTGTACCTTCCTACTGGGGTCACTATGTAGAGGAAATTTAATACAAATATTGAAAGACTGCAGCACTCCAAAAGTTGTGATTGAAAAAAAAAATGGATGGTTTATTAACCTATCTAGCAGCAACGTGAAGCTCTCTATGGAGCCTTTGTCCAGCTGAATAACATGTGCACAGTGCTAATACTGGCCAGCACGCCCCTTATCTTCTGTAGAAATAGTACAAAAATGTACAACTGGGACAAAATAAATGTACTAGCTCGTAGCTCCGCACTACATATAGGATCTCGCTGGCCGGACCACAGAAGACCGACGAGTGATTGTCTCCACGTCTTGTCGGAGGCGCAACGGAGACGACAAGACGTGGAGAAACAGAGACCGGCAGGGGGTTCTATTCCCCTTATTGTTTTTTCCGTGACATGTGGATTTATTATGACATATTGTCTTTTAGGAAAACCCCAGAAAGGTGTCTGCTAAGACTAAACATAAGGAATCCCCAGAAGAGTCCCCATCAATGTTTAAATGCATGAAAAGGCTGATTAGAGAAGAAGTGGGTAATGCTCTTAAATCCAAAAAAGAAGCCCATAGAAGCAAAGACCGATCCCCTTCTGGGCAAAAATTCTCGGACGTTTCTAGTTCAGATGAAAATACCTTAATAGAAAGTGGGGAAATTTCATCCGACTCATCTTCGGAAGAAGTTAGAAGCGGTAGACCATTCTTTCCCATTCAGGAAGTTGATCAACTTTTGAAAGCCGTTAGAGCTACAATGAATATTGACGTGCCGATTGCTAAAGTTTTGCGCAGATCATCTTTGCCTTTTTTTATGATCTAGGGCAGCTTAAGGACGCCATGGACAGCTTAAGGACGCTTTAGGAAGCTAACATAGCGGCCACTTGTACTGCTAGGGCCCTTATCTTATGGGTGAAGCAGTTAGAAGACCAGATCAGGGATTAGTTAGAATCTATCCTGGTTATTGCCAAAGCAGCTGACTTTCTGGCGGATGCCTTTGCTGACGCACTTAGATTGTCTGCTAGGTCATCTTCCCTGGCTTATTTGGCTCGCAGAGCCCTTTGGCTTTAGAATTGATCAGGGGACGTGGCGTCCAAGAATAGACTTTGTATTATTCCATGTGAAGGAAAATACTTGTTCGTGTCCGCCTTAGACGATATCCTTGAAAAAGCAGGAGCTAGGAAAAAAGTTTCCCCTTCTTCCTTTCGTAAGCAGAATCCCACCGTTCGTCAGAATAGAAGATTTTCAGGTACACAGAAGAGCCCGAATAAGGCTCCATTCACACGTCCATTTTCTATGGAGACGGAATGGATGCGGACAGCACAAAGTGTGCTGTCAGCATCCGCATTTGCAGAGTGCGGCTTCGATCTTCAGGTCCGCAGCTTGCGGACAAGAATAGGCATTTCTATAGGGGTGCCGGGCGGGTGTGTTGCAGGTCCGCAACACACCACGGACGTGTGAATGGAGCCTAAGAGAGATTCCAAGTAGAAGTTCTCTTCTAAATCCAAAGGCTTCTTGTTCAGGGGCCATAATCCCAGCTCTACTAAAAAAGACAACTCCCAATGACGCCAGGATGGGAGGAAGGCTGTATGGCTTCCTCCCAGCCTGGTCAAAGATTTCCAACAGTACTTGGATTCTTCAGTCCTTGCAGGAGGGATTCAGGCTGAAATTCAAAAGTCTTTCCCCAGAAAAATTTGTTTTAACGGAGGTAGGCCCAAAGGCTCAGGGCGCTAGAAAGGGAGGTAGAGAAGCTTATTTTAAAAGGCGCTCTTATCTCTTGTCCTCCATCAGAAGAAGGTATGGGGTTCTACACCAACCTTATTCTGGCAAAAAAACTAAAACAATGGAGATTTCAGGTCTATCATAAACTTAAAGGGATTTGTGCTTGGATCGACTATCAGAGTGATAGTAACCTAAAAATAGCAGTAGAGTAGTGACGGAACTGCTGTAAAGGGTAGCTTAAAGGGGCCAAAAATACAAGACTCAGTAGTAGAGGAAAACAAGGAACTGTATTACAATAACAATATGACAGCAAATTCTGAAAAGCCAATGACATCTCTAGACTAGTATAATTTTGGGGGGTCCGTGACACAGACCCGAACCCGAACATTTTTGTAAAAGTTCGGGTTCGGCGCTTTCTTGGCGCTTTTTGAAAGGCTGCAAAGCAGCCAATCAACAAGCGTCATACTACTTGCCCCAAGAGGCCATCACAGCCATGCCTACTATTGGCATGGCTGTGATTGGCCAGTGCAGCATGTGACCCAGCCTCTATTTAAGCTGGAGTCACGTAGCGCCGCCGTCACTCTGCTATGATCAGTGTAGGGAGAGGTTGCAGCTGCTGCTGTTAGGGAGAGATTAGGCAGGGATTTACTCAGCAAAAACACTTAATTCAGTGATCGATCTACAGCTGTGGATCATTGAACTGCTGCTATTTAATTGCTCACTGTTTTTAGGCTGCCCAGAGCGTTTTTATGTCACTTTTTTCTTGGGTGATCGGCGGCCATTTTGTGTCTTGTGGTGCGCCAGCACAAGCTGCCACCAAGTCCATTTAACCATCAATAGTGTGGTTATTTTTTTGCTATATCCTACATCAGGGGCTTGGCTGTGCTTGCTATTTTATTGAGGGGTAAAATACAATTGGCCAAAATAGCAGTACCCTAAATCTGGTGTTTCAGCTGTGGCTAGCCAATTGTAATACTGTCTGCCGAAGCACAGTTTTTGTTCTGGGTTGAATACAATTCCCAACTTAGCAATCCCCTAAATATTTTTTTTCTGCTGTATCAGGCCAAGTTTAAATTGATCCATAAAAGGGTATATTAGATTGAAGGTGTGGATAGTGTCATCCTCAATAACTTCACACGCTACCGTGCATTTCCAAGTTTAAATAATTCTGTCCGTAAACGTATACCTGTCACCCAGCGCCTAAATAATAGGCCTAAAATTTATATTCAGCTCAATCTGTGTTTATTGCTGAGGCTGGTCAATTTATTTAGTGTCCGCCAAAGCACAGTTTTTGTTCTGGGTTGAATACAATTCCCAACTTAGAGCAGAAACCACAGATTTAGGGAATTACTATCAGGCCAAGGTTAAATCTATCCATAAAAGGGTATATTAGATTGAAGGTGCGGATAGTGTCATCCTCAATAACTTCACACTCTACCGTGCATTTCCAAGTTTAAATAATTCTGTCCGTAAACGTATACCTGTTACCCAGCGCCTAAATACTAGGCCTACAATTTATATTCAGCTCAATCTGTCATTACTGTTGTGCCTGTATTAGTGTAATACGGGTACCTAAATAGATAGCCAGATAGTGTTAGGTGCCTGTAGAAAAAGGCCTGAATTTGAATTCAATACATTGGGCCAAATAATTTTTTTATCATTGTGGTGAACGGTAACAATGAGGAAAACATCTAGCAGGGGACGCGGACATGGTCGTGGTGGTGTTAGTGGACCCTCTGGTGCTGGGAGAGGACGTGGTCGTTCTGCCACAGCCACACGTCCTAGTGAACCAACTACCTCAGGTCCCAGTAGCCACCAGAATTTACAGCGATATTTTGTGGGGCCCAATGCCGTTATAAAGGATGGTAAGGCCTGAGCAGGTACAGGCATTAGTCAATTGGGTGGCCGACAGTGGATCCAGCACGTTCACATTATCTCCCACCCAGTCTTCTGCAGAAAGCGCACAGATGGCGCATGAAAACCAAGCCCATCAGTCTGTCACATCACCCCCATGCATATCAGGGAAACTGTCTGAGCCTCAAGTTATGCAGCAGTCTCTTATGCTGTTTGAAGACTCTGCTGGCAGGGTTTCCCAAGGGCATCCACCTAGCCCTTCCCCAGGGGTGGAAGAGATAGAATGCACTAGCGCACAACCACTTATGTTTCCTAATGATGAGGACATGGGAATACCACCTCAGCACGTCTCTGATGATGACGAAACACAGGTGCCAACTGCTGCGTCTTTCTGCAGTGTGCAGACTGAACAGGAGGTCAGGGTGGAAGACAATGCAGTCCTAGACCCCACATGGAATGAAGGTCGTGCCACTGACTTTCAGAATTCGGAGGAAGAGGCAGTGGTGAGACCGAGCCAACAGCGTAGCAAAAGAGGGAGCAGTGGGCAAAAGCAGAACACCCGCCGCCAAAAGAATCTGTCTGCTACTGGCCACCGCCATCTGGGACCCAGCACCCCAAAGGCAGCTTCAAGGAGTTCCCTGGCGTGGCAGTTCTTCAAACAATGTGCTGACGACAAGACCCGAGTGGTTTGCACGCTGTGCCATCAGAGCCTGAAGCGAGGCATTAACGTTCTGAACCTTAGCACAACCTGCATGACAAGCATGAGCTGCAGTGGAGTAAACACCTTAAAAACAAGGAACTCACCCAGGCTCCCCCTGCTACCTCTTCTGCTGCTGCCGCCTCGGCCTCTGGAGGAACGTTGGCATCTGCCGCCCAGCAAACAGAGGATGTACCACCACCACCTCCGTCACCAAGCATCTTAACCATGTCACAGGGCAGCGTTCAGCTCTCCATCTCACAAACATTTAAGAGAAAGCGTAAATTCCCACCTAGCCACCCTCGATCCCTCGCCCTGAATGCCAGCATTTCTAAACTACTGGCCTATGAAATGCTGTCATTCAGGCTGGTGGACACAGACAGCTTCAAACAGCTCATGTCGCTTGCTGTCCCACAGTATGATGTTCCCAGCCACCACTACTTCTCCAAGAGAGCCGTGCCTTCCCTGCACAACCAAGTATCGGATAAAATCAAGTGTGCACTGCGCAACGCCATCTGTAGCAAGGTCCACCTAACCACAGATACGTGGACCAGTAAGCACGGCCAGGGACGCTATATCTCCCTAACTGCACACTGGATAAATGTAGTGGCCCCAGGCGAAGAGCTGTTTGGCGCACGTCCTTCCGCCACCAAGGATCGCAGGGCAACATTCTTTGCCTCCTGTTGCCTCCTCCTTCTACTCGGCTTCCTCCTCCTCTTCTCCCACCTGCTCATCCAGTCAGCCACACACCTTCACCACCAACTTCAGCACAGCCCGGGGTAAGCGTCAGCAGGCCATTCTGAAACTCATATGTTTGGGGGACAGGCCCCACACCGCGCAGGAGTTGTGGCGGAGTATAGAACAACAGACTGACGAGTGGTTGCTGCCGATGAGCCTCAAGCCCGGCCTGGTGGTGTGCGATAATGGGCGAAATCTCGTTGCAGCTCTGGGACTAGCCGGTTTGACGCACATCCCTTGCCTGGCGCATGTGCTGAATTTGTGGTGCAGAAGTTCATTCACAATTACCCCGACATGTCAGAGCTGCTGCATAAAGTGCGGGCCGTCTGTGCGCGCTTCCGGCGTTCACATCCTGCCGCTGCTCGCCTGTCTGCGCTACAGCGTAACTTCGGCCTTCCCGCTCACCGCCTCATATGCGACGTGCCCACCAGGTGGAACTCCACCTTGCACATGCTGGAGAGACTGTGCGAGCAGCAGCAGGCCATAGTGGAGTTTCAGCTGCAGCACGCACAGGTCAGTCGCACTGCGGAACAGCACCACTTCACCACCAATGACTGGGCCTCCATGCGAGACCTGTGTGCCCTGTTGCGCTGTTTTGAGTACTCCACCAACATGGCCAGTGGCGATGACGCCGTTATCAGCGTTACAATACCACTTCTATGTCTCCTTGAGAAAACACTTAGGGCGATGATGGAAGAGGATGTGGCCCAGGAGGAGGAAGAGGGGTCATTTTTAGCACTTTCAGGCCAGTCTCTTAGAAGTGACTCAGAGCAGGGGCGTAGCTAGAAATGCATGGGCCCCATAGCAAAAATAATTTTATGGCCCCCCCCCCAGTGCCATCCACATCCCCCCCCTCCCCTAAACAGTGCCATCCACAGATCCCCCTCCCCTAAACAGTGCCATCCACAGATCCCCCTCCCCTAAACAGTGCCATCCACATATCCCCCTCCCCTAAATAGTGCCATCCACAGATCCCCCTCACCTAAACAGTGCCAGCCACAGATCCCGCTCCCCTAAATAGTGCCATCCACAGATCCCCCTCCCCTAAATAGTGCCATCCACAGATCCCCCTCCCCTAAACAGTGCCATCCACAGATCCCCCTCCCCTAAACAGTGCCATCCACAGATCCCCCTCCCCTAAACAGTGCCATCCACAGATCCCCCTCCCCTAAATAGTGCCATCCACAGATCCCCCTCCCCTAAACAGTGCCATCCACAGATCCCCCTCCCCTAAACAGTGCCATCCACAGATCCCCCTCCCCTAAACAGTGCCATCCACAGATCCCCCTCCCCTAAACAGTGCCATCCACAGATCCCCCTCCCCTAAACAGTGCCATCCACATATCCCCCTCCCCTAAATAGTGCCATCCACAGATCCCCCTCACCTAAATAGTGCCATCCACAGATCCCCCTCCCCTAAATAGTGCCATCCACAGATCCCCCTCCCCTAAACAGTGCCATCCACAGATCCCCCTCCCCTAAACAGTGCCATCCACAGAACCCCCTCCCCTAAATAGTGCCATCCACAGATCCCCCTCCCCGACGCTCACAGGAGCACATTTATAAACTAATTAGTAACTTGAACTTTAATCATTGACAGTGCTGAATGCTGATCTCTTGCATTGGATACCTTAGCTCTGGTAATGGTACAGCAGGCAGTGCGGGCGGCGCTCACTCACTGACGTCACGCGCCTGCGCCGCCTTGTGGGAGGAGCAGGCGTGTGACGTCAGTGAGTGAGCGCCGCCCCCCGCACTGCCTGCTGTTACCATTACCGGAGCTAAGACAGAGCTAAGGTATCCAATGCAAGTAAAGAGATCACCATTCAGCACTGTCAATGATTAAAGTTCAAGAGTTACTAATTAGTTTATAAATGTCCTCCTGTGAGCGGCGTGGCCCTGTATATTCTAACCCCCAGGCAAGCATCCCAGTCACCATGGGAACGCCTGGGGGTTAGAATATGATCGGATCTTCCTTACTCAGTGGCCTGGCTGGAGCCTCCCCAGCCTCTGTGTCGGCCCGGCCCTGCGTGTCCTGACTCCTCCCCAGCAAAGCCTGAGCCGCGGACCGCCCGCTCCCAGCCCACTACACTAGTATAGTGGGCAGGCTGTCCGCGGCTCGGGCCTGGCTGCTGTTTGTAGTGTGTGTAAAAAAAAAAAAATCAACAGAAGGCGGCCCGGACGGGCCCCCAGTGGCGTAGAGCCCCATAGCCACTGCTATGGTTGCTATGGCGATCCCTACGCCACTGACTCAGAGGGAGGTTTTTTGCAACAGCAGAGGCCAGGTACAAATGTGGCCAGACAGGGCCCACTACTGGAGGACGAGGAGGAGGAGGTGGAGGAGGATGAGGATGAAGCATGTTCACAGCGGGGTGGCACCCAACACAGCTTGGGCCCATCACTGGTGCGTGGCTGGGGGGAAACGCATGACGATGACGATACGCCTCCCACAGAGGACAGCTTGTCCTTACCTCTGGGCAGCCTGGCACACATGAGCGACTACATGCTGCAGTGCCTGCGCAACGACAGCAGAGTTGCCCACATTTTAACGTGTGCGGACTACTGGGTTGCCACCCTGCTGGATCCACGGTACAAAGAAAATGTGCCCACCTTACTTCCTGCACTGATAGGAAGATGCGCGAGTACAAGCGCACATTGGTAGACGCGCTACTGAGAGCATTCCCAAATGTCACAGGGGAACAAGTGGAAGCCCAAAGCGAAGGCAGAGGAGGAGCAAGAGGTCGCCAACGCAGCTGTATCACGGCCAGCTCCTCTGAGGGCAGGGTTAGCATGGCAGAGATGTGGAAAAGTTTTGTCAACACGCCACAGCTAACTGCACCACCACCTGATACGGAACGTGTTAGCAGGAGGCAACATTTCACTAACATTGTGGAACAGTACGTGTGCACACCCCTCCACGTACTGACTGATGGTTCAGCCCCATTCAACTTCTGGGTCTCCAAATTTTCCACATGGCCAGAGCTAGCCTTTTATGCCTTGGAGGTGCTGGCCTGCCCGGCGGCCAGCGTTTTGTCTGAACGTGTATTCAGCACGGCAGGGGGCGTCATTACAGACAAACGCAGCCGCCTGTCTACAGCCAATGTGGACAAGCTGAAGTTCATAAAAATGAACCAGGCATGGATCCCACAGGACCTGTCCATCCCTTGTGCAGATTAGACATTAACTACCTCCCCTTAACCATATATTATTGTGCTCCAGGGCACTTCCTCATTCAATCCTATTTTTATTTTCATTTTACCATTATATTGCAGGGCAACCCAAAGTTGAACGAACCTCTCCTCTGTCTGGGTGCCGGGGCCTAAAAATATCTGACAGTGGCCTGTTCCAGTGTTGGGTGACGTGAAACATGATTCTCTGCTATAACATGAAGC
The DNA here is from genome assembly GCF_905171765.1 of Bufo bufo. Taxonomy (NCBI): domain Eukaryota; kingdom Metazoa; phylum Chordata; class Amphibia; order Anura; family Bufonidae; genus Bufo; species Bufo bufo. Next base: position 207,911,037 of record NC_053393.1, read on the forward strand.
CTGATTCTCTGCTATGGGACCTCTCTCCTCTGTCTGGGTGCCGGGGCCTAAATATCTGACAATGGACTGTTCCAGTGTTGGGTGACGTGAAGCCTGATTCTCTGCTATGACATGAAGACTGATTCTCTGCTGACATGAAGCCTGAATCTCTGTTATGGGACCTCTCTCCTCTGCCTGGGTGCCGGGGCCTAAATACACTGTGTGCAGAATTATTAGGCAAATGAGTATTTTGACCGCATCATCCTCTTTATGCATGTTGTCTTACTCTAAGCTGTATAGGCTCGAAAGCCTACTACCAATTAAGCATATTAGGTGATGTGCATCTCTGTAATGAGAAGGGGTGTGGTCTAATGACACCACACCATATATCAGGTGTGCATAATTATTAGGCAACTTCCTTTCCTTTGGCAAAATGGGTCAAAAGAAGGACTTGACAGGCTCAGAAAAGTCAAAAATAGTGAGATATCTTGCAGAGGGATGCAGCACTCTTAAAATTGCAAAGCTTCTGAAGCGTGATCATCGAACAATCAAGCATTTCATTCAAAATAGTCAACAGGGTCGCAAGAAGCGTGTGGAAAAACCAAGGCGCAAAATAACTTCCCATGAACTGAGAAAAGTCAAGCGTGCAGCTGCCAAGATGCCACTTGCCACCAGTTTGGCCATATTTCAGAGCTGCAACATCACTGGAGTGCCAAAAAGCACAAGGTGTGCAATACTCAGAGACATGGCCAAGGTAAGAAAGGCTGAAAGACGACCACCACTGAACAAGACACACAAGCTGAAACGTCAAGACTGGGCCAAGAAATATCTCAAGACTGATTTTTCTAAGGTTTTATGGACTGATGAAATGAGAGTGAGTCTTGATGGGCCAGATGGATGGGCCCGTGGCTGGATTGGTAAAGGGCAGAGAGCTCCAGTCTGACTCAGACGCCAGCAAGGTAGAGGTGAAGTACTGGTTTGGGCTGGTATCATCAAAGATGAGCTTGTGGGGCCTTTTCGGGTTGAGGATGGAGTCAAGCTCAACTCCCAGTCCTACTGCCAGTTTCTGGAAGACACCTTCTTCAAGCGGTGGTACAGGAAAAAGTCTGCATCCTTCAAGAAAAACATGATTTTCATGCAGGACAATGCAGGACAATGCTCCATCACACACGTCCAAGTATTCCACAGCGTGGCTGGCAAGAAAGGGTATAAAAGAAGAAAATCTAATGACATGGCCTCCTTGTCCACCTGATCTGAACCCCATTGAGAACCTGTGGTCCATCATCAAATGTGAGATTTACAAGGAGGGAAAACAGTACACCTCTCTGAACAGTGTCTGGGAGGCTGTGGTTGCTGCTGCACGCAATGTTGATGGTGAACAGATCAAAACACTGACAGAATCCATGGATGGCAGGCTTTTGAGTGTCCTTGCAAAGAAAGGTGGCTATATTGGTCACTGATTTGTTTTTGTTTTGTTTATGAATGTCAGAAATGTATATTTGTGAATGTTGAGATGTTATATTGGTTTCACTGGTAAAAATAAATAATTGAAATGGGTATAGATTTGTTTTTTGTTAAGTTGCCTAATAATTATGCACAGTAATAGTCACCTGCACACACAGATATCCCCCTAAAATAGCTAAAACTAAAAACAAACTAAAAACTACTTCCAAAAATATTCAGCTTTGATATTAATGAGTTTTTTGGGTTCATTGAGAACATGGTTGTTGTTCAATAATAAAATTAATCCTCAAAAATACAACTTGCCTAATAATTCTGCACTCCCTGTATATGACAATGGACTGTTCCAGTGTTGGGTGACGTGAAGCATGATTCTCTGCTATGACATGAAGACTGATTCTCTGCTGACATGAAGCCAGATTCTATGCTATGGGACCTCTCTCCAATTGATATTGGTTAATTTTTATTTATTTTATTTTTATTTTAATTCATTTCCCTATTCACATTTGTTTGCAGGGGATTTAACTACATTTTGCTGCCTTTTGCAGCCCTCTAGCCCTTTCCTGGGCTGTTTTACAGCCTCTTTAGTGCCGAAAAGTTCGGGTCCCCATTGACTTCAATGGGATTCGGGTTACGGACGAAGTTCGGGTCGGATTCGGATCCCGAACCCGAACATTTCCGGGAAGTTCGGCCGAACTTCTCGAACCCGAACATCCAGGTGTTCGCTTAACTCTAGTCTCTGACTCTCTGTAACTTCTCCTGAGGCAAACTAGCCTGTAATGTTTCTATGTCTAGCTGGATGCCTAAGAAAGTCAACCTAGTGTGAGGGCCGTCGAGTTTGTGATCAGCTACCGGTACTCCAAGCTTCCTAAAGACTTCAGTTAATACCCCTAAATCCCTAGGAGGCCGAGATGGAGGTTCGATCAGCAGAAAGTCGTCTAAATAATGTATTACGTGATAGGCACTGAAGGTGTTTTCGAGTATCCAGTGCAGACTTTTGGCAAATTGATCGAACAGCCATGGGCTTGATTTGGAACGGAATGTGAGACTATTAGCAAAATAGTACAGACCATCCCATTTAATGCCGTGCCACTGCCACAGTTGGGGATGAATAGGTAAAAGTTTAAAGGCATCAGTGATGTCTGCCTTTGACAGCCAAGAACGCTTGCCCAAAGACAGTATCACTTGGATTGCCTCGTCTATGGATGAATATTTCATACCGAATTCCTCGGAGGGAATAAGAGCGTTGAGGCTTGGAATGTATGAAGAATGTGGAGCTGACAGGTCATAAATAAGGTGTTTTTTATTTGAAAATTTACCAACGACCATTCCTATTGGATTGATTCTCCAGCATTTGAATGGGGGCTGACGCAAAGGTCCTATCAGATACCCTTTCTCCAATTCCGACTGAATGAGACTACTAACTGCCTCTGGGTTCCTAATGGCTGACAGTAAATTCCTGCATTCGTATGTAGTTTGTGGTAAGGATATCTGACCTGTATGGAAGCCTTTGGTAAGACCACTGATGAGGAAATGCACCCATTGTTTGTCTGGATGGTCTGCCAAATAGGTAGCTAGCGCGTCCACATGTACTCTGCCTAGTAGAGTTGAGCGAACACCTGGATGTTCGGGTTCGAGAAGTTCGGCCGAACTTCCCGGAAATGTTCGGGTTCGGGATCCGAACTCGACCCGAACTTCGCCCCGAACCCGAACCCCATTGAAGTCAATGGGGACCCGAACTTTTCGGCACTAAAAAGGCTGTAAAATAGCCCTGGAAAGGGCTAGAGGGCTGCAAAAGGCAGCAAAATGTAGGTAAATCCCCTGCAAACAAATGTGGATAGGGAAATGAATTAAAATAAAAATAAAATAAATTTAAATTAACCAATATCAATTGGAGAGAGGTCTCATGGCAGAGAATCAGGCTTCATGTCATAGCAGAGAATCAGGCTTCAAGTCATAGCAGAGAATCAGGCTTCATGTCATAGCAGAGAATCAGGCTTCACGTCACCCATCACTGGAACAGGCCATTGTCAGATATTTAGGCCCCGGCACCCAGACAGAGGAGAGAGGTCCCATAGCAGAGAATCAGGCTTCAAGTCATAGCAGAGAATCAGGCTTCACGTCACCCACCACTGGAACAGGCCATTGTCAGATATTTAGGCCCCGGCACCCAGACAGAGGAGAGAGGTCCTATAGCAGAGAATCAGGCTTCACGTCACCCACCACTGGAACAGGCCACTGTCAGATATTTTTAGGCCCCGGCACCCAGACAGAGGAGAGGTCCCATAGCAGAGAATCAGGCTTCATGTCATAGCAGAGAATCAGGCTTCACGTCACCCACCACTGGAACAGGCCATTGTCAGATATTTTTAGGCCCCGGCACCCAGACAGAGGAGAGAGGTCCCATAGCAGACAATCAGGCTTCATGTCATAGCAGAGAATCAGGATTCAAGTCATAGCAGAGAATCAGGCTTCATGTCATAGCAGAGAATCAGGCTTCACGTCACCCAACACTGGAACAGGCCATTGTCAGATATTTAGGCCCCGGCACCCAGACAGAGGAGAGAGGTCCCATAGCAGAGAATCAGGCTTCATGTCATAGCAGAGAATCAGGCTTTATGTCACCCAACACTGGAACAGGCCACTGTCAGATATTTTTAGGCCCGGCACCCAGACAGAGGAGAGGTTCGTTCAACTTTGGGTTGCACCGCAATATAATGGTAAAATTAAAATAAAAAAAGGATTGAATGAGGAAGTGCCCTGGAGTATAATAATATATGGTTAAGGGGAGGTAGTTATAAATGTCTAATCTGCACAAGGGATGGACAGGTCCTGTGGGATCCATGCTTGGTTCATTTTTATGAACGTCAGCTTGTCCACATTGGCTGTAGACAGGTGACTGCGTTTGTCTGTAATGACGCCCCCTGCCGTGCTGAATACAAGTTCAGACCAAACGCTGGCCGCCGGGCAGGCCAGCACCTCCAAGGCATAAAAGGCTAGCTCTGGCCACGTGGACAATTTGGAGACCCAGAAGTTGAATGGGGCTGAACCATCAGTCAGTACGTGGAGGGGTGTGCACACGTACTGTTCCACCATGTTAGTGAAATGTTGCCTGCTGCTAACACGTTCCGTATCAGGTGGTGGTGCAGTTAGCTGTGGCGTGGTGACAAAACTTTTCCACATCTCTGCCATGCTAACCCTACCCTCAGAGGAGCTGGCCGTGACACAGCTGCGTTGGCGACCTCTTGCTGCTCCTCTGCCTTCGCCTTGGGCTTCCACTTGTTCCCCTGTGACATTTGGGAATGCTCTCAGTAGCGTGTCTACCAACGTGCGCTTGTACTCGCGCATCTTCCTATCACGCTCCAGTGCAGGAAGTAAGGTGGGCACATTGTCTTTGTACCGGGGATCCAGCAGGGTGGCAACCCAGTAGTCCGCACACGTTAAAATGTGGGCAACTCTGCTGTCGTTGCACAGGCACTGCAGCATGTAGTCGCTCATGTGTGCCAGGCTGCCCAGAGGTAAGGACAAACTGTCCTCTGTGGGAGGCATATCGTCATCGTCCTGCGTTTCCCCCCAGCCACGCACCAGTGATGGGCCCGAGCTGCGTTGGGTGCCACCCCGCTGTGAACATGCTTCATCCTCATCCTCCTCCACCTTCTCCTCCTCCTCGTCCTCCTCGTCCTCCAGTAGTGGGCCCTGTCTGGCCACATTTGTACCTGGCCTCTGCTGTTGCAAAAAACCTCCCTCTGAGTCACTTCTAAGAGACTGGCCTGAAAGTGCTAAAAATGACCCCTCTTCCTCCTCCTCCTCCTGGGCCACCATCATCGCCCTAAGTGTTTTCTCAAGGAGACATAGAAGTGGTATTGTAACGCTGATAACGGCGTCATCGCCACTGGCCATGTTGGTGGAGTACTCGAAACAGCGCAACAGGGCACACAGGTTTCGCATGGAGGCCCAGTCATTGGTGGTGAAGTGGTGCTGTTCCGCAGTGCGACTGACCCGTGCGTGCTGCAGCTGAAACTCCACTATGGCCTGCTGCTGCTCGCACAGTCTGTCCAGCATGTGCAAGGTGGAGTTCCACCTGGTGGGCACGTCACATATGAGGCGGTGAGCGGGAAGGCCGAAGTTACGCTGTAGCGCAGACAGGCGAGCAGCGGCAGGATGTGAACGCCGGAAGCGCGCACAGACGGCCCGCACTTTATGCAGCAGCTCTGACATGTCGGGGTAGTTGTGAATGAACTTCTGCACCACAAATTCAGCACATGCGCCAGGCAAGGGATGTGCCTCAAACCGGCTAGTCCCAGAGCTGCAACGAGATTTCGCCCATTATCGCACACCACCAGGCCGGGCTTGAGGCTCACCGGCAGCAACCACTCGTCGGTCTGTTGTTCTATACCCCGCCACAACTCCTGTGCGATGTGGGGCCTGTCCCCCAAACATATGAGTTTCAGAATGGCCTGCTGACGCTTACCCCGGGCTGTGCTGAAGTTGGTGGTGAAGGTGTGTGGCTGACTGGATGAGCAGGTGGAAGAAGAGGAGGAGGAAGCCGAGTAGGAGGAGGAGGCAACAGGAGGCAAAGAATGTGTCCTTGCGATCCTTGGCGGCGGAAGGACGTGCGCCAAACAGCTCTTCGCCTGGGGCCCAGCCGCCACTACATTTACCCAGTGTGCAGTTAGGGAGATATAGCGTCCCTGGCCGTGCTTACTGGTCCACGTATCTGTGGTTAGGTGGACCTTGCCACAGATGGCGTTGCGCGGTGCACACTTGATTTTATCCGATACTTGGTTGTGCAGGGAAGGCACGGCTCTCTTGGAGAAGTAGTGGCGGCTGGGAACAACATACTGTGGGACAGCAAGCGACATGAGCTGTTTGAAGCTGTCTGTGTCCACCAGCCTGAATGACAGCATTTCATAGGCCAGTAATTTAGAAATGCTGGCATTCAGGGCCAGAGATCGAGGGTGGCTAGGTGGGAATTTACGCTTTCTCTCAAATGTTTGTGAGATGGAGAGCTGAACGCTGCCGTGTGACATGGTTGAGATGCTTGGTGACGGAGGTGGTGGTGTTGGTGTTGGTGGTACATCCTCTGTTTGCTGGGCGGCAGGTGCCAACGTTCCTCCAGAGGCGGAGGAAGAGGCCGAGGCGGCAGCAGCAGAAGAGGTAGCAGGGGGAGCCTGAGTGAGTTCCTTGTTTTTAAGGTGTTTACTCCATTGCAGTTCATGCTTTGCATGCAGGTGCCTGGTCATGCAGGTTGTGCTAAGGTTCAGAACGTTAATGCCTCGCTTCAGGCTCTTATGGCACAGCGTGCAAACCACTCGGGTCTTGTCATCAGCACATTGTTTGAAGAACTGCCACGCCAGGGAACTCCTTGAAGCTGCCTTTTGGGTGCTGGGTCCCAGATGGCGGTGGCCAGTAGCAGACGGACTCTCTTGGCGGCGGTTGTTCTGCTTTTGCCCACTGCTCCCTCTTTTGCCACGCTGTTGGCTCGGTCTCACCACTGCCTCTTCCTCCGAATTCTGAAAGTCAGTGGCACGACCTTCATTCCATGTGGGGTCTAGGACCTCATCGTCCCCTGCATCGTCTTCCACCAAGTCTTCCTCCCTGACCTCCTGTTCAGTCTGCACACTGCAGAAAGACGCAGCAGTTGGCACCTGTGTTTCGTCATCATCAGAGACGTGCTGAGGTGGTATTCCCATGTCCTCATCAGGAAACATAAGTGGTTGTGCGATAGTGCATACTATCTCTTCCACCCCTGGGGAAGGGCTAGGTGGATGCCCTTGGGAAACCCTGCCAGCAGAGTCTTCAAACAGCATAAGAGACTGCTGCATAACTTGAGGCTCAGACAGTTTCCCTGATATGCATGGGGGTGATGTGACAGACTGATGGGCTTGGTTTTCAGGCGCCATCTGTGCGCTTTCTGCAGAAGACTTTGTGGGAGATAATGTGAACGTGCTGGATCCACTGTCGGCCACCCAATTGACTAATGCCTGTACCTGCTCAGGCCTTACCATCCTTAGAACGGCACTGGGCCCCACCAAATATCGCTGTAAATTCTGGTGGCTACTGGGACCTGAGGTAGTTGGTTCACTAGGACGTGTGGCTGTGGCAGAACGGCCACGTCCTCTCCCAGCACCAGAGGGTCCACTAACACCACCACGACCATGTCCGCGTCCCTTACTAGATGTTTTCCTCATTGTTACCGTTCACCACAATAAGAAAAAAATTATTTGGCCCAATGTATTGAATTCAAATTCAGGCCTTTTTTTTACAGGCACCTAACTATCTGGCTATCTATTTAGGTACCGTATTACACTAATACAGGCACGGCAGTAACGACAGATTTAGCTGAATATAAATTGTAGGCCTAGTATTTAGGCGCTGGATGACCGGTATACGTTTACGGACAGAATTAGACTTGGAGATGCACGGTAGCATGTGAAGTTATTGAGGATGACTCTATCCGCACCTTCAATCTAATATACCCTTTTATGGATAGATTTAAAGTTGGCCTAATACAGAAGAAACCACTGATTTAGGGAATTGCTAAGTTGGGAATTGTATTCAACGCAGAACAAAAACTGTGCTTTGGCGGACACTAAATAAATTGAGCAGCCTCAGCAATAAACACAGATTTAGCTGAATATAAATTTTAGGCCTATTATTTAGGCGCTGGGTGACAGGTATACGTTTATGGGCAGAATTATTTAAACTTGGAAATGCACGGTGGCGTGTGAAGTTATTGAGGATGACACTATCGGCACCTTAAATCTAATATACCCTTTTATGGATCAATTTAAAATTGGCCTGATACAGCAGAAAAAAATTATTTAGGGGATTGCTAAGTTGGGAATTGTATTCAACCCAGAACAAAATCTGTGCTTTGGCGGACACTAAATAAATTGACCAGCCTCAGCAATAAACACAGATTTAGCTGAATAAAAATTTTAGGCCTATTATTTAGGCGCTGGGTGACAGGTATACGTTTACGGACAGAATTATTTAAACTTGGAAATGCACGGTAGCGTGTGAAGTTATTGAGGATGACACTATCCGCACCTAAATCTAATATACCCTTTTATGGATCAATTTAAACTTGGCCTGATACAGCAGAATAAAATTATTTAGGGGATTGCTAAATTGGGAATTGTATTCAACCCAGAACAAAAACTGTGCTTTGGCAGACACTAAATAAATTGACCAGCCTCAGCAATAAACACAGATTTAGCTGAATATAAATTGTAGGCCTATTATTTAGGCGCTGGGTGACAGGTATACGTTTACGGACATAATTATTTAAACTTGGAAATGCACGGTAGCGTGTGAAGTTATTGAGGATGACACTATCCGCACCTCAAATCTAATATACCCTTTTATGGATCAATTTAAACTTGGCCTGATACAGCAGAAAAAAAATATTTAGGGGATTGCTAAATTGGGAATTGTATTCAACCCAGAACAAAAACTGTGCTTTGGCGGACACTAAATAAATTGACCAGCCTCAGCAATAAACACAGATTTAGCTGAATATAAATTTTAGGCCTATTATTTAGGCGCTGGGTGACAGCTATACGTTTACGGACAGAATTATTTAAACTTGGAAATGCACGGTAGCGTGTGAAGTTATTGAGGATGACACTATCCACACCTTAAATCTAATATACCCTTTTATGGATCAATTTAAACTTGGCCTGATACAGCAGAAAAAAAATATTTAGGGGATTGCTAAGTTGGGAATTGTATTCAACCCAGAACAAAAACTGTGCTTTGGCGGACACTAAATAAATTGACCAGCCTCAGCAATAAACACAGATTTAGCTGAATATAAATTGTAGTCCTATTATTTAGGCGCTGGGTGACAGGTATACGTTTACGGACAGAATTATTTAAACTTGGAAATGCACGGTAGCGTGTGAAGTTATTGAGGATGACACTATCCGCACCTTCAATCTAATATACCCTTTTATGGATCAATTTAAACTTGGCCTGATACAGCAGAAGAAAAATATTTAGGGGATTGCTAAGTTGGGATTTGTATTCAACCCAGAACAAAAACTGTGCTTCGGCAGACAGCAGACAGTATTTCAATTGGCTAGCCACAGCTGAAACACCAGATTTAGGGTACTGCTATTTTGGCCAATTGTATTTTACCCCTCAATAAAATAGCAAGCACAGCCAAGCCCCTGATGTAGGATATAGCAAAAAAATAACCACACTATTGATGGTTAAATGGACTTGGTGGCAGCTTGTGCTGGCGCACCACAAGACACAAAATGGCCGCCGATCACCCAAGAAAAAAGTGACATAAAAACGCTCTGGGCAGCCTAAAAACAGTGAGCAATTAAATAGCAGCAGTTCAATGATCCACAGCTGTAGATCGATCACTGAATTAAGTGTTTTTGCAGAGTTAATCACTGTCTAATCTCGCCCTAACAGCAGCTGCAACCTCTCCCTACACTGATCATAGCAGAGTGACGTGCGGCGCTACGTGACTCCAGCTTAAATAGAGGCTGGGTCACATGCTGCACTAGCCAATCACAGCCATGCCAATAGTAGGCATGGCTGTGATGGCCTCTTGGGGCAAGTAGTATGACGCTTGTTGATTGGCTGCTTTGCAGCCTTTCAAAAAGCGCCAAGAAAGCGCCGAACACCGAACCCGAACCCAGACTTTTACGAAAATGTTCGGGTTTGGGTCCGTGTCATGGACACCCCAAAATTCGGTACGAACCCGAACTATACAGTTCGGGTTCGCTCATCCCTACTCACCATCACCACCTCCTCAGGCAGAGAGTTCCATAGTCTCATTGCTCTTACTGTAATTGTTTACACTTCTGAAAAGGCATAACAGCTGCATGTCACAGATATTTTTGGGATGTGCACACGTTACACAGGATAAATGCCGCAGATAATGTCACTGATTTCAGCAGCGGCTAATATAAAATTACAGGAAATGTCAGGGATTTGGGATGCGAACACGTTACACAGGAGAAATACCGCAGATAATGTTGCTGATGTCAGCAGTGGCTAATATAAAATTGCAGGGAATGTCACAGGTATTTGGGATGTAGAAACGTTACACAGGAGATGTAGCACAGCTAATGTCACTGTCCGCAGCGGACACTGTCTGCGGAAAAAGTACACTGGATGCAACAGATATTTTTGGGATGCGCACACATTACACAGGACAAATACCGCAGATAATGTTGCTGATGTCAGCAGCGGCTAATAAAAAATTACAGGGAATATCACAGGTATTTGGGATTAGCAAACGTTTCATAGGAAAAATACCACAGATAATGTCACTAATGTTAGCAGCGGCTAATATAAAATTACAGGGAATGTCACAGGTATTTGGGATGTGGAAACGTTACACAGGAGATGTACCCCATGTAATGTCACTGTCCGCAGCGGACACCGTCTACGGAAAAAGTACACTGGATGTCACTGATATTTTTTGGATGTGCACACGTTACACAGGAGATGAAGCGCAGCTAATGTCACTGCAGCGGACACCCTCTATGGAAAAAGTACACTGGATGTCTCTGATATTTTTTGGATGTGCACACGTCACACAGGAGATGTAGCGCAGCTAATGTCACTGCAGCGGACAATATCTACGGAAAAAGTATACTGGATGCCACAGATATTTTTGGGATGCGCACACGTTACACAGGAGTAATACCACAGATAATGTCGCTGATGTCAGCAGTGGCTAATATAAAATTGCAGGGAATGTCACAGGTATTTGGGATGTAGAAACGTTACACAGGAGATGTAGCGCAGCTAATGTCACTGTCCGCAGCGGACACTGTCTACGGAAAAAGTACACTGGATGTAACAGATATTTTTGGGATGCGCACACATTACATAGGACAAATACCGCAGATAATGTTGCTGATGTCAGCAGCGGCTAATAAAAAATTACAGGGAATATCACAGGTATTTGGGATTAGCACACGTTTCATAGGAAAAATACCACAGATAATGTCGCTAATGTTAGCAGCGGCTAATATAAAATTACAGGGAATGTCACAGGTATTTGGGATGTGGAAACGTTACACAGGAGATGTACCCCATGTAATGTCACTGTCCGCAGCGGACACCGTCTACGGAAAAAGTACACTGGATGTCACTGATATTTTTTGGATGTGCACACGTTACACAGGAGATGAAGCGCAGCTAATGTCACTGCAGCGGACACCCTCTATGGAAAAAGTACACTGGATGTCTCTGATATTTTTTGGATGTGCACACGTCACACAGGAGATGTAGCGCAGCTAATGTCACTGCAGCGGACAATATCTACGGAAAAAGTATACTGGATGCCACAGATATTTTTGGGATGCGCACACGTTACAAAGGAGTAATACCACAGATAATGTCGCTGATGTCAGCAGTGGCTAATATAAAATTGCAGGGAATGTCACAGGTATTTGGGATGTAGAAACGTTACACAGGAGATGTAGCGCAGCTAATGTCACTGTCCGCAGCGGACACTGTCTACGGAAAAAGTACACTGGATGTAACAGATATTTTTGGGATGCGCACACATTACATAGGACAAATACCGCAGATAATGTTGCTGATGTCAGCAGCGGCTAATAAAAAATTACAGGGAATATCACAGGTATTTGGGATTAGCACACGTTTCATAGGAAAAATACCACAGATAATGTCGCTAATGTTAGCAGCGGCTAATATAAAATTACAGGGAATGTCACAGGTATTTGGGATGTGGAAACGTTACACAGGAGATGTACCCCATGTAATGTCACTGTCCGCAGCGGACACCATCTACGGAAAAAGTACACTGGATGTCACTGATATTTTTTGGATGTGCACACGTTACACGGGAGATGAAGCGCAGCTAATGTCACTGCAGCGGACACCCTCTATGGAAAAAGTACACTGGATGTCTCTGATATTTTTTGGATGTGCACACGTCACACAGGAGATGTAGCGCAGCTAATGTCACTGCAGCGGACAATATCTACGGAAAAAGTATACTGGATGCCACAGATATTTTTGGGATGCGCACACGTTACACAGGAGTAATACCACAGATAATGTCGCTGATGTCAGCAGCGGCTAATATAAAATTACAGTGAATGTCATAGGTATTTGGGATGTGCACACGTTACACAGGAGAAATATCGCAGATAATGTCACTGATGTCAGCAGCAGCTAATATAAAATTATAGGGAATGTCATAGGTATTTGGGATGCGCACACGTTACACAGGAGAAATACCGCAGATAATGTCGCTGATGTCAGCAGCTGCTAATATAAAATTATAGGGAATGTCATAGATATTTGGGATGCGCACACGTTACACAGGAGAAATACCGCAGATAATGTTGCTGATGTCAGTAGTGGCTAATATAAAATTACAGGGAATGTCATAGGTATTTTGGATGTGCATACGTTACACAGGAGAAATACCGCAGATAATGTCGCTGATGTCAGCAGCTGCTAATATAAAATGACAGGGAATATCATAGGTATTTGGGATGTGGAAACGTCACACAGAAGATATACCACAGATAATGTCGCTGATGTCAGCAGCGGCTAATAAAAAATTACAGGGAATGCCACAGATTTTTGGGATGTGGAAACATTACACAGGCGATGTACCCCAGGTAATGTCACTGTCCGCAGTGAACAACGTCTATGGAAAAAGTACACTGGATGTCACTGGAATTTCTTGTATGTGCACATGTTGCACGGGAGATGTAACTCAGCTAATGTCACTGTACGCAGCAGACACCGTCTACAGAAAAAGTACGCCGGATGTCACCGTTTTTTTTTTTATATGCACATGTTACACAGGAGATGTAGCATAGCTAATGTCACTGCAGTGGACACCCTCTAGGGAAAAAGTACACTAAATCTCTCTGATATTTTTTGAATTTGCACACGTTACACAGGAGATGTAGCGCAGCTAATGTCACTGTCCACAGCGGACACCGTCTACGAAAAAAAGTACACTGGATGTCACAGATATTTTGTGGATGCGCACATGTTACACAGGAGTAATACTGCAGATAATGTCGCTGATGTTAGCAGCGGCTAATATAAAATTACAGGGAATGTTATAGGTATTTGGGATGCGCACACATTACACAGAAGAAATACTGTGGATAATGTCGCTGATGTCAGCAGTGGCTAATATAAAATTACAGGGAATGTCATAGGTATTCGTGATGTGGAAACGTTACACAGGAGATGTAGCGCAGCTAATGTCACTGTCCGCAGCGGACACTGTCTATGGAAAAAGTACACTGGATGTAACAGATATTTTTGGGATGCGCATACGTTACACAGGAGAAATACCGCAGATAATGTTGCTGATGTCAGCAGCGGCTAATAAAAAAATTACAGGGAATATCACAGGTATTTGGGATGCACACACGTTACATAGGAAAAATACCACAGATAATGTTACTGATGTTAGCAGCGGCTAATATAAAATTGCAGGGAATGTCATAGGTATTTGGGATGTGGAAAAGTTACACAGGAGCTGTACCCCCGGCAATGTCACTGTCCGCAGCGGACACCGTCTACGGAAAAAGTACAATGGATGTCACTGATATTTTTTGGATGTGCATACGTTACACATGAGATGTAGTGCAGCTAATGTCACTGTCCGAAGCGGACACCGTCTACTGAAAAAGTACACTGGATGTCACTGATAGTTTTTGAATGTGCACACATTACACGGGAGATGTAGCGCAGCTAATTTCATTGAAGCGGACAGCCTCTATGTAAAAAGTACACTGGATGTCTCTGATATTTTTTGGATGTGCACACGTTACACAGGAGATGTAGCGCAACTAGGTCACTGCAGTGGACAATATCTACAGAAAAAGTACACTGGATGCCACAGATATTTTTGGGATACACACACGTTACACAGGAACAATACCACAGATAATGTTGCTGATGTCAGCAGCGTCTAATATAACTCATACATGCCTGATATCTTCAATACTACACACCTCTGACATCTGGAGGCCTTGTGTCAGAGCTGAGGGAAAAACTTTGATACATGAATATATACTTTGAGGAACATCTAGACTATTCTCACACTGTGGAATTCATGTTCAGATAAGAAATACAATGAAGCCTTCTCTCTTTCTAAATAAACCAACATTGCTCTTAAAGGCAATGAAAATCCATTATTTATGGAATAAGTAAATATAATTGTTTGCACTTCTGAAAAGGCATAGCAACTGTATGTCACAGATATTTTTGGGATATGCACACGTTACACAGAAGAAATAATGCAGATAATGTCGCTGATGTCAGCAGCGACTAATAAAAAATTACAGGGAATATCACAGGTATTTGGGATGCGCACAAGTTACATAGGAAAAATACCACAGATAATGTTGCTGATGTTAGCAGCGGATAATATAAAATTACAGGGAATGTCATAGGTATTTGGGATGTGGAAACGTTACACAGGAGATTTACCCCAGGTAATGTCACTTTCCGCAGCGGACACCGTCTACGGAAAAAGTACACTGGATGTCACTGATATTTTTTGGATGTGCGCAAGTTACACAGGAGATGTAGCGCAGCTAATGTCACTGTCCGCAGCAGACACTGTCCATGGAAAAAGTACACTGGATGTAACAGATATTTTTGGGATGTGCACACGTTACACAGGAGAAATACCGCAGATAATGTTGCTGATGTCAGCAGCGGCTAATAAAAAATTACAGGGAATATCACAGGTATTTGGGATGCGCACACGTTGCATCGGAAAAATACCACAGATAATGTTGCTAATGTTAGCAGCGGCTAATATAAAATTACAGGGAATATCACAGGTATTTGGGATGTGGAAACGTTACACAGGAAATTTACCCCAGGTAATGTCACTTTCCGCAGCGGACACCGTCTACGGAAAAAGTACACTGGATGTCACTGATATTTTTTTGGATGTGCACACATTACACAGGAGATGTAGCGCAGCTAATGTCACTGCAGCGGACAATATCTATGGAAAAAGTTCACTGGATGCCACAGATATTTTGGGATGCGCACACGTTACACAGGAGTATTACCACAGATAATGTTGTTGATGTCAGCAGCGGCTAATATAAAATTACAGGAAATGTCATAGGTTTTTGGGATGCGCACACGTTACACAGGAGAAATACCGCAGATAATGTTGCTGATGTCAGCAGCGGCTAATATAAATTTATAGGGAATGTCATAGGTATTTGGGATACGCACACGTTACACAGGAGAAATACCGCAGGTAATGTTGCTGATGTCAGCAGCGGCTCATATAAAATTACAGGGAATGTCATAGGTATTTGGGATGCGCACACGTTACACAGGAGAAATACCGCAGATAATGTCACTGATGTCAGCAGCGTCTAACATAAAATTACAGGGAATGTCACAGGTATTTGGGATGTGGAAACGTTACACAGGAGAAATACAGCAGATAATGTCGCTGATGTCAGCAGCGGCTAATAAAAAATTACAGCGAATGTCACAGGTATTTGGGATGCACACACCTTACACAGGAGAAATACTGCAGATAATTTTGCTGATTTCAGCAGCGGCTAATATAAAATTAATGGAAATGTCACAGGTATTTGGGATGTGGAAACATTATACAGGAGATGTACCCCAGGTAATGTCACTGTCCTCAGTGGACACTGTCTACGGACAAAGTATACTGGATGTCACAGATATTTTTGGGATGTGCACATGTTACACATGAGATTTAGTGCAGCGAATGTCACTGTCCGCAGCGGACACCGTCTACGGAAAAAGTACACTAGATATCACAGATATTTTTGGGATATGCACACGTTACACAGGAGATGAAATGCAGATAATGTCGCTGTCTGCAGCGGACTAACTATTACACGCTATTTAGCGCAGGATGCGCTAAAAATAGATATTGCTGGTGTTCTGCCGAGCATGCTCAATCAACACTGATAATTATGCTGGCATATCTACATTAACTATAGGTTTTCCTTTTGTATAGTTGCTTAATTGATATGCCAGTTATTCTATTTAGACTATACATAACAGCCTTATTACATTTTAGTGTGGGGCAGGGCTGGCGTCATAACCCGGCAAAATCGGGCAAGTGCTGGGGGCCCACTGAGCTGCTATAAGCACTTCAATCAATACAGATGGAAGCTCTCATTTCTGTCATTTCACTTACGCAGTACCCCTTTGGTGGGCCCTCTGAGTCACATGAGGCCGTCTGCTGCAGAGACTCAGACACGCCCCTTCTACACAGGACATGCTGCCTGAGGAGAGAGACTGGCAGGGCTGGAGCAGAAGTGTGAACACAGGTTGTCAGTGAGTCTGCACTGTGAAGGGCTGGAGCAGAAGTGTGAACACAGGTTGTCAGTGAGTCTGCACTGTGACTGTCTCTTCTCTGTGGGACAGGAGGGGGAAACTCTTCGATCTGCTGGATATTGCTTCATTCTATTTAGTTGTTTTACTGCCTCATTAAGCAGTTTGCCTCCATGACACCTGCCCCCCCCCCATATCCTGTCCTATCTCATCCTGTCTCCTTTTCTCCCTTATGTATCCAGAGCTCCTGTTCCACCCTCCTATCTCCTGTTGCTGCCCTGCACACATAATAAATGACCCCCTAATTGTATTATTATTTGGGGGTAGGGCTAATATCTTTATATTATATGGATTCTAGTCAGGGGCGGATTAAGTGCATGATATGCCCGGGGCTGTCTACCCAACTTGGCCCCCCCCCCCCCTCCATTTTAGTTTAGTTTTTTTTTTTTTTATGAAGAGGCTGCGGTGCTTCATGGGCGCCAAAGTCTCTTCTTAGGCCATATGACATCTTCAGACTAAAAAAAAATACCCCAAATTGGGTCCTAAACTGAAAAATTTGGTCGCCAAATTTAAAATACATATAATTGTAATAAAAAAGACATGGAGGAGAATACAGCACCACATACCTCTTACATCCAGTGACATCTCCTGTCATGTAGACCTTCTCTTTCCTATTTTCCTCCATTTGACCCAGACCACCATGGCAAATTCTTTCAGCCGCATCTCGTCTCTACAGTTTGTAACACAGACATGTTAGATTTCTAAATTTTTCCATCAACCTCCTCATCCTGGTGTCCACACAGTGTCATCCTGCCACCCCCAATACTGTGCCCGTTGTGCTCCCCAATGCCCAAGGTAATATACTGCTGAAAAAATAGTGACCCTAATAGACATAATTAGAGTCATTTATCAAACTGGTGTAAAGTAGAACTGGATTTCCAAAAGAACTGTCAAATATGAAAGGTGGAATCTGATTGGCTGCTATGGGCAACTAAGCTAGTTCTGCGTTACACCAGTTTGATAAATTACCCCAAATGTTCCTTTAGTGTCCACAGCAGCTATAATGTCCCCTAGACTGCCCCGAGTAATAATACCACCCTCTATTGTGCTCCAGGCAATAATCCCTGTATAGTGTCCCCAGAAATAATAGAATTACCCTACAGTGCCTCCCCAATAGCAACACCCCCATATAGTAATTTCCACCACACTGCCCCCACATAGTAATCCCCCCATAGTAATTTGCCCCCACACAGTAATTTCCCCCAAACTGCCCCATATAGTAGTTTGCCCCCACACAGTAATTTGCCCCACACTGCCCCCACATAGTAATTTCCACCACACTGCCCCCACATAGTAATTTGCCCCCACACTGCCCCCACATAGTAATTTGCCCCCACACTGCCCCCACATAGTAATTTGCCCCCACACTGCCCCCACATAGTAATTTGCCCCCACACTGCCCCCACATAGTAATTTGCCCCCACATAGCAATTTCCCCACACTGTTCCCACATAGCAATTTCCCCACACTGCCCCCACACAATCGTTTTCCCCACACTGGCCCCACATAGTAATTTCCCCCCACACTGCCCCATATAGTAATTTGTCCCCACATAGCAATTTCCCCACACTGTCCCCCACATAGAAATTACCCCACACTGTGCCCACATAGCAATTACCCCCACACAATAGTTTCCCCCACACTGCCCCATATAGAAATTTGCCCCCACATAGTAGTCCCTCCCATAATAATTTGCCCCCACACTGCCCCCACATAGCAATTTGCCCCCACACTGCCCCAACTAGTAATTTGCCCCCACATAGTAGTCCCTCTCATAATAATTTGCCCCCACATAGTAGTCCCTCCCATAATAATTTGCCCCCACACTGCCCCACATAGCAATTTGCCCCCACACTGCCCCAACTAGTAATTTGCCCCCACATAGTATTCCCTCCCATAATAATTTGGCCCCATACAAGGCCTGAAGCCTATGGCGGTGATCGGCGACGGGACAGAGAGCTATGCGCTCCCGTGCCCCGCCGCAGTATGTGGGCGTTCGGGTCAGCGTTGGGCCCCCCCATCGGTGCTGGGCCCGGGGCTGCCGACCCGAACGTCCCTATTGTAATCCGCCACTGATTCTAGCATATTATACTGTGCCCTGTATTTCCCAGTAGAAAATGATCCTTGTGAAACACAGTCATCATCTCTGACCACCAGGACCAGGTAGCACTCTGTCAGTACATGGCGGCCTCCCCTTTCCGCCACGCTGCTCCGATGTGTACCGGTGCTTATTCTGACACTAGGGCTGGGTTCACATCCCATTTGTGCCATTGATGTAATGTATACCAAAAATGTATGCGTTAACAGATGCCTCAGACTGATGCCGTATATTGGCATCCGTTCACCATACAGTTCCATTGTAAAAAAAAACATGCATTTTTTACTGGACTCTGCAGGATAAAAAAACATGGAGTGCTGCACATTTGTATACATCAAACCGATAGGAAAAACGTGATGTGAACCCACTGGGGATGGGGGGCAGTCAGTTCTAGCTACATCACTGCTCATCTCCTTCTCTCCTCCAGGCCTGGCCCAGTGGTGACATCATGACGTGTGTCTCACTGCTGCAGTGAAGAGAAGGAGTGCAGGGAGCTGAGGTTAGTGAATGACAGTACCGCCGGCTCCCCTGCGCTCCAGCAATGATAGGTATGTGACGGGGCCACTGGGGGGTCATTATACTGTGAGGGCCCCTTACACAGTATAATGACCCCCAGTTCCCCCTATTTAGTATAATGATCCCCATTGACCCTCCATTTAGCATAATGACCACCTGAGCCCCCATTCAATATAATGACCCCCAGTGCTCCCTCCATACAGTATAACCTCCAGTGTGGGGGCGACTGGGGGTCATTATTCTGAATGGAGGTCTACTGTGGGGTCATTATACTGTGAGGGCCCTTTGCATAGTATAATGACCCCCAGTGTCCCCCATTTAGTATAATGATCCCCAATGACCCTCCATTCAGTATAATGACCCCCAGAGCCCCCTTCAATATAATGACCCCCAGTGCCCCCTTCATACAGTATTCCCCCAGTGTGGGGGCTACTGGGGGTTATATTCTGAATGAAGGGCCGCTGTGGGGTCATTATACTGTGTGTGGGGCCACTGAGGGTCATTATACAGTGCAGGGGGGGCATTGGGGGGTCATTATACTGTGTGGGAGCCACAGGGGGACATGTAAATGTAAAAAAATGCCTCAAGGGGGCCCACTGGGATTTATGCCCAAGGGCCCACATGAACCTGGAGCCGGCCCTGGTGTGGGGTATGCACTCCATTGCCGATCACATGACCTTACAATCACATGATTACATCAAGAAGTACACGCACTGGATGACTTCATCTGTATGCGCTCCATCACACGTTGCCGTGCGTGCCGCGCATGCGCGGTGGTAGCATGGGGACGTGCTGAAAGATGAATTTCATCCACCATGACAGAGCCGCGCTACATATGATGTGGTTTAGGTGATTCTTATTATTCATCTAGCACCCGCCTCCTCTCCCTTTATATACCCCCATTTTAATTGTATACTCACCTCCTGACGAAGCCTGGGGTGTTACTACAGCATGTTGCACATCATGTCTGTGGGTAGGTTTCTATAGCTGTACATGGGCCTTTTTCCTGAGTAGTCTGCCACTTTTTGCATGTATGTATATGTGCTATGTGCAATTATTGACTTGATCATTATATTTTATCATCTATATGTATTCAGCACTGCACCAGTATTACTGCTCTGGTGAAATATAGCACCTAGGACCCTATGTATTCAGCACTATATATGCAGCTAGAAGTCAAATACAGTATTTGCAGCTTTGTGCAATATTTATGTACTCAGCTTCAGGTATTATAAAGCCCTCATATGTACTCAGCTTCAGGGCTAACTATATTTTGCATGTATTCAGCACTATATATTCAGCTAGAAGCTAAGTGGGCTATCTATAGCTCCGTGCAATATCCATGCACCCAGCCTTTGGTATTATAAAGTCCTTATATGTAATCAGCTTTATATATTTAGTCTGATATACTACTTTGGTCCTCTATCTTCTGCATCCTTGGTGGAGTGCTTGATATATCTAGCCTGTTATATTTTTCTGGGGCTTTCTTTTCTGCTGCCCTGGCTTTATTATGTAGCTTGATACTGTATAAGAGCTTGGGGCCGATTTCCCAATATTACATGTGTGACATAAGTGCTATATATGATCTATGTACCCCATGTTTCCTGAACGTCCTACAGCAGCACAAATACATATACCGTATTTTTCGCCCGATAAGACACACTTTTTCCCCCCAAAAATGGGGGGGAAATGCCCCTGCGTCTTATGGGGCGAATGCTGACATTTTTACATCACAGGCTGCGATGTATGAGCGAGCAGGGAGGGACTGGGAGGAGGAGCTGGGGGCCGGCAATTGCGGCGGGGCCAGTGCAGTCACTGTACTCCGGCCCCGCTGCTCCAGTGCTGCATGATACAAATATAAAATGTCTCATTCAATTAAAAGTGATTAAACATGCCCCCTCACTCCTAATATTACGGTACACCCTAACAGCTTCTGTAGAATGCAGGCAGGCAGGCCGGGCGGGCGGCAGAGTAACTCCCTGATGTCATGTGCCTGCGCCGCCTACTTTATGAATGAAGCAGGTGGCGCAGACACGTGACGTCAGTGAGTGACGCACCAGCCGCCCGCCTGCCTGCCTGCATTGTACAGAAGCTGTTAGGGTGTATGGTAATATTAGGAGTGAGGGGGCATGTTTAATAACTTTTAATTGAATGAGACATTTTATATTTGTATACTGCAGCACTGGAGCGGTGGGGGGGGGGAAATCTGTGGATGACAGTTTTATGGGGGACATCTGTGGATGGCACTGTTAAGGGGTGGGGGGGGTCTGTGGATGGCACTGTTATGGGCTGGGGGGTCTGTGGATGGCACTGTTATGGGCTGGGGGGGTCTGTGGATGGCACTGTTATGGGGTGGGGGGTCTGTGGATGGCACATATATAACAGTGCCATCCACAGATCCCCCATATCAGTGCCATCCACAGATCCCCATAACCGTGCCATCCACAGATACCCTATAACAGTGCCATCCATAGATCCCCCATAACAGTCTCAGCCACAGATCCCCCTGTAACAGTATCCTTCACAGATCCCCCCCATAACAGTGTCCATCACAGATCCCCCCCATAACAGTGCGTCATCCACAGATCCCTCCATAACAGTGCATCATCCACAGATCCCCCATAATAGTGCGTCATCCACAGATCCCCCCATAACAGTGCGTCATCCACAGATCCCCCATAACAGTGCCATCCCCAGATCCCCCATAACAGTGCGTCATCCACAGAGCCCCCATAACAATGCCATCCCCAGATCCTCCCATAATCAGTCTGAAGAAAGCACGATTTAGTGCTGAAACGCGTCACTATGTATTAATAAGTGACTGAATAAACCGCAGTGAAATTCAATTGCGAGTGCCGGTCTTCTTCCTTTATACCCCCCATAACAGTGTCCTTCACAGATCCCCCATAATAGTGCCATCCACAGATCCCCAGTAAAAGTGCCATTCACAGACCACCATTAGTTCCAAACCCACCAAAAGCACACCTTTTGGTTAAAAATTTTTTTCTTATTTTCCTCCCCAAAAACCTAGGTGCGTCTTATGGGCCGGTGCTTCTTATAGGGCGAAAAATACGGTAAGTTTTATTCCCCTAGGTACAACCAGAAGAGACAGGTTAACAAGCTTAATTAAAAAAATAAATTAATCAAACAATCACACTCCAGGTCTACCCCTAAAACCTTGACACCAGTGAAGTCTCCTTGTATTTTTTCTTTCTCATGGGTTCAGAAGAGACAGATGTCGTATTTTGGAGGGATATAAAACTTTGCAAGCTCTATACAGGGTGCAGTATCAAGGTTTGGTGGCTCACTCACTGATTACAAATGGAATAGGTTAACTGCCGCACAGCACTCCCTGTTGCTGGTAAATTGCAGATTAGAAACACACAATAGATCCGAGTTTGATTATGAACTATGGACATTAAGTTTGGATTTTAATATGAAATGTAATATGGGGATGTATTTTTGCTGTATTTTTGCTGTATTTTCGCTATCATCTGTATTTTTGCTATTATCTGTGACCAAGATCCGACTTTTAACTCAAATCCAAGATTTTAGCAAAAAACGCATCAAAAACGCATCAAAAACGCACCGAAACCGCAGGTGCGTTTTTGGTAGTTTCTAAGTTTTCGGGAGTTTTTATTATAGTGACACAACTTTTAACACAATATTATTAATATTTATCATTTTAATTGAACAAATGGATTAATATTGAATAGTTTTTTATATATCAATCACTGTATGTACACAATTAATGTTTCTGATGAAAAAGAGGTACCAGTAGTCTACCATTGTCTTCATTATAATGTTTTTGGTGAAAACGCATTGAAGACGCATCAAAATCGCAGGTGCGTTCATGCGTTTTTTCTGAAATTATATCTATGAGTTGTTTTATATACATATTTATTTTATATTTACTACATTTATTAAACTTACGGTTTTTAATTGTTCTATGTAATTATAATATTGCCCACATAGCATCATACTTTAGAAGGATGTATTGAAATTATATATTTATACGATACTGGCAACTCTCGTTTTTGTATGAGCATATACCCAAATGATCACAAATGGACTGCTATTTAACTAAAAATCCACATCCTGGTCTTCCAAGTCCCCCACTGTCCCAGCATGCATTTCATCAATTAAAGATTATATAAAAAGGACACCTTAATCCCACTGTCTGTACCACTGAGGAAGGGGTTGTACCCCGAAACGCGTATGGTCGACAGACAGTGTGGGACGACATAAGGAAGACATTCATAACAACAATTGGACGCTGTACAAGTTTGAAAACCCCGCCTGGAATTGGAAGTCACCTGACCATCCGGCGAAACCACGTGGGACGCCACAATCAGGTCCTGGAAGGTCAGAGTTACAAAATACATTGCAAAGCAACACCCAGCAATACGGGGAATTTCTGATATACAAGACCGCATCTACAGGTCCTTGCAGCTTACAGCAAAGCAGTCGCACGGCCGAGTGGTAAAGTACATTTATAACTAAAGCACTACAAACGAATACGAACACTTTGTGTCTACCTTGGTGATCATTATATAAACTATCACGGACATTGAAACAATAAGGACACTAGAGACTCAACACAGAGTCCAGTATAGTGGTGCTAATACGTTATATGTGTGATTTTAGAGGTTTTTAAGTCATTTTTATTGTTACTTTTTATTTGCAATTTTATACAACATGTTGTAAGCGTGATTAAATAGTATTTTGGACATCGTCTTCTATCTTTGTCTAATTGACGCCAGATATTGAGTGACGCCCAACCCTTTTTTTTCTATACAGGGTGCGTTCTCTGTCCCTCAGCTTGAAGGTGTACTAAGATGACGCCTTTCCCCTGGGTGGCAATCCACCACACATCATGTCCCTTGCCACACTGCGCTATCACTAACCTGAGGACGCGGGATATTTGTATCATATGCTTGTTTTAAAAGATGCTTGTGAGTAAAATAAACCATTTTTTATACATTTATTGATGGTATTTCACTATGGAAGCAACCCTTTCCTTAGGACTATATATCGTCTGAGCTGATATAAAGGAAAAAGGAGACTTGACTTGATGTGCCTTAACCTGCCTGCGCTTGTGACTATAATAGCGCAATTATAACAAGATTAAAATAGCGGTATTTTCACTATCAGCGCACTTTGATGTTTCACAGGATGTTTTAAAGTAAAAGACGTCTGTGGACCCCGGTCTCCTCTTGGCATGGTGAGAGAGAGCATACCTGTATTTTAGGAGGAGGGAAAACGGGCGGTCTCATTTATATGTCTGCTTATAGAGCACTAGCACCATTGCTCTTTGCAGAGTTAACCTTTACTGATCTTTTTTGAAGGATTAACTCCTTCCTGTCAGTATTATAGGTTTGCTTATAAAGCTCTAACACCAAGGCTATTTTGCAGAATTAAGGTGTATGCTGACTTAACCACTACATATCTTTGACGGATTAACTTCTTTTTTTCAGTATTATTTGATTATGAAGTTCAATTCAACAGCTCTATATTCTTATTTATCTCATTTACTGCTCTATAAGTGTTTATCTGCTGTAGCAGAGTGTGCAGCGTTGATTAACCCCTTGTTTCCTAAGTTTTCTAGCTGCTAGAACACATACTGATGGTATTTTCTCTTTCCTATAGATGCCTTCCTCTCAGCAGGAAAAGTAAAACCAGGCCCAGATTATGTATCAGATGTGATCAGCCTTTACCTGATTAGCTCACATCTGAAGTCTGCCTGCAGCGTCAGTCTCCTGACAAGGTCTCCTCTGTCTGTTCTGCTCCAGGTTTTCTTGGTTTAAAAACAAACTAAACTCTGTGTTTGAGGAATTTCAAGCTGCACATAAATACAAAAGACCGAGGAAAGAGTCACTCGATCCATAGTGTTGATCGTGAATATTGTAATCACAAATTTTTATCGCTAATTTTTATCACTAATTTTTATCGCGAATTTCCCGATTGCCGATTTGCACAATCAAGAGAATAATGACCGGAGATCACGAATTCTCGAATTCGTGAATATTCGGCTAAATATTCGCAAATATCGCAAATTCGAATATTGCCCCTGCCGCTTATCACTAGTGATCTTTCTCCGCAGCCATTACCCTCTGAGGTCTCTGTGCATCTGAATTGTCTGATGACTTAGACTCAGATGACCCAGATGAGTTGTTTCTTCTTCAGAAGGTCATATTACATGAATTTGTTAAAGATGTCAAAAGAGACCATAGAGTCTGAAAAAAATGTACAACATAAATCCAGGAGCTAAATCAAGGTTTGGTCGCTGCCTGGTCACCCAGTCCTTGATGAGAAGCTGAGGAAAGACTGGGATAAGCCAGTGAAAAGAACAGATCTTGGCGCTAGATTGAAGTCTACATATAAACTGCAAGAAAAGTTCTCTGAAGATTTGGATTAGTGTCCTAAAGTTGACTTGGCATTGGCCAGATTATCTGAAAGATCTGTTTCCCTCAGAAGATGTTTCTTTGTTCATAGATCGCATGGACGAAGAAGCGGACTCTCTGTTGAAAAATTATATGTCATCCGCTGCCACATCTAAAATTGATCTTTCCTCAGTTTAGGTGGCTAGATCTCCATGTGTTTGGCTCTGTCAATTAGGCCAAGACATTAAAGATGGAGTACCTGGAGAAGCTCCTTTAGAAAATAAATTTGCTGCTACTAAAGGCAGCTTCAGGATTTTTCTGTGCTGCCCCTTTTATAATGTAAAAAGTTCTGCTCCAGGGCTATGGACTTGTCGAACTCTGTCAGACGTTCTTTATGGATCAAACAATGGCCTGGGTTTAATTTATAAAAAAAATTAAAAAAATGAATTAATTTTTTTTAACCTGCCCTTTCAACCAGGGCACATGTTCAGTCCACAGTTGTACAAAATATTGGAAGCCCTGAATGAGAACAAAGGAACTAAATTTCCAGATTTAAAATGATTTTTTGATTTTCCAACAGACAAATTAGATTTATATGCAAAAGATAAGGCTCACCTGAGCAACATCTTGGCATCATGGAATTGTGCTCACAAAGACCTAGACAAGATGGTGTCCATTCATCTCTCGATCTGTTAAGACTTTCTGTGGTGGCTGATTCCATCTTATCTCCAGAGAGGTCATTGTCTGTTTCCCCGGCCCAGGATTCTCCTCACCAAGGATACCTCTATTTGTCCAGAAGATGGAAATGCCAGACTTGGATGCCATGGCATCAAAGGAGTATACAAAGCTAGGATAGTTCTGCTCTCTCTATCTGGAGAAGCAAGCTTTTACTGTAGATGATCTATCTATTACCTGGATGGGAAAACTGATATATGTATTACCTACGTTTCCTCTAATACCCAAGGTCCTAAGGAAAATATTGGAAGAAAAGATAGAAGCAATAGCAATGCATAGCGTGGTTTTGTCTGACATTGATGATGTTGAGAGGGATCTTCTGGAAACTTCCACTGCGGCCCAATCTTCTATCCCATAGAGGTCCTTCATCCCAATCTGAAGATGCTCCATCTAACTGCCTGGAGGCTGAGCAGCAAACCTTATTAGAGTTATGCCTCTCCTCTGAGGTTGGCAGCACAATTCTAGCCTCCAGAAGAACTGCTACTATTAAAACCTGTTTTATGGGGGGACCTGGCATGTGATTGGTTGATTTATTTAGTTTTTTAATTAAGCTTGTTAACCTGTCTCTTCTGATTGTGCCTAGGGGAATAAAACCCAGTTGTATTTGTGCTGCCTAAGGACTACAGGAAATGAAAATTTCAGGTGGGTGAATTTTCACTTATTTTTTCTGGATCATTTTCCATTGTGCCTATTTCTCCTTCCGATTGTATTTAAATTATATATTTTGATTAATAAAGATTATTACATATTTTATAGTTATAGTCCCATTGATCTTTCTTTTGGTTAAAGGGAACCTGTCACCTGGATTTTGGGTATATAGAGCTGAGAAAATGGGCTGCTAGATCACCGCTAGCAAATATACAATATTCATTCCCCATAGCTCTCTGTGCTTTTATTGTGTCAAAAAAAGATTTTATATATATGTAAATGAAGCAAGTAAGAAGCCCAAGGAGCTATTACTAACGTTTCTGTAGCCCAGCCACGCCCACCGTGAAGGAGCCCAGCACCGCCCCCCATCCTCCGAATCTCCTCTTTGCTCCCCATCAAAGCTAGAGCGCCGTAATCTCGCCATGCACGAGCTAGCGCATGCGCAGTGTTGGCATGGTGTTCCTTCCCTGTGATGGCATCAGCCTCAGGGAATGAACGGCTGATGCCAACACAGGGAAGGAACACCATGCCAACACTGCGCATGCACTAGCTCGCACATCGTGCGATTACGGCGCTCTAGTTTTGTGACGTCATGGACCAAGGAGGATGCGGGGTGGTGCTGGGCTCCTTCACAGTGGGTGTGGTTGCACTCTGAGAGTCAGAGAACGCTGGACTCATCTCTGAAGCATGGAGAAGACAGGACTCATCTAAGTTTCATTTACATATATGGCGGTAACATTTATTTTAGGTTTTTCTCTGAACTGATAGTTCATTCAGAATTGATTTTAATATCATTATTAATGTATTAAAAAGTATTTTTAGAAAAGTGAGTGGATAAATAGGCTTAGAAAGTAATGACAGCTTTACTTTAAGAATAGGACATGCTCTTTTTTTTGTGGGGCTACAGAACAGACATACGGATGCGGATAGCACACGGTGTGCTGTCCGCATTTTTCGCGGACCCATTGAAATGAATGGGTCTACATCCTATCCGCAAAAAAAATGGAACGGACACGGAAACAAAATAAGTTTGTGCGCATGTAGCCTTAATCTGTGTTAGTGAGCACTTCTCCTTTGCCAAGATAACCCATCCCATTTCACAGGTGTGGCATATCAAGGTGCTGATTAGACAGCATGAATATTGCACAGGTGTGCCTTAGACTGCCCATAATAAAAGGCCACTCTGAAATGTGCACAGTTTGGCCTTACTGGGGGGGGGGGGGGGGGGGGGGGGTTCAGAAAACCAGTCAGTTTCTGGTGTGACCACCATTTGCCTCATGCAGTGCAACACATCTCCGTCGCATAGAGTTGATCAGGTTGTTGATTGTGGCCTGTGGAGTGTTGGTCCACTCCTCTTCAATAGCTGTTGCAGAATATTGTCAGGAACTGGAACACGCTGTCATATACGCCGATCCAGAGGATCCCAAACGTGCTCAATGGGTGATATGTCCGATGAGTATGCTGGCCATGCAAGAACTGCGATGTTTTTAGCTTCCAGAAATTGTGTACAGATCCCTGCAATATGGGGCCGTGCATTATCATGCTGCAACATGAGGTGATGGTCGTGGATGAATGGCACAACAATGGGCCTCAGGATCTCGTCACGGTACCTCTGTGTATTCAAAATGCCATCAATAAAATGCACCTGTGTTTGCTGTCCTTAACATATGCCATAACCCCAACGCCATCATGGGCCACTCGATCCACAACGTTGATGTCAGCAAACCGCTCACCCACATGACGCCACCCACGCTGTCTACCATCTGCCCTGAACAGTGAAATTCGGGAATCATCTGTGAACAGAACGCCTCTCCAATGTGCCAGACGCCATCGAATGTGAGAATTTGCCCACTCAAGTCGGTTATGACGACGAACTGCAGTCAAGTCCAGACCCCAATGAGGATGACAAGCATGCAGATGAACTTCCTTGAGACGGTTTCTGACACTTTGTGCAGAAATTCTTTGGTTATGCAAACCGATTGTTGCTGCAGCTGTCCAGGTGGCTGGTCTCAGACGATCATGGAGGTGAACATGCTGAATGTGGAGGTCCTGGGCTAGTGTGGTTACACGTGGTTTGCGGTTGTGAGGCCGGTTGGATGTACTGCCAAATTCTTTTGGAGACGGCTTATGGTAGAGAAATGAATATTCATTGCACAGGCAACAGCTCTGGTAGACATTCCTGCAGTCAGCATGCCAATTGCACGCTCCCTTAAATGTTGCGACATCTCTGGCATTGTGCTGTGTGATCAAACTGCACATTTAGAGTGGCCTTTTATTGTGGGAAGTCTAAGGCACACCTGTGCAATATTCATGCTGTCTAATCAGCACCTTGATATGCCACACCTGTGAAGTGGGATGGATTATCTTGGCAAAGGAGAAGCGCTCACTAACACAGATTTAGACAGATTTGTGAACAATATTTGATAGTAATGGGTCTTTTGTGTATGTAGAAAATGTTTCAGATCTATGAGTTCAGCTCATGCAAAATGGGAGCAAAACCGAAAGTGTTGCATTTATATTTTTGTTCAGTGTATATACAGTATATATAATTTTGTTAATTGTTTACGCACGTTGGCGTTGTATATTTATATTGTTGTGCATCTCTCTGGTTTCTCTGTCACTGAACTGGTCTAGGAAGAAGAGAAGGCCTTTTTATTTGGAGCTTCTATGCTGTTTCCTGTCTCTTAAGGGCGGGGAACCCTCCTGTCAGTGCCGTTGTGGAGGTTAACAGGAAATCCAGTTACCGATAAGAGTAATTTCCAGCTCATCCCTCATGACAGCACAACAGGAGGATGTTCCCATTTGACCTTCTTGGGTCAGGAAACAGAGAGGTTAAAAGGTCCGTCCCACCTCCACCCACCAGTGTCTTCCTGTGCCTACAGGGGATAGACGCAGAGAGGTTCCCTGCTCTAGGGTTGAAGAGATTCTACAAGAACTTTTAGGGCCTGAGGCTGGGACAAGGATCGGGGTGTGTGTAGCCTCTCCTTTCAGTTCTTGAATAGCCTTGCTAACACCTCTCTAGGAAGAGGTCCCTTAGCAGCCCAGAACCCACCTGGCGGTGTCCGAGCCTATAGGTGGGAACCCTTCTGTCAGTGCCGTTGTGGAGGTTAACAGGAAATCCAGTTACCGATAAGAGCAATTTCCAGCTCATCCCTCATGACAGCACAACAGGAGGATGTTCCCATTTGACCTTCTTGGGTCAGGAAACAGAGAGGTTAAAAGGTCTGTCCCACCTCCACCCACCAGTGTCTTCCTGTCCCTACAGGGGATAGACACAGAGAGGTTCCCTGCTCTAGGGTTGAAGAGATTCTACAAGAACTTTCAGGGCCTGAGGCTGGGACAAGGATCGGGGGTGTCTAGCCTCTCCTTTCAGTTCTTGAATAGCCTTGCTAACACCTCTCTGGGAAGAGGTCCCTTAGCAGCCCAGAACCCACCTGGCGGTGTCCGAGCCTATAGGTGGGTTCTCTGATGGCCTGGGTTCGATCAATGGGTTCATCCTCATCCTTCCTACCCTTTAAGTGGAGGTCCCCTGGCTTGCTCCTAACCCTGATGAAATGGGTAATGCTGCTGGTGGTTACCTCCCTATGGATGGCTATGGGTTTATAGAGCTTAGAACCGCTGTTCCTTAATAGAGTTCAGCAGGATCACGCTTCAGTGCGCCTGAAACTTTCAGCAGCTGGAATGGGGGCTTTTCTCCTCTCCTTACCAACGCTCCATATGCAAGTGTTGGCAGAAGCTGCATGACAATAGTGGTGCTTGCTTCGGCAGCACATACTCTAAGATTGGTAAGTAAACCATGCAAACTATTTGTCAGGTAAGTAAACCATGCATGTTTTTAACCAGCTGGATTGCCTTAACAGTTCTAATTACTTTAATTCAGAAGCTGTGTGTGGATCTAAATGGGAACTCAGGCGATAATAGCATCACCTGTTTCTTTAATGAGGACTGGCTGTGGATTTAAAATTTTCAGGCTGCATTCAGTGGACAAGGTTGCAGACTTAAATCCTACAGGCATATATCAAGGGGATAAAAACAGAACTGGATCGCACATCCACAATGCTATGCTTAGATCTAATTAAACCAAATTCTCAGCGCAATATTAAGTGTACAGCCCCTATACTACATGCTGTACAAGAGGGATTAGTGTACATTTTGATCAAAAGGCATAAGCCCACTCACCACATCAAGGTTGCCTCTTAGAGTGGGACCTACTCTGACAAATAGGCGCAGCACAGATCGGTGACACTGTTCAGATGTGCAGTACTGCGTGGTGGCCTTTGTTTTTGTGGCACTGTGCTGGTGGGTTGGTGGGACCTAATGCAGTAGGTGGCTTTGTCAGATAGCAAGGTTGCTGTTTGACTCCTGGGTCCTGCCGACTAGTAGGGCAGTGCCGCGTTGTCACCGCACTGTGCTGCGCCTATTTGTCAGAGTAGGTCCCACTTTAAGAGGCAACCTTGACGTGGTGAGTAGGATTATGCCTTTTGAACAAAATGTACACTAATGCCTCTTATACAGCATTTCTGCCCTTGATATATTAAATCCTACAGTTCTAGCAACCTCGATTTGTTACGTCTGACTTGATTCCTTTATCTATAAAAATTTATACTAAGTTGGCTCCTCATATTCCTCTGTGCCTGGTGTGCCACCTCATGACCTCTGTGCCTGGCGTGCTACCTCACGGCTTCTGTGCCTGGCGTGCTGCCTCACGGCTTCTGTACCCGGTGTGCCGCCTTGGTGAGTGTCCTGCTGCCACTTGCTTCTGTGTGTGGCCTGCTGCCACTTGCCTCTGTGTGTGGCCTGCTGCCACTTGCCTCTGTGCGTGGCCGGCTGACACTAGCCTCAGTGCGTGGCCGGCTGACACTTGCCTCCGTGCAGTGGCTGGCTGACACTTTCCTCCGGGCAGTGGCCGGCTAACAGTTGCCTCCTGGCAGTGTTAGGGTTTGCATGATGTGAGCTTATGTCACCTGATAACAACCTTACAGGTAGACACCCCCAGTCACCCCTAGGTGGTACTGGTGCCCTTACACATTAAAGTAACAAGTTAGGATGCAGGAAGTTAGGTTAACGCTGATGCGCAAACCAAAGGGGTGCTAAGGTGAGTACCTCAGGTAAGGACCCAGTGTGAGAGAAATATTAGGGAAAGACTAGTGGAGATGAGTGGTCCCAAGGAAATCATCCTCAGATGTTGAGGTTACAATTGTCCATGGCATCTGAGGGGTTAAATGTCTGCAATCAGTGTTATCGCTAATCAAGCATTAGCCCTGGGTGTCTGTTGTGTGAAACTATGTGGCTATGGCACCCGCTCTACTCTGGGGTGGGCGCCATCTTTAAAGACACAACATATGGCAGATGTCTGGAAAGGAATAAGGATTTTTTTCTACTTTCAGCTAACCTGTAAGGAGAATCATGATGCATAAACCATGGGTCATCATGAAATCCCAATAGGCTCCCTAGTTACAAATGGCTAATGTTTTTACTCATTTCTAAACTATTTGGAGAAATGGATTCTGTTGTGCAAAAGTCATATGTTTGTACAAAAATCTGCAAATGGAATTTTCTACCACACCGAATAAATCTGGCGTATCTTGGGCTGTGTGCTGCACATTTTAAAGGTTTTTCAGTTACACAAAAACACCAGCAGATGAGATCTGAGTACATTTTGACACGGATTGCCTGTATGGAGCCCTGAAATTTATGATGGCAGCCCTGGATCTAAGCCTGCTTGAAGCCCTTCTGTAAAAACCCCACCCTAAGTCACAGCATCATTGCCAACATCATGTCTACAGGACAGGTTCCAGGAGAATAAGCAGAACACCCCCCTGAGAGGCAATCTCACTGATGATGATGTTTCTACAGGACAGAGCCTTACAAGCCTTGCCACTCTTCGGATGTACAGTGGATATAAAAAGTCTACACACCCCTGTTAAAATGTCAGGTTTCTGTGATGTGAAAAAATTAGACAAAGATAAATAATTTCAGAACTTTTTACACCTTGAATGTGACCTACACTGCGTGCAGAATTATTAGGCAAATGAGTATTTTGACGACATCATCCTCTTTATGCATGTTGTCTTACTCCAAGCTGTATAGGCTCGAAAGCCTACTACCAATTAAGCATATTAGGTGATGTGCATCTCTGTAATGAGAAGGGGTGTGGTCTAATGACATCAACACCCTATATTAGGTGTGCATAATTATTAGGCAACTTCCTTTCCTTTGGCAAAATGGGTCAAAAGAAGGACTTGACAGGCTCAGAAAAGTCAAAAATAGTGAGATATCTTGCAGAGGGATGCAGCACTCTTAAAATTGCAAAGCTTCTGAAGCGTGATCATCGAACAATCAAGCGTTTCATTCAAAATAGTTAACAGGGTCGCAAGAAGCGTGTGGAAAAACCAAGGCGCAAAATAACTGCCCATGAACTGAGAAAAGTCAAGCGTGCAGCTGCCAAGATGCCACTTGCCACCAGTTTGGCCATATTTCAGAGCTGCAACATCACTGGAGTGCCCAAAAGCACAAGGTGTGCAATACTCAGAGACATGGCCAAGGTAAGAAAGGCTGAAAGACGACCACCACTGAACAAGACACACAAGCTGAAACGTCAAGACTGGGCCAAGAAATATCTCAAGACTGATTTTTCTAAGGTTTTATGGACTGATGAAATGAGAGTGAGTCTTGATGGGCCAGATGGATGGGCCCGTGGCTGGATTGGTAAAGGGCAGAGAGCTCCAGTCCGACTCAGACGCCAGCAAGGTGGAGGTGGAGTACTGGTTTGGGCTGGTATCATCAAAGATGAGCTTGTGGGGCCTTTTCGGGTTGAGGATGGAGTCAAGCTCAACTCCCAGTCCTACTGTCAGTTTCTGGAAGACACCTTCTTCAAGCAGTGGTACAGGAAGAAGTCTGCATCCTTCAAGAAAAACATGATTTTCATGCAGGACAATGCTCCATCACACGCGTCCAAGTACTCCACAGCGTGGCTGGCAAGAAAGGGTATAAAAGAAGAAAATCTAATGACATGGCCTCCTTGTTCACCTGATCTGAACCCCATTGAGAACCTGTGGTCCATCATCAAATGTGAGATTTACAAGGAGGGAAAACAGTACACCTCTCTGAACAGTGTCTGGGAGGCTGTGGTTGCTGCTGCACGCAATGTTGATGGTGAACAGATCAAAACACTGACAGAATCCATGGATGGCAGGCTTTTGAGTGTCCTTGCAAAGAAAGGTGGCTATATTGGTCACTGATTTGTTTTTGTTTTTGAATGTCAGAAATGTATATTTGTGAATGTTGAGATGTTATATTGGTTTCACTGGTAAAAATAAATAATTGAAATGGGTATATATTTGTTTTTTGTTAAGTTGCCTAATAATTATGCACAGTAATAGTCATCTGCACACACAGATATCCCCCTAAAATAGCTAAAACTAAAAACAAACTAAAAACTACTTCCAAAAATATTCAGCTTTGATATTAATGAGTTTTTTGGGTTCATTGAGAACATGGTTGTTGTTCAATAATAAAATTAATCCTCAAAAATACAACTTGCCTAATAATTCTGCACTCCCTGTATAAACTGTACCACTCAATTGAAAAACAAACTAAAATCTTTTAGGTGGAGGGAAGAAAAAAACTAAAATGATGTGGTTGCATAAGAATGCATACCCTCTTATAACTGGGGATGTAGCTGTGTTCAGAATTAAGCAATAACATTCAAAATCATGTTAAATTGAAGTCAGCATACACCTGCCATCATTTAAAGTGCCTCTGATTAACCCCAAATAAAGTTCAGCTGCTCTAGTTTGTCTTTCCTGAAATTTTCTTAGTTGCATCCCACAGCAAAAGCCATGGTCCACAGAGAGCTTCCAAAGCATCAGAGGGATCTCATTGTTAAAAGGTATCAGTCAGGAGAAGGGTACAAAAGAATTTCCATGGCATTAGATATACCATAGGCAGCTCGCTGTCAATGGATGCGGTTGCCTCTGGCAACGTGTGTTTGTATGTGTGCACTTTCTCCATTTGGTGTGCACGGGGTTAAGTTGCGTGTGTTAGGAGTGGTGGGTGTGACCTCAGGCCTCCTTATATGTTGGTGTGGTGGAGCCTGAAGGTCAGTTTGATTTTGGTTGTCAGCTTGGTGTGGAGCTCTGCTCCTGGGCTGTTTGTGATTATGTCTGTGTGAGTCACCCTTATTTATTATATTGTTTCCCTTGCTCTGTCTGTGTGTCCCCTCCGGCGTGTTTCTGTTTTCCCTCTCCCACCTGGTGTATGTTGTTATGGTGTGGGCCTTGTTTGGAGGTTATTGTGTTGTAGTGTGTTTCCTCCGAAAGGGGGCTGCTTTCCCGGAGGGGTTTAGGCAAACATCTAGACAGTGCGTTTCCGGTCCATCTCGTCGGCGGCAGGTAAGTTCTGGTAACCTAGGTTGTCTGTTGCCTTTTGTTACTTACCTGTCGTTCGGCTGTGAACCCTGTCTAGTTGTTGGCCAGCTGCTGGGCTTCTGGAGACACCATGCATCCGTTGTGCTGTATGAATGGGTAGTCTCTGCCCTGTCTTCAGTCTTAGGGCATAGCAGGGATACCTAGGGTTCTAGGTTGGAGAGCATGAGCCCCCTTACCTTCTGAGGCGGCTCATGCATTAGGAGGTTAGGGAGATCTTCAGGGTCGCGTTAGGAGGTGTCCTGCTCCCTGTTTTCCTGCGTTGCAGCGAACGCCGAGGCACGGTGGGTTTCCCCCACTCCCCGCCGTGACATTGGAACAACAGTGACATTACCAAGAACTGGACATCCCTCCAAAATTGATGAAAAGACGATAAGAAAACTTGTCTGAGAGGCTACCAAGAGGCCTACAGCAACATTAAAGGAGCTGCAGTAATATCTGGCAAGTACTGGCTGTGTGGTACATGTGACAACAATATCCCATATTCTTCATATGTCTGGGCTATGGGGTAGAGTGGCAAGACGAAAGCCTTTTCTTATGAAGAAAAACATCCAAGCCAGGCTACATTTTGCAAAAACACTTCTGAAGTCTCCCAAAAGCATGTGGGAAAAGGTGTTATGGTCTGATGAAACCAAGGTTGAACTTTTTGGCCATAATTCCAAAAGATATGTTTGGCGCAAAAACAACACTGCACATCACCAAAAGAACATCATACCCACAGTGACGCATGGTGGTGGCAGCATCATGCTTTGGGGCTGTTTTTCTTCAGCTGGAACTGGGGCCTTAGTTAAGCTAGAGGGAATTATGAACAGTTCCAAATACCAGTCAATATTGGCACAAAACCTTCAGGCTTCTGCTAGAAAGCTGAACATGAAGAAGAACTTCATCTTTTAGCATGACAACGACCCAAAGCATACATCCAAATCAACAAAGGAATGGCTTCAACAGAATAAGATTAAAGTTTTGAAATGGCCCAGCCAGAGCCCAGACCTGAATCTGATTGAAAATTTGTGGGGTGATCTGAAGAGGGCTGTGCACAGGAGATTCCCTCGCAATCTGACAGATTTGGACTGTTTTTGCAAAGAAGAGTGGGCAAATCTTGTCAAGTCAAAATGGGCCATGCTGATAGATTCATACCCAAAAAGACTGAGTGCTGTAATAAAAATCAAAAGGTGCTTCAACAAAGTATTAGTTTAAAGGGATTCTGTCACCCCCAACCCCCAATTTTCAGTTTTTGACTTATTATATTTGTTAATGTAAGCAGATTCCATATATGCCCCTCTTACCTCGGGCTCTGCAGTAATTACAGTAAAAAAACATACTTTTATTATATGTAAATTTCTTCACTACCAGCAAGTTGGGCGGACTTGCTGGTAGCCGCTACATCCTCTGTTTGAAAAAACGCCCCCTCCTCCACTTGATTGACAGGGCTAGCGAGCGCTCTCCTCCTCTCGCTGGCCCTGCCTGCAGCCTCAAATCCCGCACCTGCGCCGTACCGGTCGTCATTCGGCGCAGGCGCGCTGAGAGAAGGACGGCTGCTCCTTCCTCAGTGCGCCTACGCCGATGACGTCAGCCCTACACCCGGAAGAGAAGACCTCTAGTCCGGGTGTAGGGCTGACGTCATCGGCGCAGGGTATGCATATTAGGGAGTGCAAGAAAACAGGACATAACCGATAGACAATCACTATTAGGCCTCTTGCACACGACCGTATGCCTTTTTCAGTGTTTTGCGGTCCGTTTTAAAGTTTTTGTTTCAGTAGTGTTCCGTTCCGTTTGTCCGTTTGGTTTCCTTTTTTTGCGGATCACAAACGGAAACGGAAGCATAGCTTATACAGTATGCAGTAATTACATATAAAAATTAGGCTTGGCATAACATTTTCAATAGATCGTTCTGCAAAAACGGAACGGATACACAAGACATGAAAACGGAACGTAAACGGTGAAAAAAAACTTTTGTGTGCAAGAGGCCTTAGTAAGTGATAGTTTGTGATGTTTCCTGTCAATTGATGCTGAAAATTGTAAAACTGGAATACCCCATTAAGTTGATGCATAATTAAAATTTGGGTTTTTGTTATAAACATTTTCTGACTGTTCTAGATCAGTGATGCCCAACCTACGGCTCGCGGGCCAAATGCGGCCCGCGAAGCCGTGTCATGCGGCCCGCGCAGTGGCCGGACATTATCAGCGCAGGGCGCGCTGCGAACGGCACAGGCAGCAAATCGATGCTGCCTGTGCCTGCAATCTCCCCGCCCAGCACCGCCTCCTAGCTAATTTAAACACTGCACTTGCCTCTGTGAAATTGAAGAGAAGCGCCGTAAGCTCGCACAGGCGCACTGGCAGAGGCATCGAAGTGCGCATGCACCGTCTTCCTGGCCTCTGCCCGCCTGTGCGAGATTACGGCGCTTCTCTTCAATTTCACAGAGGCAAGTGCAGTGAATAAATTAGCTAGGAAGCGGCTCTGGGTGGGGGGGATATCTGTGGAGGACACTGAAGGGGGGGATCTGTGGAGGACACTGAAGGAGGGGGATATGTGGAGGACACTGAAGGGGGGGATCTGTGAAGGACACTGAAGAGGGGATCTGTGGAGGACACTGAATGGGGGGGATCTGTGGAGGATACTGAAGGGGGGGATCTGTGGACGACACTAAAGGGGGGGATCTGTGGACGACACTAAAGGGGGGGATCTGTGGAGGACACTGAAGGGGCATATCTGTGGAGGACACTGAAGGGGGGGATCTGTGGACGACACTAAAGGGGGGGATCTGTGGACGACACTGAAGGGGGGATCTGTGGACCCCCCCTTCAGTGTGATCTGTGGACGACACTGAAGGGGGGGATCTGTGGACGACACTAAAGGGGGGGATCTGTGGACGACACTGAAAGGGGGATCTGTGGACCACACTGAAGGGGGGATCTGTGGACGACACTGAAGGGGGGGATCTGTGGATGACACTGAAGGGGGGGATCTGTGGATGACACTGAAGGGGGGGATCTGTGGACGACACTGAAGGGGGGGTCTGTGGACGACACTGAAGGGGGGGTCTGTGGACGACACTGAAGGGGGGGGTCTGTGGACAACACTGAAGGGGGGGATCTGTGGACGACACTGAAGGGGGGATCTGTGGATGACACTGAAGGGGGGGATCTGTTGACGACACTGAAGGGGGGGATCTGTGGACAACATTGAAGGGGGGATCTGTGGACGACACTGAAGGGAGGATCTGTGGACGACACTGAAGGGGGGGATCTGTGGACGACACTGAAGGGGGGGATCTGTGGACGACACTGAAGGGGCATATCTGTGGAGGACACTGAAGGGGGGGATCTGTGGACGACACTAAAGGGGGGGATCTGTGGACGACACTGAAGGGGGGATCTGTGGACGACACTGAAGGGGGGGATCTGTGGATGACACTGAAGGGGGGGATCTTTGGACAACACTGAAGGGGGGATCTGTGGACGACACTGAAGGGGGGGTCTGTGGACAACACTGAAGGGGGGGATCTGTGGATGACACTGAAGGGGGGGGATCTGTGGATGACACTGAAGGGGGGGGATCTGTTGACGACACTGAAGGGGGGGATCTGTGGACGACACTGAAGGGGGGGATCTGTGGACGACATTGAAGGGGGGGATCTGTGGACGACACTGAAGGGAGGATCTGTGGACGACACTGAAGGGGGGATCTGTGGACGACACTGAAGGGGGGGATCTGTGGACGACACTGAAGGGGGGATCTGTGGACGACACTAAAGGGGGGGATCTGTGGACGACACTTAGGGGGATGTTGGGGTGGGAGGTCCTGGAGGGGTGTTTGGGTGGGAGCTCTGGAAGGGGTGGGAGGTCCAATAGGTATGAGGGGGTGGGAGATCCGGGAGGGGGGGGCCCATAATTATTTTGCTATGGGGCCCAGTCATTTCTAGCTACGCCCCTGATTGTTAAGATTGGGCGGGCACTGGAGCGATATAGCGCCCTGCTGTAGGAGAAGCCGGCGGGAGATGAAAGGAGGAGGGGCCAGCTCCTGGTGGTGTCGGGCACACGGCGCAAGCATGGCGGTGGAGGATCTGACTGAAGCCTAAAGACCAGACATCAAGGTAGACCTGCAGAAGAAGGTGACAGCGCAGTATGTGATGTATACATGTGTGTAATGTATGTAGTGCAGTGTGTTATCATCACATACTGCACTACATACATTACACACATGTATACATCACATGCCCCCTCACAGTAATAATGCCAAGATATGTCCCTCTTCACAGACTTAATGCTCACACGTGCCCCCTCACAGTAGTTAAGCCCAGATATGTGCCCCCTCACAGTAATTATGCCCAGATATGTGCCCTCTTCACAGTAGTTATGCCCTGATATGTGCCCTCCTCACAGTAGTTATGCCCTGATATGTGCCCTCCTCACAGTAGTTATGCCCAGATATGTGCCCCCTCACAGTAATAATGCCAAGATATGTGCCTTCTTCAGAGATGTAATGCTGAAGGGGGGGATTTGTGGAGGACACTGAAGGGGGATCTGTGGAGGACACTGAAGGGGGGGATCTGTGGAGGACACTGAAGGGGGGGATCTGTGGAGGACACTGAAGGGGGGGATCTGTAGAGGACACTGAAGGGGGGATCTGTGGAGGACACTGAAGGGGAATCTGTGGAGGACACTGAAGGGGGGGATTTGTGGAGGACACTAAAGGGGGGGATCTATGGAGGACACTGAAGGGGGATCTGTGGAGGACACTGAAGGGGGGGATCTGTGGACGACACTGAAGGGGGGATCTTTGGAGGACACTGAAGGGGGGGATCTGTGGAGGACACTGAAGGGGGGGATCTGTGGACGACACTGAAGGGGGGATCTGTGGACCACACTGAAGGGGGGATCTGTGGACGACACTGAAGGGGGGGATCTGTGGATGACACTGAAGGGGGGATCTGTGGACGACACTGAAGGGGGGGTCTGTGGACAACACTGAAGGGGGGATCTGTGGACGACACTGAAGGGGGGATCTGTGGATGACACTAAAGGGGGGGATCTGTTGACGACACTGAAGGGGGGGATCTGTGGACGACACTGAAGGGGGGATCTGTGGACGACACTGAAGGGGGGGTCTGTGGACAACACTGAAGGGGGGGATCTGTGGACGACACTGAAGGGGGGATCTGTGGATGACACTAAAGGGGGGGATCTGTTGACGACACTGAAGGGGGGATCTGTGGACGACACTGAAGGGGGGGATCTGTGGACGACACTGAAGGAAGGATCTGTGGACGACACTGAAGGGGGGATCTGTGGACGACACTGAAGGGGGGGATCTGTGGACGACACTGAAGGGGGGGATCTGTGGACGACACTGAAGGGGGGGATCTGTGGACTACACTGAAGGGGGGGGATCTGTGGACGACACTGAAGGGGGGATCTGTTGTCGACACTGAAGGGGGGGATCTGTCGACGACACTGAAGGGGGGGATCTGTGGACGACACTGAAGGGGGGGATCTGTGGACGACACTGAAGGGGGGGATCTGTGGACGACACTTAGGGGGATGTTGGGGTGGGAGGTCCTGGAGGGGTGTTTGGGTGGGAGCTCTGGAAGGGGTGGGAGGTCCAATAGGTATGAGGGGGTGGGAGATCCGGGAGGGGGGGCCCATAATTATTTTGCTATGGGGCCCAGTCATTTCTAGCTACGCCCCTGATTGTTAAGATTGGGCGGGCACTGGAGCGATATAGCGCCCTGCTGTAGGAGAAGCCGGCGGGAGATGAAAGGAGGAGGGGCCAGCTCCTGGTGGTGTCGGGCACACGGCGCAAGCATGGCGGTGGAGGATCTGACTGAAGCCTAAAGACCAGACATCAAGGTAGACCTGCAGAAGAAGGTGACAGCGCAGTATGTGATGTATACATGTGTGTAATGTATGTAGTGCAGTGTGTTATCATCACATACTGCACTACATACAATACACACATGTATACATCACATGCCCCCTCACAGTAATAATGCCAAGATATGTCCCTCTTCACAGACTTAATGCTCACACGTGCCCCCTCACAGTAGTTAAGCCCAGATATGTGCCCCCTCACAGTAGTTATGCCCAGATATGTGCCCTCTTCACAGTAGTTATGCCCTGATATGTGCCCTCCTCACAGTAGTTATGCCCTGATATGTGCCCTCCTCACAGTAGTTATGCCCAGATATGTGCCCCCTCACAGTAATAATGCCAAGATATTTGCCCTCTTCAGAGATGTAATGCTCACACATGCCCCCTCACAGTAGTTATGCCCAGATACGTGCCCCCTCACAGTAGTTATGCCCAGATATGTGCCCTCTTCACAGTAGTTATGCCCTGATATGTGCCCTCCTCACAGTAGTTATGCCCTGATATGTGCCCTCCTTACAGTAGTTATGCCCTGATATGTGCCCCCTCACAGTAGTTATGCCCAGATATGTGCCCCCTCACAGTAGTTATGCCAGATATGTGCCCTCTTCACAGTAGTAATGCTCACTCGTGCCCCTCAGAGTAGTTATGCCCTGATATGTACCCTCCTCACAGCTCACATTATGTATACCCTGATATGTGCCCTCCTCACAGTAGTTATACCCTGATATGTGCCCTCCTCACAGTAGTTATGCCCAGATATGTGCCCCCTCACAGTAGTTATGCCAGATATGTGCCCTCCTCACAGTAGTAATGCTCACACGTGCCCCCTCATAGCGTTTGCATTTCTTTCTGGCAAAGCTACCTGGTTCCGGCCCGCAAAATTTATACCAAGTCTAGTGCGGCCCTCAGACGAAAAATGGTTGGGCACCACTGTTCTACAGTAATTACAGTTTTTGTAGCTTACATTTCAGCTTTGCAGTACCCATTGCAAAATGCTTTTCAAATAATTTGACCTCTCAGGGTTTTTTCTCTATATCACTTTGGTCCATTCTGGCTGTCCAGGGCAAAATCTTTATTGGCTCCTTAGCCTTCTTCCAGCAGCTGCATGGGGTCTGCCAGTTTAGGTTTTCTGGCGTCCAGACACTAATTTTACTGGTGGGACGAACCCTACCTTGTTAAGTTCTATCTATTTGAGCAGTGGCAGCACCTCTGGGACCTGCACCTTCACCAAGAAGGGAGTGGGTACAGTGGCAGAGGGCACACTGCCCATGCGCAGCCGACCTCCATTCATTTCTATGGGGCCGCCGAAAATAGCCGAGCGCTTGGCGGTGGCCGGACCCCGGGAAACCTGGGATCCTCCAGCTGCCACTCTTCCCACTCCATTCTCGGTGTATGTGCGGGTCCCAGAGGTGGGAGCCGCACCTATCAGACAATGCGGCAGAAACCAAAGTAGAGTACTGTATATGCCTGCCATTAACTGACATGTACTTTAGCTATAATTTCGGGTGTGAAATCCAGCAAACCGTGGAGGCTACATCCTCTCCAGGTAAGCCCTGTTACTTTTTTATTGAATCCCATGTATAGGAAAGTGTAGCGGACTATCCTTTTCTATTCAGTAAGTAAAGCGTATCAAGCATATTCACAAAAAATTAGGGCTATTTGGCTTTTGGGTGAAATTTATGGAAAACGTAAAAAGGTTCATGCTATTGTGATATTATATCATGAAAGTACCGTATTTTTCGCATGATAAGACACACCTAGGTTTTAGAGTAGCACAATAAAAAAAATATATTTTTCATTAGACCTCAGATCAGGCCAGCAGACATCCAATGTTAATCAGACTTCATCTGACAGACCCAATCAATCCCCCATTGTTAATAAGACCCCAATAAGACCTCAGATCAGCCCCCATGCCTCAGATCAGCCCCCCATGCCTCAGATCAGCCTCCCATGCCTCAGTTCAGCCTCCCCATGCCTCAAATTAGCCCCCATACCATTTATTAGCCCCCCATGCTATTTGTTAGCCCCAGTGCCATTTATTAGTCCCCATTATGAGCCCCCATGCCATTTATTAGCCCCAGTGCCATTTATTAGCCCCCATTATGAGCCCTCATGCCATTTATAAGCCCCAGTGCCATTTATTAGCCCCCATTATGAGCCCCCAGTGCCATTTATTAGCCCCCATTATGAGCCCCCAGTGCAATTTATTAGCCCCCATGCCACAGATCAAATAAAATAAAATAAACACTTACCTCTCCTGCTCCTGGACTCCGCTGCTCCTCACCTCCAGCGCGCTCTGTCTTCTTCCTGCTGCGGCTGTGCTGTGACCTGACGTGCACAGTATGAGGTCATAGAGCGCCCTTACACTGTGCGCAGCCACAGCATATCCGACAGCCGAGGACCAGGAATTGGTGAGTACAGAGCCTTCACCGCTTCCCGGTCCTCCAGTACTAATGAGCGCTTCCATAATGGAAGCATTAATTAGTATTTGCTTTGTAAGACGCAGGGCCATTTCCCTCCCACTTTTGCGTCTTATAAAGTGAAAAATACGGTAGGTTATTTAAGTAGAAACATGCAATGATGATTTCCTCATCTCAAACAATTTATTGAAACAAAAACCAACAGCAGTGGTGGGTATGCCCCCACAAAAATGTCAATGTCTCAAAAACTTGTCATGTGCCCTTGAGCATCAATTACAGCTTGACAACAATGTCTCATGCTGTTCACAAGTCGACTTATTTACTGCTGAGGCATGACATCCCACTCTCAGCTGATACCATAGATTTTCAATGGGATTCAGGTCTGGAGAAAGTGCAGGCCACTCCATTTGAGGTACCCCAGTCTCCATCAGCAATTCCCTAATGATGCAACCTCAGTGAGCTGGCACATTGAAGATGAAAATAGGCCTGTGTTGTTCATGCAGAGGCACAAAGGACTGGATTA
Source organism: Bufo bufo (assembly GCF_905171765.1). Taxonomy (NCBI): domain Eukaryota; kingdom Metazoa; phylum Chordata; class Amphibia; order Anura; family Bufonidae; genus Bufo; species Bufo bufo. Next base: position 207,955,484 of record NC_053393.1, read on the forward strand.
ATGATGTTATTCAAGTAGTATGGGCTTGTCACTGTACCATTCACACAGTGTAGGGCAGTTCTGTATTGACTTGACATTGTTCACACTGTAAGACATAGTAACATAGTACATAAGGCCGAAAAAAGACATTTGTCCATCCAGTTCGGCCTGTTATCCTGCAAGTTGATCCAGAGGAAGGCAAAAAAAACCTGTGAGGTAGAAGCCAATTTTCCTCACTTTAGGGGAATAAAAAATTCCTTCCCGACTCCAATCAGGCAATCAGAATAACTCCCTGGATCAACGACCCCTCTCTAGTAGCTATAGCCTATAATATTATTACACTCCAGAAATACATCCAGGCCCCTCTTGAATTCCTTTATTGTACTCACCATCACCACCTCCTCAGGCAGAGAGTTCCATAGTATCACTGCTCTTACCGTAAAGAATCCTTTTCTATGTTTGTGTACAAACCTTCTTTCCTCCAAACGCAGAGGATGTCCCCTCGTCACAGTCACAGTCCTGGGGATAAATAGATGATGGGATAGATCTCTGTACTGACCCCTGATATATTTATACATAGTAATTAGATCTCCCCTCAGTCGTCTTTTTTCTAACGTGAATAGCCCTAATTTTGATAATCTTTCAGGGTACTGTAGTTGCCCCATTCCAGTTATTACTTTAGTTACCCTCCTCTGGACCCTCTCCAGCTCTGCTATGTCTGCCTTGTTCACTGGAGCCCAGAACTGTACACAGTACTCCATGTGTGGTCTGACTAATGATTTGTAAAGTAGTAGGAATATGTTCTCATCACGGGCATCTATGCCCCTTTTGATGCAACCCATTATCTTATTGGCCTTGGCAGCAGCTGCCTGACACTGTTTTTTGCAGCTTAGTTTGCTGTTTATTAAAATTCCTAGATCCTTTTCCATGTCAGTGTTACCAAGTGTTTTACCATTTAGTATGTACGGGTGACTTGCATTATTTCTTCCCATGTGCATAACCTTACATTTGTCAGTGTTAAACCTCATCTGCCACTTATCTGCCCAAGCCTCCAATCTATCCAGATCCCTCTGTAGTAGTATACTCTCCTCTTCAGTGTTAATTACTTTACACAGTTTAGTGTCATCTGCGAAAATTTATATTTTACTATGCAAGCCTTCTACAAGATCATTAATAAATATATTGAAGAGAATAGGGCCCAATACTGACCCCTGAGGTACTCCACTAGTGACAGTGACCCAATCTGAGTATGTACCGTTAATAACCACCCTCTGTTTTCTATCATTGAGCCAGTTACTTACCCACTTACAGACGTTTTCTCCCAGTCCAAGCATTCTCATTTTATATACTAACCTTTTATGTGGTACAGTGTCAAATGCTTTGGAGAAGTCCAGATATACGACATCCATTGATTCGCCGCTGTCAAGTCTAGAACTTACCTCCTCATAGAAACTGATTAAATTAGTTTGACATGACCGATCCCTCACAAAGCCATGCTGATATGGCGTTATTTGCTTATTTCCGTTAAGATGCTCTAAGATAGCATCTCTCAGAAAACCTTCAAACAGTTTACCCACAACAGATGTTAAACTTACCGGCCTATAGTTTCCAGGCTCTGTTTTTGGACCCTTTTTGAATATTGGCACCACATTTACCATGCGCCAATCCTGTGGGACATTCCCTGTCAGTATAGAGTCCGCAAATATCAGAAATAAGGGTCTGGCTATGACATTACTTAATTCCCTTAGGATATGGGGGTGTATGCCATCTGGTCCTGGCGATTTGTCTATTTTGATCTTTTTAAGTCGCTGTTGTACTTCTTCCTGACCACCACTACTTAAGGCTTGTCTAGTGAAAACAGTGACTGATGCATTGCACTCTCCTTGACGTCTCCAACATCCTTGGTAGCCATTATTTCTGCTCAGTGTAAATCAACTTTCATCAGTGAACAGCCCTGAGGCCCACTAGTCCCTTATCCAGCGTAGATGCTCCCTGGCCCATGCAGGACAATGACGCCTGTGGTCAGGTACCCTTTCAAATCATCTAGCACGCAGATCACACTGATGTAAACAGTTTCGAATGGTATGACGTGACACTTAGGTGCCTCTCACCTCCCTTAAATGTGTCTGAAGTTGTGTGGCATTCATCATTCGGTTCGGCAGGGCATTGTTCACAATGAAGCGGTCATTAGTGTGGGATGTGGCCAAAGGACGTCCACTTCTATGCCTTTCTGTGACTCTTCCAGTCTCTCTGTATCTCTGTTGCAACCTGATGATGACACTCTGTGACACTCTAAGCTCAGTGGCAACTTCCGTCTGAGAACATCCTACTTGAAGCCTCGCAATGGCGAGGTACTGTTGATTAATTGATAGGTGTCGTCACATTAAGTTCACCTGTAAAGGTTAGAGCACATTTTAGTATTATCCTGAAATTTCACCCACAAGCCAAATACCCCTAACGTTTTGTGAGTAGTGTATGCCTAATAGACACTCTTGGTATATACCAGATGCACAGGGCCCTATGGATATATTTGGCATATATGTTTGTTGCTATCCTGCCTTATTACCACACCTTGTGTAGTATAATAGTGCAGCTATTAATTATCCTACCTTCTAAATGATGAGAAGATGATTCGACTCACCCTATACCTGTGTTTGAATGTAGCCTAAGGCCACTTCCATATAGCAATGTTTTGGCCTCTATTTTGCAATAACATTTAAAAGCTAAAATTAGGAGTGGGTTCAAAACAGTGAAAACGTGCAAATCTTTCCATGATAGTTTATCTTTATGTAAGTTCCACTCCTGGTTTTAGTTTACAAATACTGATGCAAAATACAGATCAAAATACTGCCATGTGACAGCAGCCTTTGGCTTGTTTTTACGATTTTTTGTTTTTGTTCTAGCTGTTTTAGAGTGATATGAGATTCTTCCATTTATTATCTGCAGAAGAGAATAACATACAAATGCTCAAATTCATTTTTATATGGAAAATACTACAGCAGTTAACTTTCTCTATTTCCCCCTCTAGGTGTCACCCTAGCACTGTGATGGCTAACCTCCGGCACTCCAGATGTGGTAAAACTATGACTCTCAAGATGTACACTTGCTTGGCTGTTGTGAGAAATCCATTGAAATGAATGGAGCATGCTGGGAGTCATAGTTTCACCACAGCTTGAGTGCCGGAGGTTAGCCATCACTGCCCTAGCACAACATACTCTTCTGTGTCAGTGTCATAAATGAGAAAACCAAATAAAAACAATCTTTGATCTGTGGAGGTCTAGCCTCCCAGAATCATTCTGACTACATGTCTAGTCTCCAGGACACAATGGTTTGCCCAGGCTTTGCCTGGTATTGCAGCTAGGTTTGGAGAACCCCTTTAAAGGGAGTCTGTCACCAACAAATTAAATTTCAAAGCAAGCATAGCATTTGCTCTGAAGTATAACCATGCTTGGTCCTCTAATCCAGGGAAATTACATTTTGAGTGCACCTGGCTTCCCTTGCATCATTGCCACCTGCAGTCCGCAAATTGCGGAGCCAAAAAACATGGATACCAGCCGCGTTCGTTGCATATTTTGCGAAACGCACACAGGGCCAGACAAGAATAGGACATGCTCTATATTTTAATGAAACTACGGATGCAGACAGCATTTTTTGCTGCCCCATTGAAATGAATGGGTCTGCACCCGTTCCTCGAAATGGCAAAACGGATGCAGACCCAGAAATACGCCTGTCTGAATGATCCCAAAGATGGTGCTGGAAAGCGTTACTTATTGAGTGATGGTACACCAAACAGAATTGCCCCACCCATGGTGCACCAATAACCTTTTTTTGTATAAAAATAAAAAGAAGCATTTGTACAGAATTAAAGGATCACATTATCTCAAGGAAAAGTATATATGTTCCAGGACACCTTCCCTACATGGCTTACTTTGATTTTGCAGGTCATGGACACCTATTAAGAGCTGCAAATTTGTGCTTTCACTAGTTGGTGGGGGCTGAGCATTGTTCCCCTATCGGTTTCTTGTCAGCTATATGTGCCTTCACTGGCTCCAGAATACAGCAAAGGGAGTGAGACAGAGCTTACGTGTAGAACTGCATATGTTGCTTTTAAAAAGGTTACCAAACAAAATAGAGAATATTTGCCAAAGCTATTTCAATAAAAAAAAACATAATAATAATATCATAAAATATACAAACATGCAGTTGTTTTTTTTTTGTATGATTGTGATGCATGAAGTTCTCATTACACAACTTATCCTTTATCCACATGATGCATGGTGCAATGCATTGGGTTCAAACAAGCCTCATATTTTTGAAGAACATGTTCCACTTTTTCAGATAGAGAAGAAAGATAAGGTGTGTGTGAGTTGATGGGCAATTAATTTTATTACAATTTGTTTCTGTTTCTTTATTAAAATTTCTTCTCCTTAATAAAAAACAAACATACCCTAAATTCTTCAGAAATCTGGGAAGTCATACTTTGCGTTCTGTGTTGACTTTGAGTGGTTGACACATGCATACTGAGAAACTTGGTGGGGCTGGTGGGCCAAACTGTTTAGTTATGGGACCTTATGAAATCTGTGTAAGTCCTTACTTTGCAATACATCTTATTAGAAAACAATGCCTCTTTCTTCACTTATCACACTTTTCTCTTGCCTTTCGCAGTCATCATTCATTTTTACAGTCACTTCTAAAATCCCTTCAGACACAAAATGTGCTATTAGCTCACTGGGGGGTCAGGTTGCATACTGCCCTAGAGATGGGGAGATGACGAGGGAGAGGCTACTGGAGGGAAACAGAAGAAGATTGGACAGCATATGCATATGTTTCCTTTAAGATGCTACCATAGCATGCAATTTTAATTCAATTTATTTTCTAAAACACAGATTAGAAAGTAATAGAAGCTATCTTAATGACGGATGCTGGAAGTTCCTCCACCTGCTCGTGCACTCATATCTGTATATGTATTATTATAACATCTTCTGGCACCCCGACTGGGTACCTCCGTTGATGGATGCTCCTAGTGCTTCCTGAGGGCTCCAAGCACTCTGCTCGACACCGTAACCAAAAAGCTCTTACAAGAGCTAGGGGTTATAGCCAGGGGAGTATACAGCTTATAGCAACCGCCACACACATGGGACGAGGCTCTATGGTAAATGTAAAACAGGGACTCACTTTATTAAAGAGACCAACGTAATATATATACAGTTCAAGAAGTCTAACAACATAATGCAATCAACCATGAACAACATGCAAACAGACATCTCCCCCCCCGACTCCATAATGAATAAATAGGGAGAGAGGAGACACATGTGATGGGATTATCTCCTGAGTGTATCATAGGGTGATCTACTCATCTAGGAGTCGACTGCTCCTAGAGTCAGCTATCTTAATCCCATCACTCACACAATCAGTGGGAGTCTCAGTGCAGAGTTAACCCATTTTTGTGTTACTGAATTCACACCCTGCACCTTTAATGGGCAATAGGAAATATGTGTCATATAAATTCCACACATAAATCTGGGTTCATAGTTCCTTGTTACCCCAAAAGGTCTGAGGGGGTCTCCATATTTCTGGGTCCATAGTCCACAAGAAGGAGGCTATCCCTCAGGCTTCTCCAGCAGCCCCAGTGACGGTTCAGTCCATCACTTTTCTCCCCTCCCAACAGTAGACTAACCAGGTACCTGACTTCCTGTCGGTCAGTGCCTGAGTTAGTCAAGTAGCCAACCCATAAACAAACACTGGTCCTGTTGAACTCTGGGGCCTGGCTTTGTTCTGTATGTCCCCAGCTGTTGAGTGTGCGTCTGTTACTCCTTGCTACATTGTTGCTCTCTAGCTTGGAGCTGTGGGTACTTGGTGGGCAGAGGCCGACTGCGCTCTGCCTAGATGCCAGCTCTTCCACTGGGGTAACATGTGGGGAGTCAGGCTCTGGACAAGAGGATAGGGGAGGCAGAGGCCGACTGCGCTCTGCCCATATGCCAGCTCTTCCGCTGGGGTAGCCTGTGGGGAGCTCTGGACAAGAGGATAGGGGAGGGCAGAGGCCGACTGCAGTCTGCCCAGATGCCAACTCTTCCGCTGGGATGGGGTCAGGGAATCTTACCCCCAGGACCTGTTTGTGGATCGGCTGTGGAGAGGAGGGATCGCTTACCTCCTCCTTCTGGCATTCCTGCGGAGTTGGTTGGGGATCTGTACCGGCTGTCCAGCATCCCTGTAGGTCTGGTGCAGAGACCGCAGTCCCATCTGCACCATCCGAGTTAAGGGTGCTGTCCCCCTGTGGATGGGGAGAGAGACCGGTTGTCTCCTCTCCCTGCAAGGTACACTGCCGCTGGGGAATGGAGATGCTGCTCTCCTCTCCCTGCAAAACATACTGCCGCTGGGGAGCAGGACCGACTGTCCCTACTCCCTGAAACTCTGGCTGCCGTTGGGGAGTCAGACCGACTGTCTGGACTCCGGGTAATGCTGGCTTTAGTTGGGGATCTGGGCCGGCTGCCCAGCATCCCTGTAGTGCCGGTGGAGAGACTTCGGTCCCATCTCTACCTGCCGTCAGGAGGTCTTCCCAGAACCAGTCGATGAAGTTCCCTACTGGGATAGGAAATATGTGTCATATAAATTCCACACATAAATCTGGTTTCATAGTTCCTTGTAACCCCAAAAGGTCTGAGGGGGTCTCCATAGTTCTGGGTCCATAGTCCGTAAGAAGGAGGCTAGCCCTCAGGCTTCTCCAGCAGCCCTAGTGACGGTTCAGTCCATCACATTGATGCTTTTGCCTCCCGTGAAAAAGGTTCTTTTTCTCTCCAAACACATGTTTTTGTATACTTGATATTGTCTGTTTCCATAAGATTATTTTTTTTAATGAATATTTTGTATAACAAACTTGTGGTGGCATTTGTGCTACTACAGTATCCAGATGGAACCAATCAAGATTATGAAAATAGTTTTCACATTACCAGAAAAGAACTGGAAAACCCCTTTAATGGTATCACACATTATACTTGTGTGCAGTGCTTGCAAACATATTCATCCTCTTTGTGCTTTTCCTGTTTTGATGCATTACAATGCATTACAAATTGATTTTTATTTAGAATTTAAATTGACATTACTTCCTAATAAAGAGACTAAAACAAACTTTAAAAGAAGCAGTGATGTGCAGATCCAGTGACTCTTTCTCAATTTGGTCAAGACCATCACACGCAGACATCTTTGATCAGGGGTATGCAGCCTCCTCTGCGACATAAGAAAACACTAGCATTACTATATAGTACATAGTAGATGGGGGACTGTTACGGGTTTTGAGAATCAGCCCCCATATTTATACAGACCCCAGATCAGACCCCAAATGTATGCAGACACCAGATCAAACTCCAAATTTATGCAGACCCCAGATCAGACCTCAAGTTTAAGCAGTTCCCAGATCAACCATGACATTTTTACAGACCACTGTGTCATCCTGCTGCTGCCCTCAATATTGTATACGCCGTGCTCCCCCATGTCCACAAACACCATACTGTAAGAAATAACAGGGCCATACAGATAGTCCATCATAGCAATAGTGATCCCAGACTGTCCTAATTAGTAATAGAGTCCTCAATAGCGATAATACTCCTGAAGAGTTCTACCATTAGTAGCAAAGCCCTCCATTTTGTGCCTATTAAAAATGTCAGTACAGTACCTCCAGTAGTAATAATATCATCATAGTGCCTCCAGTATTTATAATGACCTTCCTGCAATTCCCCCCTGCAGTTATAACTGCCTTATAGTGCCCCCTGTAGTGCCAATATATAAATAAATATGGTTCATCGTCATAGTTCCAGTATATATTATTCCTCGGCCCCCTCTTGGTAAAGCCAGTTCAGATCAGGGACCCTCCCCCCCCCCCCCCTTCTCAGGTAGTAGTACTTATTCGGCTGTGTGTTCTCCCCCTGACCCTCCACCTTAAATCTGTGGCCAACCATAGAATATAACCCCCCCCCCCCACTAGCCAATTGCAGCAGCCCCAGGTGCCTGAATGAGAGCCCAGCCCTTCTTACTGATGGAAGTAACTGACAGACCAATGAGCACTTCCATCAGTAAGAGAGGGAAGAGTTTATTGTCTGATTTGCAAACCACACTGATAGCTGGCTTGCTTTTCCCCTGCACGACCAATGGATGAGGCTCTGTCCCATTCTGCCCCCTGAACCTGAATACACCTACTGCCAGCCCAGGCTGCTCCCTACCAAGGAAGCAGATCTCACATGCACAGGCAAGCAAGCCACCAGCACAGCAGCACTTCATCCCTGCCCTGTGCAGCGCCCGTGATACTTAGCACAGAGACAGGGATCCCGGAGCAATCAACTAGTAACAATAGGTTGGACCAGTGTCCTCCCCAAACTATTAATTTTGTCACCCAATATAGCGAACAATATGACACAATATGCAAAATAATAAAAAAACATTTACTGCTTCTAAAATATGATAACCAATGGTCGAATATAGTGGAGGGGGGCATTAGGTGCTCTGCACGTAAAGCCCCGACACTGGGTCAAATACTTAGTCCAAGTTTGTTCAAGGAGCCTGGAGATACCAAGGCCACTTGGATCAGCAGTAAGGGTAGCTATAAATGTGGGCACAGAAGATGCATTTGCTGTAACCATATGCAGGTTATGAATCATTTCAGATCTACAGCAAATGATAAAGAATTAGCGATTAACCACCTCAGCCCCCAGTGCTTAAACACCCTGAAAGACCAGGCCACTTTTTACACTTCTGACCTACACTACTTTCACCGTTTATTGCTCGGTCATGCAACTTACCACCCAAATGAATTTTACCTCCTTTTCTTCTCACTAATAGAGCTTTCATTTGGTGGTATTTCATTGCTGCTGACATTTTTACTTTTTTTGTTATTAATCGAAATTTAACGATTTTTTTGCAAAAAAATGACATTTTTCACTTTCAGTTGTAAAATTTTGCAAAAAAAAACGACATCCATATATAAATTTTGCTCTAAATTTATTGTTCTACATGTCTTTGATTAAAAAAAAATGTTTGGGTAAAAAAAAAATGGTTTGGGTAAAAGTTATAGCGTTTACAAACTATGGTACAAAAATGTGAATTTCCGCTTTTTGAAGCAGCTCTGACTTTCTGAGCACCTGTCATGTTTCCTGAGGTTCTACAATGGCCAGACAGTACAAACACCCCACAAATGACCCCATTTCGGAAAATACACACCCTAAGGTATTCGCTGATGGGCATAGTGAGTTCATAGAACTTTTTATTTTTTGTCACAAGTTAGCGGAAAATGATGATTTTTTTCTTTTTTTTTTTTTTTCTTACAAAGTCTCATATTCCACTAACTTGTGACAAAAAATAAAAACTTCCATGAACTCACTATGCCCATCACGAAATACCTTGGGGTCTCTTCTTTCCAAAATGGGGTCACTTGTGGGGTAGTTATACTGCCCTGGCATTCTAGGGGCCCAAATGTGTGGTAAGGAGTTTGAAATCAAATTCTGTAAAAAATGACGAGTGAAATCCGAAAGGTGCTCTTTGGAATGTGGGCCCCTTTGCCCACCTAGGCTGCAAAAAAGTGTCACACATCTGGTATCTCCGTATTCAGTAGAAGTTGGGGAATGTGTTTTGGGGTGTCTTTTTACATATACCCATGCTGGGTGAGATAAATATCTTGGTCAAATGCCAACTTTGTATAAAAAAATGGGAAAAGTTGTCTTTTGCCAAGATATTTCTCTCACCCAGCATGGGTATATGTAAAAAGACACCCCAAAACACATTCCCCACCTTCTCCTGAGTACGGAGATACCAGATGTGTGACACTTTTTTGCAGCCTAGATGGGCAAAGGGGCCCACATTCCAAAGAGCACCTTTCGAATTTCACTCGTCATTTTTTACAGAATTTGATTTCAAACTCCTTACCACACATTTGGGCCCCTAGAATGCCAGGGCAGTATAACTACCCCACAAGTGACCCCATTTTGGAAAGAAGAGACCCCAGGGTATTCGCTGATGGGCATAGTGAGTTCATGGAAGTTTTTATTTTTTGTCACAAGTTAGTGGAATATGAGACTTTGTATGAAAAAAAAAAAAAAAAAAAAAAATCATCATTTTCCACTAACTTGTGACAAAAAATAAAAAATTCTAGGAACTCGCCATGCCCCTCACGGAATACCTTGGGGTGTCTTCTTTCCAAAATGGGGTCACTTGTGGGGTAGTTATACTGCCCTGGCATTTTCCAGGGGCCCTAATGTGTGGTAAGTAGGTAAATGACCAGTGAAATCCGAAAGGTGCTCTTTGGAATGTGGGCCCCTTTGCCCACCTAGGCTGCAAAAAAGTGTCACACATCTGGTATCGCCGTATTCAGGAGACGTTGGGGAATGTGTTTTGGGGTGTCTTTTTACATATACCCATGCTGGGTGAGATAAATATCTTGGTCAAATGCCAACTTTGTATAAAAAAATGGGAAAAGTTGTCTTTTGCCAAGATATTTCTCTCACCCAGCATGGGTATATGTAAAATGACACCCCAAAACACATTCTCCACCTTCTCCTGAGTACGGAGATACCAGATGTGTGACACTTTTTTGCAGCCTAGGTGGGCAAAGGGGCCCATATTCCAAAGAGCACCTTTCGGATTTCACTCGTCATTTTTTACAGAATTTGATTTCAAACTCCTTACCACACATTTGGGCCCCTAGAATGCCAGGGCAGTATAACTACCCCACAAGTGACCCCATTTTGGAAAGAAGAGACCCCAGGGTATTCGCTGATGGGCATAGTGAGTTCATGGAAGTTTTTATTTTTTGTCACAAGTTAGTGGAATATGAGACTTTGTATGAAAAAAAAAAAAAAAAAAAAAATCATCATTTTCCACTAACTTGTGAAAAAAAATAAAAAATTCTAGGAACTCGCCATGCCCCTCACGGAATACCTTGGGGTGTCTTCTTTCCAAAATGGGGTCACTTGTGGGGTAGTTATACTGCCCTGGCATTTTCCAGGGGCCCTAATGTGTGGTAAGTAGGTAAATGACCAGTGAAATCCGAAAGGTGCTCTTTGGAATGTGGGCCCCTTTGCCCACCTAGGCTGCAAAAAAGTGTCACACATCTGGTATCGCCGTATTCAGGAGACGTTGGGGAATGTGTTTTGGGGTGTCTTTTTACATATACCCATGCTGGGTGAGATAAATATCTTGGTCAAATGCCAACTTTGTATAAAAAAATGGGAAAAGTTGTCTTTTGCCAAGATATTTCTCTCACCCAGCATGGGTATATGTAAAATGACACCCCAAAACACATTCTCCACCTTCTCCTGAGTACGGAGATACCAGATGTGTGACACTTTTTTGCAGCCTAGGTGGGCAAAGGGGCCCATATTCCAAAGAGCACCTTTCGGATTTCACTCGTCATTTTTTACAGAATTTGATTTCAAACTCCTTACCACACATTTGGGCCCCTAGAATGCCAGGGCAGTATAACTACCCCACAAGTGACCCCATTTTGGAAAGAAGAGACCCCAGGGTATTCGCTGATGGGCATAGTGAGTTCATGGAAGTTTTTATTTTTTGTCACAAGTTAGTGGAATATGAGACTTTGTATGAAAAAAAAAAAAAAAAAAAAAAAATCATCATTTTCCACTAACTTGTGACAAAAAATAAAAAATTCTAGGAACTCGCCATGCCCCTCACGGAATACCTTGGGGTGTCTTCTTTCCAAAATGGGGTCACTTGTGGGGTAGTTATACTGCCCTGGCATTTTCCAGGGGCCCTAATGTGTGGTAAGTAGGTAAATGACCAGTGAAATCCGAAAGGTGCTCTTTGGAATGTGGGCCCCTTTGCCCACCTAGGCTGCAAAAAAGTGTCACACATCTGGTATCGCCGTATTCAGGAGACGTTGGGGAATGTGTTTTGGGGTGTCTTTTTACATATACCCATGCTGGGTGAGATAAATATCTTGGTCAAATGCCAACTTTGTATAAAAAAATGGGAAAAGTTGTCTTTTGCCAAGATATTTCTCTCACCCAGCATGGGTATATGTAAAATGACACCCCAAAACACATTCTCCACCTTCTCCTGAGTATGGAGATACCAGATGTGTGACACTTTTTTGCAGCCTAGGTGGGCAAAGGGGCCCATATTCCAAAGAGCACCTTTCGGATTTCACTCGTCATTTTTTACAGAATTTGATTTCAAACTCCTTACCACACATTTGGGCCCCTAGAATGCCAGGGCAGTATAACTACCCCACAAGTGACCCCATTTTGGAAAGAAGAGACCCCAGGGTATTCGCTGATGGGCATAGTGAGTTCATGGAAGTTTTTATTTTTTGTCACAAGTTAGTGGAATATGAGACTTTGTATGAAAAAAAAAAAAAAAAAAAAAAAATCATAATTTTCCACTAACTTGTGACAAAAAATAAAAAATTCTAGGAACTCGCCATGCCCCTCACGGAATACCTTGGGGTGTCTTCTTTCCAAAATGGGGTCACTTGTGGGGTAGTTATACTGCCCTGGCATTTTCCAGGGGCCCTAATGTGTGGTAAGTAGGTAAATGACCAGTGAAATCCGAAAGGTGCTCTTTGGAATGTGGGCCCCTTTGCCCACCTAGGCTGCAAAAAAGTGTCACACATCTGGTATCGCCGTATTCAGGAGACGTTGGGGAATGTGTTTTGGGGTGTCTTTTTACATATACCCATGCTGGGTGAGAGAAATATCTTGGCAAAAGACAACTTTTTCCATTTTTTTATACAAAGTTGGCATTTGACCAAGATATTTATCTCACCCAGCATGGGTATATGTAAAATGACACCCCAAAACACATTCCCCAACTTCTCCTGAGTACGGCGATACCAGATGTGTGACACTTTTTTGCAGCCTAGATGCGCAAAGGGGCCCAAATTCCTTTTAGGAGGGCATTTTTAGACATTTGGATACCAGACTTCTTCTCACGCTTTGGGGCCCCTAGAATGCCAGGGCAGTATAAATACCCCACATGTGACCCCATTTTGGAAAGAAGACACCCCAAGGTATTCAATGAGGGGCATGGCGAGTTCATAGAAATTTTTTTTTTTTGGCACAAGTTAGCGGAAATTGATATTTTTTATTTTTTTCTCACAAAGTCTCCCGTTCCGCTAACTTGGGACAAAAATTTCAATCTTTCATGGACTCAATATGCCCCTCACGGAATACCTGGGGGTGTCTTCTTTCCGAAATGGGGTCACATGTGGGGTATTTATACTGCCCTGGCATTCTAGGGGTCCTAAAGCGTGAGAAGAAGTCTGGAATATAAATGTCTAAAAAATTTTACGCTTTTGGATTCCGTGAGGGGTATGGTGAGTTCATGTGAGATTTTATTTTTTGTCACAAGTTAGTGGAATATGTGACTTTGTAAGAAAAAAAAAAAAATTCCGCTAACTTGGGCCAAAAAAAAGACTGAATGCAGCCTTACAGAGGGGGGGGGGGGGGGGATCAATGACAGGGGGGTGATCAATGACAGGGGGGGTGATCAATGACAGGGGGGTGATCAGGGAGTCTATATGGGGTGATCACCCAACTGTCATTGATCACCCCCCTGTAAGGCTGCATTCAGACGTCCGTATGATTTTTACGGATCCGATCAGTCTATCAGTGGATCCGTAAAAATCATGCGGACATCTGAATGGAGCTTTACAGGGGGGTGATCAATGACAGAGGGGTAATCAATGACAGGGGGGTGATCAGGGAGTCTATATGGGGTGATCACCACAGTCATTGATCACTCCCCTGTAAGGCTGCATTCAGACGTCCGTATGATTTTTACGGATCCGATCAGTCTATCAGTGGATCCGTAAAAATCATGCGGACATCTGAATGGAGCTTTACAGGGGGGTGATCAATGACAGAGGGGTAATCAATGACAGGGGGGTGATCAGGGAGTCTATATGGGGTGATCACCACAGTCATTGATCACTCCCCTGTAAGGCTGCATTCAGACGTCCGTATGATTTTTACGGATCCGATCAGTCTATCAGTGGATCCGTAAAAATCATGCGGACATCTGAATGGAGCTTTACAGGGGGGTGATCAATGACAGAGGGGTAATCAATGACAGGGGGGTGATCAGGGAGTCTATATGGGGTGATCACCACAGTCATTGATCACTCCCCTGTAAGGCTGCATTCAGACGTCCGTATGATTTTTACGGATCCGATCAGTCTATCAGTGGATCCGTAAAAATCATGCGGACATCTGAATGGAGCTTTACAGGGGGGTGATCAATGACAGAGGGGTAATCAATGACAGGGGGGTGATCAGGGAGTCTATATGGGGTGATCACCACAGTCATTGATCACTCCCCTGTAAGGCTGCATTCAGACGTCCGTATGATTTTTACGGATCCGATCAGTCTATCAGTGGATCCGTAAAAATCATGCGGACATCTGAATGGAGCTTTACAGGGGGGTGATCAATGACAGGGGGGTAATCAATGACAGGGGGGTGATCAGGGAGTCTATATGGGGTGATCAGGGGTGATCAAGGGCTAATAAAGGGTTAATAAGTGACGGGGGGGGGGGGGGGTGTAGTGTAGTGGTGCTTGGTGCAACATATTACTGAGCTGCCTGTGTCCTCTGGTGGTCGATCCAAACAAAGGGGACCACCAGAGGACCAGGTAGCAGGTATATTAGACGCTGTTATCAAAACAGCGTCTAATATACCTGTTAGGGGTTAAAAAAAATCACATCTCCAGCCTGCCAGCGAACGATCGCCGCTGGCAGGCTGGAGATCCACTCACTTACCTTCCGATCCTGTGAACGCGCGCGCCTGTGTGCACGCGTTCACAGGAAATCTCGCGTCTCGCGAGAGGACGCACCGGCGCGTCCACCCAGAACAACAGGACCGCCGCAAAGACGCAATCCTGCGTACGGCGGTCCTGAGGTGGTTAAGGCTACTTTCACACCTGCGTTAGGTGTGGCTCCGTCTGGTATCTGCACAGACGGATCCGCACCTATAATGCAAACGATTGTATCCGTTCAGAACGGATCCGTTTGCATTACCATGATAATGCAAACGGATCCTTTTTAACTTACTGTACATTGAAAGTCAATGGGAGGCGGATCCGTTTTTAATTGCACAGTATTGTGTCAGTAAAAACGGATCCGTCCCCATTGACTTACATTGTAAGTCAGGACGGATCCGTTTGGCTCTGCATCGTCGGACGGACACCAGAACGCTGCAAGCAGTGTTTTGGTGTCCGCCTCCAGTGCGGAATGGAGGCGGAACGGAGCCAAACTGATGCATTCTGAACGGATCCTTATTCATTCAGAATACATTGGGGCTAAACTGATCCGTTTTGGGCCGCTTGTGAGTGCCCTGAAACGGATCTCACAAGCGGACCCAGAAACGCCAGTGTGAAAGTAGCCTTAATCATATCTTAATTGCAACACAAAAAATACCATCTACCTCATAACATGCACGGAATGTCATCTACAATATGTGGGATGCACCTCTAATCAAATTAAAGGAAGATTCCGTAAACACATGTCTGATGTGCCCCACCATGAAAGCCGTAATTGTGTTGGCAGTCAGTCTACACTTTGCGGTTTTTCATGGTGGTGACACCTCAAAATTTAGGGTGCAGGGCATTGAAAGAATAGCTGTCCCAATCAGAGGGGGGGATTTGAAAAGGAAGTTACTTAATAGAGAGGCATACTGGATGTTTCAACTGGCTACACGTCACCCGCAAGGGTTAAATAAAAGGCATGACACTATAAATACTGCAATATTAGAACATTGCCAAAGTTGAAAAGAGTTCCATTGTCGAGCCATCAGCATGTACATATGTTTATATCTATATATTTTTATTGAATATGAGACATGTGGTCGCTTTTAAAAAAAAAAAATGCTATGTTTTTAAGTATATTTATACATGTGATATCAATTGCACTGATTGTGCCGGGTCCGCGCTTCTCCCTAATTAGGGATGGGTGTGGATGCGGTATATATAGTGCTTATTCTTTGATCCTGTTTGTGTCATGAGGAAGGACCTATATTGATCACGGTCTGAAACGCTTAACACAGTGTACCTGTATGGAATATTTTTAACCGCTGCAATAAAGAATTAACTTGTTCATTTGGAGCTGGACCGCCTAGTTTTTCATACTGTAAATATGTTCTGAAAAGCTCCTGAGTTTGCAACACAACTTAGCAAGCAACATGTCTGACTTCAGCCATTCAGCTAAAATGGAGATGCGATTTAAGAATTTTATCTTTTGTGCAGATTTTCCATTTTAATCTATTTTTCCTGCAACACAGCAAAGGTTAACAGCAAAATAAACCTCAATATTACACTGATTCTGCAGTTTACAGAAACACCCCACATGTGGTTGTAAACTTCTGTATGGGCACATGGCAAGGCTTAGAAGGGAATGAGTGCCTTATGCTTTTTGGTGATCAGATTTTGCTGAGGTACTTGCCCAACATAAATCTTACCACATGGACATTTGAAGCAGTATATGGCATTATGTGTCTCTCACATCGTTAATTTGTATCATGTCTCCCTGTGTGAGATGCACTACAGTGTTACCTTTAATTATAGCACTGCAATTCCCACAACTCAGGCAAGGAAAAGTACCCCTCCTCTGGGTTGAAAGGAAACTCTGTCTTTCCTGCTCCATTTTGAAAACTACAACACTCAAGGAATGGGTTTTTTGTATACCATTTAGACACTTGGCTATGAAAATAAAGAAAAAGAATTTCTTCCAATAAAATGTGTCTTTAGCCACAAATATTTTATTTTCACAAGGGGTACCCCTCACAAAGTACCCCACAATTTGTTATACATTTTTCCTGAACATAACAACACTCCATATGTGGTTGTAAACTGCTGTATGGCAGGGCTTTATTCTTTCTTACAATTCTTGGCTTTCATGCCTTTTTTTTTCCCACAGAAAAAAGTAAAACAACTTGTTAAATGTTTGATAGATACTACCGACTTTTCGAGAAAACTAGAAAAAGAAAAAAGTGAACAAGTAACATACTTATGTACATTGGATGTACAAAGTCTGTATGCTAAAATCCCTGGATGTACAGACAGATATTGCTGGTGTCGAACAAGAAATAAAAACCACTAAACTATAGAATGTGAACATATCCATACAGAGTTTAATTGTAATCTCGATAAGCTATGTACATCTATTTTAAAAGGGAAAATATCCAAGTTTGAAAGAGATAATCGAGACTATCTAGATAATAGAGTCTATACATGGGCCGAGGAAAGGAGTCAACAAAGACACATGCGGCAAAATACCTTTGGAAAATCCAATACCTCAAGTGATCAAAGTTCACAGGGAGAAAGTGAATTTGAAAGTAGTCATATGAAACTTAGATCTGGACGCAAAGCATTTCAAGCAACTAAAAAAGAAAAAAAAAAAGGTAAAAAACTACAAGGTATCAACAGAATCAGAAATCAGCATACATTCGGAGACAAAAAAAGAGGACAATACAATAAAAAGAAACAAGGAAAAGTCATAAAGAAATAACTCAAAAAGAAGAAACTGGATCCTTAATTGTGAATATATCAAAACGTGTATTGTCCAAATATGAAATCTCGGTTTTAGAGAAAGGCCTAGATTTAATACCTAAAAATTACATTACTGATTATTCAATTTTCTGGTGGACTTCTATACGTTTTGTAGACAATTGCGAGTGAAAATGTTTTGGTCTGATGGTAAAACTAAAAGTAAGCTGGTTATGTCCCCTTTGAATGAACTGCCATCTTCTTTAAGAAGAGGTGGAGCATTGGACCTGGACGTACCTAGAGAAATGTTAAAATCATTTGAGCAGGCAGCTATTAGCAATATCACATCTAAATGGACAGATGTACCAATAGGACATAATAATCGTAAAAAAAAAAAGAAAGAATTGCCCTAAAAACATTGCAAAAAGATTCATCTGTAAATAATAAAAAGAGTGGATAAAGGATAGGCAATTATTGTTATGGATCGAGAGGCATATATAGTAGAGACACATAGACAGCTAAATGATGTCAATGTATATAAAAAATTAAAAGGAGATCCTACTATTTGCAATGAATGTTCATTTCTCTACCATAAGCCGTCTCCAAAGGCCGTCTCCAGAGAATTTGGCAGTACATCCAACCGGCCTCACAACCGCAAACCACGTGTAACCAATACCAGCCCAGGACCTCCACATCCAGCATGTTCACCTCCATGATCGTCTGAGACCAGCCAACCAGACAGCTGTAGCAACAATTGGTTTGCATAACCAAGGAATTTCTGCACAAATTGTCAGAAACCATCTCAGGGAAGCTTATCTGCATGCTCGTCATCCTCATCAGGCTCTGGACCTGACTGCAGTTCGTCATCGTAACCGACTTGAGTGGGCAAATGCTCACATTCGATGGCATCTAGCATGTTGGAGCAGTTTGCTGACATTAACGTTGTGAATCGAGTGGCCCATGGTGGCGGTGGGGTTATGGTATGGGCAGGCATATGTTATGGACAACGAACACAGTTGCATTTTATTGATGGCATTTTGAATGCACAGAGATACCGTGACGAGATCCTCAGGCCCATTCATCCACGACCATCACCTCATGCTGCAGCATGATAATGCATGGCCCCATGTTGCAAGGATCTGTTCTTGCATGGCCAGCATACTCACCGGACATGTCACCCATTGAGCATGTTTGGGATGCTCTGGATCGCCGTATACGACAGCGTTTTCCAATTCCTGTCAATATTCTGCAAATTCGTACAGCTATTGAAGAGGAGTGGACCAACATTCCACAGGCCACAATCAATAACCTGATCAACTCTATGTGACGGAGATGTGTTGCATTGCATGAGGCAAATGGTGGCCACATCAAATACTGACTGGTTTTATGAACCCCCCCCCAATAAGGCAAAACTGTGCACATTTCAGAGTGGTCTTTTATTGTGGGAAGTCTAAGGCAGCCCTGTGCAATATTCATGCTGACTAATCAGCACCTTGATATGCCACACCTGTGAGGTGGGATGGATTATCTCGGCAAAGGAGAAGTGCTCACTAACACAGATTTAGACAGATTTGTGAACAATATTTAAGAGTATTGGGTCTTTTGTGTATGTAGAAAATGGTCAGCTAATGCAAAATGGGAGCAAAACCGAAAGTGTTGCGTTTATATTTTTGCCCAGCGTATATAAAAAACTACTTGCAAAAACAAGCTTCTACAAAAGGAAAAATGAATCAACACTCACATACAGTGGTTCAGAATATAGATCGATATTCAAATATGAGATTGTGTCTATTATTCATGTCCTTTGGAATTCTGGTGTGCAATAAGAAGATCCAAAAAGACTCCCTATTATAAAGCAGTCTGCTTAGATCTCGCAATGTTTTTTTAACCCTTTCAATACCAGTGACTTCAAGATCTGCTGTGTTGCCTCCATGAACATCTCTAAAATGTTGAGACAACACGGAAATGTTCACTACCTTCAAGTTTGAGATGTCTGAAAGATGTTTTCTTACTCTGGTTTTCAAACTGTTTGAAGTGCAACCCACATATAGAGATGGCCCGAACTATCCGACGGCGAACAGTTCCCGGCGAACATAGCTTGTTCGCGTTCGCCTCTGCCGGGCGAACACATGCGATGTTCGGTCCGCCCCCTATACATCATCATTGAGCAAACTTTGACCCTGTACCTCACAGTCAGCAGACACATTCCAGCCAATCAGCAGCATACCCTCCCTCCCAGACCCTCCCACCTCCTGCACAGCATCCATTTTAGATTCATTCTGAAGCTGCAGTCTTAGTGAGAGGAGGGAGACTGTAACTGCTGCTGATTTAATTGGGAAATCGATAGCTAGGCTAGTGAATTCAGTGTCCACTCCAGTCCTGAAAGACTCATCTGATCTCTGCTGTAAGGACAGCGTCCTGACAGCACCCCAAAAAGCCCTTTTTAGGGCTGCAACATTAGTCTGCTTTTTTTTTTTCCTTTATATACATATTGCAGTTGCCTGGCCTGCCTGTGTGTGAGGAGCTGCAGGCCCACAGACTGTAGTGTGCCCACTGCCAGTGCTCACCCCTGTCATTCCGTGTGGCACAGGACTTTGCTTAAAAAAAGGCACTTAATTTTTACACTTTAATCTAAGGTTAGTTGCCTGCCAGTGTGTGTCAGGCTGACTTCCACTGACTGTAGTGTGCCCACTGCCAGTGCCCACCACTCATACCGGCTGGCACAGGACTTTGCATAAAAAAGGCATTTAATTTTTACACTTTAGTGTAATTTCAGCTGCTTGCCTGCTGCTAGTGTGTGTCAGGCCGACTTCAACTGACTGTAGTGTGCCCACTGCCAGTGCCCACCCCTGTCATCCCGTGTGGCACAGGACTTTGCTTAAAAAAAAGGCACTTCATTTTTACACTTTAATCTAAGGTTAGTTGCCTGCCAGTGTGTGTCAGGCCGACTTCAACTGACTGTAGTGTGCCCACTGCCAGTGCCCACCCCTGTCATCCCGAGTGGCACAGGACTTTGCTTAAAAAATAGGCACTTAATTTTTACACTTTAATCTAAGGTTAGTTGCCTGCCAGTGTGTGTCAGGCTGACTTCCACTGACTGTAGTGTGCCCACTGCCAGTGCCCACCACTCATACCGGCTGGCACAGGACTTTGCATAAAAAAGGCATTTAATTTTTACACTTTAGTGTAATTTCAGCTGCTTGCCTGCTGCTAGTGTGTGTCAGGCCGACTTCAACTGACTGTAGTGTGCCCACTGCCAGTGCCAACCACTGATACCGGGTGGCACAGTAGCTTGCCGATAAATAAGGCATTTAATTTTTAGACAGTAGTCTAAATTCAGTTGCTTGCCTGCTGCCAGTGTGTGTCAGGCCCGCTTCCACTGACTGTAGTGTGCCCACTGCCAGTGCCAACCACTGATACCGGGTGGCACAGTAGCTTGCCGATAAATAAGGCATTTAATTTTTAGACAGTAGTCTAAATTCAGTTGCTTGCCTGCTGCCTGTGTGTGTCAGGCCCTCTTCCACTGACTGTAGTGTGCCCACTGCCAGTGCCAACCACTCATACCGGGTGGCACAGTAGCTTGCCGATAAATAAGGCATTTAATTTTTACACTTTAGTGTAATTTCAGTTGCTTGCCTGCTGCCAGTGTGTGTCAGGCCCGCTTCCACTGACTGTAGTGTGCCCACTGCCAGTGCCAACCACTGATACCGGGTGGCACAGTAGCTTGCCGATATATAAGGCATTTAATTTTTAGACAGTAGTCTAAATTCAGTTGCTTGCCTGCTGCCAGTCAGTGTGTCAGGCCCTCTTCCACTGACTGTAGTGTGCCCACTGCCAGTGCCAACATCATACCTGATCGTATACACACACTGGATGTTTTAAAGCACGTTATTCCAAACAATTTAGGAATGTTAGTTGATTTATGCCCTTTATGGATTAAAACCCGACTCTGCGTCCACTACGTAATTTTCCATGGGAGTTTTGCCATAGATCCCCCTCCGGCATGCCACAGTCCAGGTGTTAGACCCCTTGAAACAACTTTCTCATCACTATTGTGGCCAGAAAGAGTCCCTGTGGGTTTTAAAATTCGCCTGTCTATTGAAGTCTATGGCGGTTCGCCCGGTTCGCCAGTTCGCGAACATTTGCGGAAGCTCGCGTTCGCTGTTCGCGAACTGAAAATTTTATGTTCGCGACATCACTACCCACATATTGAACGTTACAGCTGTTGCAGGTGGCTAAATAAATCACATTACTTTTTACAGTTTATATATGATTTAATTTAAAATTCTTCTCCTGTAGCACTACATTTAACCCCTTAAGGACTCAGCCCTATTTCACCTTAAGGACTTGCCCATTTTTTGCAAATCTGACCAGTGTCACTTTAAGTGCTGATAACTTTAAAACGCTTTTACTTATCCAGGCCGTTCTGAGATTGTTTTTTCGTCACATATTGTACTTCATGACACTGCTAAAATTGGGTCAAAAAAGTAAAAAAATTTTCATAAAAAAATACCAAATTTACCCAAAATCTCTACTTCTGTAATACATAGTAATACCCCCAAAAATTGTGATGACTTTACATTCCCCATATGTCTACTTCATGTTTGTATTATTTTGGGAATGATATTTTATTTTTTGGGGATGTTACATAGCTTTGAAGTTTAGAAGCAAATTTTGAAATTTTTCAGAAATATTCCAAATCCCACTTTTTATGGACCAGTTCAGGTTTGAAGTCACTTTGTGAGGCTTACGTAATAGAAACCATCCAAAAATGACCCAATTATAGAAACTACACCCCTCAAGGTATTCAAAACAGTTTTTACAAACTTTGTTAACCCTTTAGGTCTTCCACAAGACTTCATGGCAAATGGACATAAAATTTAAGAATTTAGATTTTTTGGAAAATTTTCCAATATAATCAATTTTTTCTAGGAAAAAAACAAGGGTTAACTGCCAAACAAAACTCAATATGGGTTGCCCTGATTCTGTAGTTTGCAGAAACACCCCATATGTGGTCATAAACTACTGTTTGGCCAAACGGGAGGACATAGAAGGAGGGGAATGCCATATGGTTTTTGCAAGGCAGATTTTGCAGGACTGGTTTTGTTTATACCATGTCCCATTTGAAGCCCCCCGTTGCACCCCTAGAATAGAAATTTCTAAAAAGTGACTCCATCTAAGAAAGTACACCTATCAAGGTTTTCAAAACTGGGTTTACAAACTTTGTTAACCCTTTAGGTGTTCCACAAGAGTTCATGGCAGATGGAGGAACAATTTTGACATTTCTATTTTTTGGAAAATTTTCCATTTTAACCCATTTTTTACAGTAATAAAGTAAGGGTTAACTGCCAAACAAAACTTAATATGGGTTGCCATGATTCTGTAGTTTGCAAAAACCCCCATATGTGGTCGTAAACTACTGTTTGGCCAAACGGGAGGACATAGAAGGAGGGGAATGCCATATGGGTTTTGGAATGCAGATTTTGCAGGACTGGTTTTGTTTATACCATGTCCCATTTGAAGCCCCCCGTTGCACCCCTAGAATAGAAATTTCTAAAAAGTGACTCCATCTAAGAAAGTACACCTATCAAGGTTTTCAAAACTGGGTTTACAAACTTCGTTAACCCTTTAGGTGTTCCACAAGAGTTAATGGCAGATGGAGGAACAATTTTGACATTTCTATTTTTTGGAAGATTTTCCATTTTAACCCATTTTTTACAGTAATAAAGTAAGGGTTAACTGCCAAACAAAACTTAATATGGGTTGCCATGATTCTGTAGTTTGCAAAAACCCCCCATATGTGGTCGTAAACTACTGTTTGGCCAAACGGGAGGACATAGAAGGAGGGGAATGCCATATGGGTTTTGGAAGGACGTTTGAAGTCACTTTGTGAGGCTTACGTAATAGAAACCATCCAAAAATGACCCAATTATAGAAACTACACCCCTCAAGGTATTCAAAACTGTTTTTACAAACTTTGTTAACCCTTTAGGTCTTCCACAAGACTTCATGGCAAATGGACATAAAATTTAAGAATAGATTTTTTGGAAAATTTTCCAATATAATCAATTTTTTCTAGGAAAAAAACAAGGGTTAACTGCCAAACAAAACTCAATATGGGTTGCCCTGATTCTGTAGTTTGCAGAAACACCCCATATGTGGTCATAAACTACTGTTTGGCCAAACGGGAGGACATAGAAGGAGGGGAATGCCATATGGTTTTTGCAAGGCAGATTTTGCAGGACTGGTTTTGTTTATACCATGTCCCATTTGAAGCCCCCCGTTGCACCCCTAGAATAGAAATTTCAAAAAAGTGACTCCATCTAAGAAAGTTCACCCCTCAAGGTATTCAAAACTGGGTTTACAAACTTTGTTAACCCTTTAGGTGTTCCACAAGAGTTAATGGCAGATGGAGAAACAATTTTGAAATTTCAATTTCTTTGAAAATTTTCCATTTTAACCCTTACTTTATTACTGGAAAAAATGGGTTAACAGCTAAACAAAACTCAATATGGGTTGCCCTGATTCTGTAGTTTGCAGAAACACCCCATATGTGGTCGTAAACTACTATTTGGCTAAACGGCAGGACATAGAAGAAGGGGAACGCCATATGGTTTTTGGAAGGCAGATTTTGCTGGACTGGTTTATTTACACCATGTACCCTTTCAAGATCCCTGATGCACCCCTAGAGTAGAAACTCCATAAAAGTGACCCCAATCTAGGAAACTAGATAAGGTGGTTATTGTTTTGGGACTATTTTAGGGTAAATATGATTTTTGGTTGTTCTATATTACACTTTTTTGAGGCAAGGTAACAAAAAAATTTAATTCTAAAATTGTTTCTACATTCGCTATTTAGTTTTGTGGAACCCCTAAAGGTTTAACAAAGGTTTAACCTAAAGGGTTAAAACAAATTTTGCCAAAAAATTTGGTGTTTTGGCACCGTTTTTATTTTATATTTTTAACGCTGTTCATCCGAGGGGTTTGGTAAAATGTTATTTTTATAGGGCAGATTCTTACGGATGTGGCGATACCTAATATGTCTACATTTTAAAATTTATTTTGATTTTACACTATATTATCATTTTAGGAACCCAAAAAATGATTTTAGTATCTCCATAGCCTGGGAGCTACAGTTTTTTTTTTTTTTTTGGGCGACTATCTAATGTAGGGGCTCATTTTTTGTGGGATGAGATGGCGGTTTTATTGGCACTAATTGAGGGTGCATATGACATTTTGATCGCTCGCTATTACACTTTTTGTGATGTTAGGTGACAAAAAATGGCTTTTTTTACATTTTTTTTTTTTTTTTTTTAAAGCTGTTCATCCGGGGGCGTTGGGTTACATGTTACTTTTATAGAGAAGATTTTTACGGATGCGGCGATGCCCAATATGTATGGCTCTCAGACTTTGGAGACACTAAGCAGGCATCCTCAAACCGCGGCCCTCCAGATGTTGTAAAACTACAATTCCCACCATGCCCTGCTGATGGCTGTAGGTTGTCTGGGCATGCTGGGAGTTATAGTTTTACAACATCTGGAGGGCCGCAGTTTGAGGATGCCTGCACTAAAACTAATATTTTTTTGGGAAAAAAAACGTGTCTCCAAAGTCTGAGAGCCATAGTTTTTTATATTCTCTATGGGACTGTTGGGGATTATAAAAATGTAGTACTCCATGGAAGTGTGATACTCCCTGAAGCAATCGATAACGCAGAGGCCCGGATGATCGGGGCACGTTTCGCACTGAGTGGTGGTGTCCTTCCGTATCCCCCTCCTGCGACACACTCTGCACTTTTTTTGGGTTCGTCCCTTCTTTCCAGTATGGGGGACCACACCTGGAAAATGTTGGCCAGGGACGATCCGGGCGCCTCCAATTCCCAAGGTACTCCGGCCTGCTCTTTCCCTGTCTGAAAAGATCAGGTCCTTGAGGACTGCCTCATAGAATTGGAGGAATGTCCCTGTGCTGCCAGTGCTTCGGGATAGTACAAAAGAGTTGTACATGGCAACCTGCACCAAGTAGACCGCAACTTTTTTGTACCATGCCCGGGTTTTGCACATGGCATTATATGGCTTGAGGACTTGATCAGAGAGATCAAATCCTCCCATATACCGATTGTAGTCGACGATACAATTGGGCTTGAGGACCGTTGCCGCGGTACCTCGCACAGAGGCGGGGGTGGTGCTGTTACCGTGGATTGTGGACAGCATAAGGACATCCCTCTTGTCCTTATACCTGACAAGCAACAGGTTTCCACTGGTAAGGGCACGGGTCTCACCCCTGGGGATAGGTACCTGGAGGGGGTAGGCAGGGAGGCAGCGTTGATTTTTCTGCACGGTCCCACAAGCGAACGTGGATCTGGCGGCAAGGGACCTGAACATGGGAATGCTAGTATAAAAGTTATCCACGTAAAGGTGGTAACCCTTATCTAGCAGTGGGTACATAAGGTCCCACACGAGTTTCCCGCTAACACCCAGAGTGGGGGGACATTCTGGGGGTTCAATACGGGAATCTCGCCCCTCTTACACACTAAATTTGTAAGTGTACCCTGAGGCACTCTCACAAATTTTGTACATTTTCACGCCATACCTCGCCCGCTTAGTGGGAATGTATTGGCGGAAACTGAGTCTCCCCTTGAACGCAACGAAAGACTCATCAACCGCGACCTCCCTACGTAGGCCTGTACAAATTTGGCCCCGAAGTGATCGATGACCGGCCGTATCTTATACAGACGGTCATGGGCAGGATCACCTCGGGGGGGACATGCTGCATTATCTGAATAATGCAGACATTTCCAGATGGCCTCAAACCAGGGATGTGTCATGGCTAGGGATGAGCGAACCCGAACTGTATAGTTCGGGTTCGTACCGAATTTTGGGGTGTCCGTGACACAAACCCGAACCCGAACATTTTCGTAAAAGTCCGGGTTCGGGTTCGGTGTTCGGTGCTTTCTTGGCGCTTTTTGAAAGGCTGCAAAGCAGCCAATCAACAAGCGTCATACTACTTGGCCCAAGAGGCCATCACAGCCATGCCTACTATTGGCATGGCTGTGATTGGCCAGTGCACCATGTGACCCAGCCTCTATTTAAGCTGGAGTCACGTAGCGCCGCACGTCACTCTGCTATGATCAGTATAGGGAGAGGTTGCAGCTGCGACGTTAGGGCGAGATTAGGCAGATTAACTCCTCCAAAAGACTTCATTCTGTGATCGATCTGCAGCTGTGGATCATTGAAGTGCTATTATTGACTTGCTCACTTTTTTTAGGCTGCCCAGAGCGTTTTTAGATCACTTTTTTTCTGGGGTGATCGGCGGCCATTTTGTGACTTGTGGTGCGCCAGCACGAGCTATCACCAAGTGTATTTAACCATCAATAGTGTGGTTATTTTGTGCTATATCCTACATCAGCTGCAGGCTGAGCCTGTGTCACCGAAGTGCATTTAACCATCAACAGTCTGGTTATTTTTTGGCCATATACTACATTAGCTGCAGGCTGAGCCTGTGTCAAAGAAGTGCATTTAACCATCAACAGTCTGGTTATTTTTTGTCCGTATACTACATCTGGTGCAGGCTGAGCCTGTGTCACCCAAGTGCATTTAACCATCAACAGTGTGGTTATTTTTTGGCCATATATTACATCAGGGGCAAGTTGAGCCTGTCACCCAGCGCCTAAAAAATAGACCTGACATTTCTATTCAACCAAATCTGCACAGTTTTAGCTGGTCAAGTTATTTGTAGTGACCGTAAAAGCAGACTTTTTGTTCTGGGTTGAAAAAGCATTCCCAAATTTGCCATTCTGAAAATAACTAGTTTGTGGTATTTGAGGCCTACTTGAAATCTATCCCAAAAAGAAAATCTTACATTGAAGGTATTGATAGTGTGATTCAGAAAAACCTAAGACACACGCTAGCGTGCTGATAGAAGTGTCATTCTGTGATTAAACCTATAACTGTCACACAGCGCAAAAAAAAAACAGGTCTCACATCTCTATTCAACCAAATCTGCACAGTTTTAGCTGGTCAAATTATTTGTAGTGACCGTAAAAGCAGACTTTTTGTTCTGGGTTGAAAAAGCATTCCCAAATTTGCCATTCTCAAAATTACTAGTTTGTGGTATTTGAGGCCTACTTGAAATCTATCCCAAAAAGAAAATCTTACATTGAAGGTATTGATAGTGTGATTCAGAAAAACCTAAGACACACGCTAGCGTGCTGATAGAAGTGTCATTCTGTGATTAAACCTATAACTGTCACACAGCGCAAAAAAAAAAACAGGTCTCACATCTCTATTCAACCAAATCTGCACAGTTTTAGCTGGTCAAGTTATTTGTAGTGACCGTAAAAGCAGACTTTTTGTTCTGGGTTGAAAAAGCATTACCAAATTTGCCATTCTGAAAATAACTAGTTTGTGGTATTTGAGGCCTACTTGAAATCTATCCCAAAAAGAAAATCTTACATTGAAGGTATTGATAGTGTGATTCAGAAAAACCTAAGACACACGCTAGCGCGCTGATAGAAGTGTCATTCTGTGATTAAATCTATAACTGTCACACAGCGCAAAAAAAAACAGGTCTCACATCTCTATTCAACCAAATCTGCACAGTTTCAGCTGGTAAAGTTATTTGTAGTGACCGTAAAAGCAGACTTTTTGTTCTGGATTGAAAAAGCATTCCCAAATTTGCCATTCTGAAAATAACTAGTTTGTGGTATTTGAGGCCTACTTGAAATCTATCCCAAAAAGAAAATCTTACATTGAAGGTATTGATAGTGTGATTCAGAAAAACCTAAGACACACGCTAGCGTGCTGATAGAAGTTTCATTCTGTGATTAAACCTATAACTGTCGCACAGCGCAAAAAAAAACAGGTCTCACATCTCTATTCAACCAAATCTGCACAGTTTTAGCTGGTCAAGTTATTTGTAGTGACCGTAAAAGCAGACTTTTTGTTCTGGGTTGAAAAAGCATTCCCAAATTTGCCATTCTCAAAATTGTTGTGAACGGGAACAATGAGGAAAACATCTAATAAGGGACGCGGACGTGGACATGGTCGTGGTGGTGTTAGTGTACCCTCTGGTGCTGGGAGAGGACGTGGCCGTTCTGCCACAGCCACACGTCCTAGTGAACCAACTACCTCAGGTCCCAGTAGCCAGCAGAATTTGCAGCGATATTTGGTGGGGCCCAATGCCGTTCTAAGGATGGTAAGGCCTGAGCAGGTGCAGGCATTAGTCAATTGGGTGGCCGACAGTGGATCCAGCACGTTCACATTATCTCCCACCCAGTCTTCTGCAGAAAGCGCACAGATGGCGCATGAAAACCAAGCCCATCGGTCTGTCACATCACCCCCATGCATATCAGGGAAACTGTCTGAGCCTCAAGTTATGCAGCAGTCTCTTATGCTGTTTGAAGACTCTGCTGCCAGGGTTTCCCAAGGGCATCCACCTAGCCCTTCCCCAGGGGTGGAAGAGATAGAATGCACTAACGCACAACCACTTATTTTTCCTGATGATGAGGACATGGGAATACCACCTCAGCACGTCTCTGATGATGAAGAAACACAGGTGCCAACTGCTGCGTCTTTCTGCAGTGTGCAGACTGAACAGGAGGTCAGGGGTCAAGACTGGGTGGAAGACGATGCAGGGGACGATGAGGTCCTAGACCCCACATGGAATGAAGGTCGTGCCACTGACTTTCACAGTTCGGAGGAAGAGGCAGTGGTGAGACCGAGCCAACAGCGTAGCAAAAGAGGGAGCAGTGGGCAAAATCAGAACACCCGCCGCCAAGAGACTCCGCCTGCTACTGACCGCCGCCATCTGGGACCGAGCACCCCAAAGGCAGCTTCAAGGAGTTCCCTGGCATGGCACTTCTTCAAACAATGTGCTGATGACAAGACCCGAGTGGTTTGCACGCTGTGCCATCAGAGCCTGAAGCGAGGCATTAACGTTCTGAACCTTAGCACAACCTGCATGACCAGGCACCTGCATGCAAAGCATGAACTGCAGTGGAGTAAACACCTTAAAAACAAGGAAGTCACTCAGGCTCCCCCTGCTGCCCCTTCTGCTGCTGCCGCCTCAGCCTCTTCTGCTGCTGCTGCCGCCGCCTCGGCCTCTTCCTCTGCCTCTGGAGGAACGTTGTCACCTGCCGCCCAGCAAACATGGGATGTACCACCAACACCACCACCTGCGTCACCAAGCATCTTAACCATGTCACACGGCAGCGTTCAGCTCTCCATCTCACAAACATTTGAGAGAAAGCGTAAATTCCCAACTAGCCACCCTCGATCCCTGGCCCTGAATGCCAGCATTTCTAAACTACTGGCCTATGAAATGCTGTCATTTAGGCTGGTGGACACACACAGCTGCAAACAGCTCATGTCACTTGCTGTCCCACAGTATGTTGTTCCCAGCCGCCACTACTTCTCCAAGAGAGCCGTGCCTTCCCTGCACAACCAAGTGTCCGATAAAATCAAGTGTGCACTGCGCAACGCCATCTGTGGCAAGGTCCACCTAACCACAGATACGTGGACCAGTAAGCACGGCCAGGGACGC
The DNA here is from genome assembly GCF_905171765.1 of Bufo bufo. Classification (NCBI taxonomy): domain Eukaryota; kingdom Metazoa; phylum Chordata; class Amphibia; order Anura; family Bufonidae; genus Bufo; species Bufo bufo. Next base: position 207,985,477 of record NC_053393.1, read on the forward strand.
TATATCTCCCTAACTGCACACTGGGTAAATGTAGTGGCGGCTGGGCCCCAGGCGGAGAGCTGTTTGGCGCACGTCCTTCCGCCGCCAAGGATCGCAGGGCAACATTCTTTGCCTCCTGTCTCCTCCTCCTCCTACTCAGCTTCCTCCTCCTCTTCTTCCACCTGCTCATCCAGTCAGCCACACACCTTTACCACCAACTTCAGCACAGCCCGGGGTAAACGTCAGCAGGCCATTCTGAAACTCATATGTTTGGGGGACAGGCCCCACACCGCACAGGAGTTGTGGCGGGGTATAGAACAACAGACCGATGAGTGGTTGCTGCCGGTGAGCCTTAAGCCCGGCCTGGTGGTGTGCGATAATGGGCGAAATCTCGTTGCAGCTCTGGGACTAGCCGGTTTGACGCACATCCCTTGCCTGGCGCATGTGCTGAATTTGGTGGTGCAGAAGTTCATTCGCAACTACCCCGACATGTCAGAGCTGCTGCATAAAGTGCGGGCCGTCTGTTCGCGCTTCCGGCGTTCACACCCTGCCGCTGCTCGCCTGTCTGCGCTACAGCGTAACTTCGGCCTTCCCGCTCACCGCCTCATATGCGACGTACCCACCAGGTGGAACTCCACCTTGCATATGCTGGACAGACTGTGCGAGCAGCAGCAGGCCATAGTGGAGTTTCAGCTGCAGCACGCACGGGTCAGTCGCACTGCGGATCAGACACACTTCACCACCAATGACTGGGCCTCCATGCGAGACCTGTGTGCCCTGTTGCGCTGTTTCGAGTACTCCACCAACATGGCCAGTGGCGATGACGCCGTTATCAGCGTTACAATACCACTTCTATGTCTCCTTGAGAAAACACTTAGGGCGATGATGGAAGAGGAGGTGGCCCAGGAGGAAGAGGAGGAAGAGGGGTCATTTTTAGCACTTTCAGGGGGGTCTAGGGTCTGAAAGCTGAAACAAAAAAAAGTTTAGATAAAAGTGATTTTTATTTTTTATTTTCCTAAACTTTTCCCTTCTATCCCTTCTATCCCTGCCTAACGGTGCCTCTCCCTCACTGACCTTAACCTACCTGGAGTGCGATGGGTGCAGGAAGGTGATGGGTGCCCATTAGGGGGGATCTCAGGAGCCTGGTGAGGACGGTGCTGCAGGGTGCTCGTGCAGAACAGGAAGAGGAGGGGAGAGAGGAGCACAGGAAGTCTGAATCTCGCACCTCTCTCCCAGCACCAATCAGCACCCTGGACAGCAGGCATCAGCACCATGGCCAGCACCGCCTCTCCAAATCTTCGTACTGCGATTGGTGGTGTGTAATCACGCCACCGATCGCAGTCTTTTTCCGGTTCATCGGGTCACCGGAGACCCGAATGCACAGGAAACCTGCAGTTTTCTGCAATCGCCGATACGGGGTTTCACATGACTCCCCCTGGCGTTGTGACAGGATGCCGGCTGAATGATTTCAGCCGGCATCCTGTTCGGATTAACCCCCGCGGCACCAGCACGCGATTTAAACTTAGGACGTACCGGTACGCCCTAAGTCCTTAAGGGGTTAAAGGGTTTCTGTCACCAGAATTAACCCTATTAAACTGGCTGACATTAGCGATGTGCTAATGTCAGCAGACCCTAACTGTACTATTTTTATGCTTATGGATGCCCCGTTACTGCACAATTTCAATGTTGATGATATGCAAATTAGCCTCAGTTCTCCCACCTCAAGTCACGCCCTGCAGTCCTTGGTTGAGAGGGCCAGCCAGCGTTCGTCTCCTCCTGTTGGTTCTGTGTGCTGGGACTTCACAGGTGCGAGATTTATCCAGCGCACAAGGCTGGCAGGAGAAGACATACGCTGGCCCTGTCAATCAAGGACGGCAGGGCGTGACTTGAGGTGGGAGAATGGAGGCTCTAGGAGCAGGAGCAATGTCCCTCCTACGTCTAGAGGCTAATTTGCATATCATCAAAATTAAAAATGTGCAGTAACCGGGGCATCCATAAGAATAAAAATAGTACAGTTAGAGTCTGCTGACATTAGCACATCGCTAATTTCAGCCAGTTTAATAGGGTTAATTCTGGTGACAGAAACCCTTTAAAACTCTTGCTTATTTTGATAAATTGACAGGTTTTACATACAGTACAGACCAAAAGTTTGGACACACCTTCTCATTCAAAGAGTTTTCTTTATTTTCATGACTATGAAAATTGTAGATTCACACTGAAGGCATCAAAACTATGAATAAACACATGTGGAATTATATACATAACAAACAAGTGTGAAACAACTGAAAATATGTCATATTCTAGGTTCTTCAAAGTAGCCACCTTTTGCTTTGATTACTGCTTTGCCCACTCTTGGCATTCTCTTGATGAGCTTCAAGAGGTAGTCCCCTGAAATGGTTTTCACTTCACAGGTGTGCCCTGTCAGGTTTAATAAGTGGGATTTCTTGCCTTATAAATGGACTTGGGACCATCAGTTGCGTTGAGGAGAAGTCAGGTGGATACACAGCTGATAGTCCTACTGAATAGACTGTTAGAATTTGTATTATGGCAAGAAAAAAGCAGCTAAGTAAAGAAAAACGAGTGGCCATCATTACTTTAAGAAATGAAGGTCAGTCAGTCAGCCGAAAAATTGGGAAAACTTTGAAAGTAAGGGCTATTTGACCATGAAGAAGAGTGATGGGGTGCTGCGCCAGATGACCTGGCCTCCACAGTCACCGGACCTGAACCCAATCGAGATGGTTTGGAGTGAGCTGGACCGCAGAGTGAAGGTAAAAGGGCCAACAAGTGCTAAGCATCTCTGGGAACTCCTTCAAGACTGTTGGAAGACCATTTCAGGTGACTACCTCTTGAAGCTCATCAAGAGAATGCCAAGAGTGTGCAAAGCAGTAATCAAAGCAAAAGGTGGCTACTTTGAAGAACCTAGAATATGACATATTTTCAGTTGTTTCACACTTGTTTGTTATGTATATAATTCCACATGTGTTAATTCATAGTTTTGATGCCTTCATAGTCATGAAAATAAAGAAAACTCTTTGAATGAGAAGGTGTGTCCAAACTTTTGGTCTGTACTGTACATTATGTCCGCATCTGTAGCAACCAGTAACGTTCAATCAGGTATTACCTGTAGACCCTGATTTCTCCAAAAATAAACTCGGAGACAGTACTGCCGATATAGTTGGAGCTCTTTTGCTCACAACTTGAATTCTGAAATACCTGTCGTAAATTGTCATCCTGATTCAGAATCGGTAAATACCTATAGTGATGATGTTCTGTACCTCATTAAACTGTCTGCTATAAGTGGTTGTCACTCTCACCTTTTTCTCTTGTGATTCTATTTTATTATTCCTACTTGTTTCCTGGGAGATTAGGTTTCTTCTATCCAAAAGGTTCACTTTTCTACAGTCTGTTTTAGCAAGTCCTCACTATATCTCCTTGCTTTGAGTTTTCTATATAATGCTGCACTTTCCTTTTTATATGTGGAGTCCTCTGTGCAATTACGGCGGATTCTTATAATCTCACCGTAGGGAGTACCATTGATGACATGTTTGGGGGGACAGGAGGACGCCAGTAGCAAAGTATTCCTACTTGTGTCTTTTTTTTTTTAAAACAGTTTTGAACAGTACATGAACATGTTTTGTTTTTTTTTCTCCTTTTTTTTTTTCTTTTATCATAAGAACACAATAAAGAGCAATGTCATGCAAATGAATAAACAGGGGTAAATGGTTGACATATAAATGTTGCAATTTCAGTGCATATAACATTCTAGATCAAATATGGGAGTTGCAATTTGACACTGAATAAGTACAGTAATACCTGACAATCAAAAAGATTGATAACAAAAGGTATCAAAAAGAATGAAGAAGAGCACACAAAGCAAAAAAAAAAAATGAAAGATAGGGGGTGGGGGGAGGTGTTGAGGTGGACTGCTGAGAGAGAAAAATATCTTGTGTTTAGTCTGAAGTAATCTGACGGAACTGTCGCCAAGGGGACCATGTTTTCAAGTATCTGTCTCTGGTCCTATTGGTTAGACTTGTGAGTTCCTCAAATTGGCTGATTTGATCTACCTTAGAGAGTCATTCTTGGATAGAAGGGGGATCTTTGCTCAGCCAATGAAGTGGGATGAGTGCTTTGGCTGCAGCTATAAGATGTGTGGTAAGATTATGTTTTGACGGCATATACTCTTGGGATTTTCGTGCGAGGGCTATATAATCTGTTTTTTAGGATAAAGGAGGTTGAACAAACCTTTTGTATGGTTTCTTCAATTTGTTTCCAATAATTGGCGATGAGTGAGCATTCGAACCAAATATGGGAGAGAGAGCCAACATCTATCCCACATCTCCAGCACAGTTTCAACGAGGTCAGGTTGTGCGTGAACAGAAATTCTGGGGTTTTGTACCATCTGGTTAGTAATTTGTAGTGGTTCTCCTGCAATCTCACGCACGGGGAGAAACCCTGAGAGGAGCGCAGTATAAACTACACATCATCATCTGTAAGACTGGTGTTCAGCTCCCTCTCCCAGGAGGTGATGAACGCAGGTCTAGCCAAGGTTTGTCTGTTAAAAGAAAAAGCTTGCTGAAAGCCTTCTGCTACTCTTTGGAAGTGGGTCATTTGAAGTAGATTAATATGGGAGAGGTACAATGTTTCTTGCAGTTGTTCTCTTAACTTAATTTTGTTTAACTGAAGAGATGTATGATTGGAATGGCTTTAAGTTTCTCCCAAAAATCTGAGTATGGCGAGTCGAGAGTTGTAGTGACTACAGGCAATACGCTTGAGGGGAGAAGTGGCGAGGGGAAGGGTTCAAGAGTTTGTTTCAGGCAGAACCAGACTGCACAAGTCCCTTTTAACAGGGGGTCATGGTCTGAGTTTTTGATGAGTCCTTCCGTAGTCATCCATAAAGCTTTTATTAGTGAAGTACCCAGGAAGTAGTGCGCTAAGGTATCTAATCCCATGTGCTTGTGTGAGTGGAGTAGTTCCAACCACCTGTTCAGATGTATTGCCCTATAATAAGAGACCATATCTGGTAGGTTCATGCCTCCATTCTCCTTCTTTTTTATGAGTAGGGCGTAGGGTAGTCGAGGTCTGCGGCCTTTCCAGATGAACTTGGTGAACATGGATCTGAAAGTGCTAAAGAAGCTAGCTGGCAGATAGACTGGGATCATCGAAAGTGTATATAGTATTTCTGGCACAATATATGTCTTAAGGAGGTTCTTGCGTCCCATCCACTAAATGAAGGGGAAGTCATATTCTTTGAGCAGATTTTTGACTTCCTCTATAAGGGGGGGGGGGGAGTTTAGCTTATACAATTCTGAAAGCTTATGCGGGAGGTGGATACCTAAGTACTTTAAAGATGTAGAAACCCACAAGAAAGAAGAACATTGTTTTGCTAACATGACTTCCCTTTCTGGTATAGAAACATTAAGAACCTCTGACTTCGATACATTAACTTTGAAATTAGACAGACAACCAAACTCCTCTAATACTTCCGAGAGTGGCAGGTCTGAGACTGGTTTAGACATTAAGAACAGCAAATCATCTGCGAATGCTACACATTTAAGGTGAAAAGGCCTACTCGGAAACCTGTGATGGATGGGTTCTGTTGGATAGCTTGTAATAAAGTCTCAACCACTAGAATGAAAAGGGACGGAGATAGCAGACAACCCTGTCGCGTACCATTCGTGATTAGGAAGGAGGGGGATGAGAGGGTGCCGGTAATTTTGATACGGGCCGAGGGATGGTCATATAATGTAAATATTGCCGTGACTAATTCCGGGGGGAAATTAAATCTGCGCAGGGTGGCCTCCATAAAGGCCCAGCTGACCCGATCAAACGCTTTTTCATAGTCAATTCCTAACAGGGCCAGGGGTAATTTGCGCTTGTGTGCTAATTGTATAATATGCAACAATTTGCATGAGTTGTCTCTTCCCACTCTTCCTTTGACAAAGCCAACTTGTTCCTTCCCTATAAGCCGAGTAAGTAAGGGACTTATGCGAAGTGCAATGAGTTTAGCCCATATTTTTAAATCGAGGTTTAATAACGAGATAGGGCGATAACTACCACATAATTGGACGTCTTTTCCTTTCCGTTTGTGGATTATGGTGATATGCGCTTCTTGTGCGGGAATAGCTTATTCCCCTCCAGTAGGTAGTTACATAGGGATACTAATTTAGGCACTAGAACCTCCTCAAATTTCTTATAATAAAGCAGGAGGAGACCATCTGGTCCTGGGCTTTTTCCTGGGGGAAAGATACGTAAGATGGCTTTGAATTCTTCTGACGTGACCGGGGAGAGTAGTTTAGTAGCCTCCTCTGTTGTAATAGTAGGGAGCTTAATGGCATCTAGAAATCTCTGTATCGAAGGCGCCTGAGATGATTCAGGGCCAGTGGGTAAGTTGTAAAGACCTGAATAATAAGACTGAAAGGCTTTGGCAATGTCCGCAGTTTGCGTATGTGGGGGACCTTGATTTTCTTTCATTTTGTGAATATACGTTTTTTTTCTTGTCTTTTTGATGAAACATAGAATGTGTCGGCAGATAAGAACCATTTGGCCCATCTAGTCTGCCCAAGTGCAGACATTAATAGCTGAAGTTCCCAATAGAAGAGCATCGTTCTTCTTGGTAAGTGACACAAACAGGAAGGTTGGGGGAGCGGGGGTTCGGAGGCAGCGAAGGGGGGGTTCAAAATTATCCGTGGACAAACTCACTTGGATCAAAATATCTATCTTCCTCCATGAATGAGCTATAAACCCCATTCTGAGCTGTACCCAGGTTATCCCATGAGGTGTTGCTCCATGAGAGAGTCATATTGCTATATGGGAAGGGATTGTTCGACATAGTATGAACTGTCAGGTTGCTCCATCTCAGAGCCATCAGCCAGTCAGCTAAACCCATAATCCGCCACCTGAGGTTTGCAGATAAATGGGCACAGCCAAGGGTCTGATCTAAACCTTGTGCAATAAGGCTTACTCTATGAGTAGGTAAGGCAAAGCTCCAAGGGAGGGGGGGGCAAGAATCTAGGCATACCAGCAACTATCATAGGATCTGCCGCACTGTGTGTACAATTACCACCACCAAAAGCCCCTCACTAGGACCATTCAGCACATCTCAAACCCAACATCTGAATGATAACAGTCAGGGGCAAGTCAAGTGAGTGATTCCGACGGAACAAAAAAGCGTGCCAGAACTCACATCTAGATAAAAAATAGAGGACTATCTTTAACCTTTTAAACATTAAAGTCCCGATCAAGCTGGATCTGTGAGCTCTTGAGCTGAGTGTGAACTTGGGCGTAGGCTTGCCATGGGTCCTGTGCTGGCAGAGATGGCAACTTTACTCCTGCGTCCACTGGCATCCACGATGGTATCTCTATTGGTGCTATCTCCAGTAGGGGCCACACTTTGGCCAGGTCTTCCGGGACATGGACACGGATTCTTCTCCCATTGTGGAAAATCGAGAGTCCGAATGGGTACAACAGGAGTATATGATATTCTTCTGACAAAGTTGCTCTAGGAGTGGCCTAAGGATCCTTCTTTTTGCCAAGATGGAGGGTGCTACTTCCTGGAAGAGAGAGATCACAGTGTCGGCATATTTTACAGGCTCTGATTCTCTCGCCGCAGTTAGAATCTTGGCGGTTTCCACGAAGGAAAGCAGCCCACAAATTACATCCCTAGAAGGGTCATTCACTTGTGGCTTGGGCCTGAGGGACCGGTGTATTCGCTCTATGATGACCCCTTGAGCAGCCTCCTGCCCTATCAGAGTCCCAAAGATTTCTAGGGCTATTTTCTTAAGTGAATCCGCTGACCACGACTCCGGGAGCCCTTTAGTGCGGATATTGCGCCTCCTACTCCTATTTTCCTGATCTTCGATCAGGGTGAGTGCTTTATTGATATGTGTCAGATGATCTGAGGTTCTCTTTTCTAGGGCCTCTGAGTGCGCTATAATGGCGGTGCACTTGTTTTTCCGCCCCTCTACCCTAACTCCCACGTGTTTGATCTCTGTCTTAATCTCTGATAACTCAGAGAGAATGGGTCGTAGGGCTTGCACAATCGAGTCCTTAAAAAAGGTTTTAGATGTCGCAGCCAGGTCTGAGTCATCTTGTTCACTGGTGCAGCCGCTTAGACGATCCGAGTCCTCTTCACTCTCTGCAGCTGTAGCGCCCTCTGGTGCCATCTTGGGAGGCCATGGTCGCGGAGCTGATGTCTTATTCTGAAGGTATTTCTGAATGTCGGCAGAGTTCTTCTGGGACAGCTGCAAACCTGCAGCGTCCTGCTTTTGGTCCTTGCCGTATTTGACCATGTTGGTGTTTCAGCTTGCTGATAAAGCTGCTCACAGAGACTGTTGTGGAGGAGCTCATCTGCTACACGTCTCCTTCCATGCGCGGTCAGGCTCCGCCCCCCCCTACTTGTGTCTTTTCTGTAGTTGCTACTGACTACTTCATTCCCTTTATTGGAAAGCTTGACATCCAAGAAAGTAATGTCACTCACTGCTATTGTATAAGTGAATTGAAGGTTCATTGCATTTTATTCACGTATTTAATGCAATTCACGAAGTTCTCTTCTGTGGAGTTCCACACCAGGATGATATCATCAATGAATCTTCCATAACATACGATCGAGGACAAACAAGCATTTTCCACGATCATAAGGTATTTTTCCTCCCAATGGGACATATAAATATTTTCATACGAAGGGGAGAATTTCACACCCATTGGTGCTCCCCTCGTCTGCAAATAATAGGCCCCATTAAAGGAGAAATAATTATGTCGTAGCAGGAACTCCACAGACAAATAGAGGAATTCCTTCAAACCAGCACTATACCCACTATGCAAACCTAAATGTCTCTTGAGGCTTGCCAAACCAAAATGGTGCGGAATCAAGGAGTAAAGAGGGGCGTCATGACAAGTCGCCCATCTGTACCCCTCTTCCCACACTAAGTTAACAATCAATTCTAATACATGTTTTGTATCTCGTAGGTAGCTTGGGATACGCTGTACAAGGGGTCGCAGATAAAAATCTACCCATGCTCCCAGGCATTCTCCCAAGCTGCCTATACCAGACACAATGGGTCGTAACGGAGGAGGGAAATTCTTTTTATGTACCTTAGGGAGTGAATGGAAAATTGGAATTACTGGTTTATTCACAAACAAATAGTCTGTAAGTTTCATATCCAAAATACCTAGTAAAACACCTTCATCAAGATGTTTGGATAATGCTTAGACAAATTCTGTAATGGGATCTGCCCTTAAATTTCTATATGTGGATGTTTCCCCTAGCAACTCCTCATTGCATTTCAAATACAAACCTGCATCCAACACTACTATACTCCCACCTTTATCCTATTTTTTAATAACCAAATCACTATTGTACCGTAAATTATCGAGTGCTTTCCTATCTTGTCTAGTGAGATTATCTCTCCGTACCCCATTTCTTTTAAATTTTTTCACTTTCTGGTCTAATGCCACAAGGTCCATCTCAACTAGCTCCTGAAATTTACCTAAAGGGGGCACCCTAGAACTCATGGGGTAAAAGTCTTGGTTAGGGACCCTAAAGCCCTTCCCCCATCATCTGCAATAGGCCCAGATTTACATCGTAAAGTTACGACCTTCTCCTGACAAATAAAAATGCCTCCTGACAGTAAGATTCCAGGCAAACCTATTCACATCGAGTGTAGTGCGAAACAAATCAAAATCATGCATTAGTGAGAACGATAGCCTCTTACTTAATTCAGGACCGGATAAGAAATAACTCAATAAATTAATGACTGCATCTTCTATTTTTGTCTCTTTACTGTCCTCCACGGATATCTTATTTTTTGGTCAAGGCTTTTGCCCTGCTCTCCTTGTTCGTTTTTTGGCTTATTCTCCGGTTGTATCAATGGATCCTGCGATTCATTCATTTTGTTTCTCTTTCTCCCATTTCCATTCTTATTTTAATTTTATTATGAGCAGAATTATTTAGCGATTTTATATTTCCTGATGAATCTCCTTCTTGTATAGAGACCGTGGATTCAAAAAAGTGTACCGCACTGGTAAAGCTCACTCTATGTGGAGATGTTTTTCACAGTTTTTTATTTCTCAAAATTGATTTTGATGTATCCAAAGTCTTTTGCTTCCATGTATATACCTGATCAAGAGAATAGTCCATAAGATCTCTTTCCTTTGTTTCCTTTGTGTGCATTATTTTTTCCTTTAGAGCAATCATTTTTATTACATATATATGAAAGAATTAAAAATATTGTTAACAGATTATATACAAGCTAATATTCTAGATGAAAAAAAACACTAATACATTATTTTTTGATTACCTTAAAGTGCCAATACTATATTTACTGCCCAAGATCCATAAGAACAAAAAGAACCCCTCGGGACGCCTCATTGTTTCTTGTATCGGTTCTCTATTACAACCGATATCTATTTATGTCGATTCCTTCCTACAGAAAAAAGTAAAACATCTTGATAGATGTTTGATAGACACTACCAACTTTGAGAAAACTATAAAAAGAAAAAAGTGAACAAGTTAAGTACTTATGTACATTAGATGTACAAAGTCTGTATACTAATATCCCTCAACATGAAGGACTTCATTGTGTGAGGGAGATACTCATGCAGGATGCCGCTTTGGACAACTGCATGATAGCCTTCCTCATGACGCTATTGGAGTTCGTGCTTACCAGGAATTACTTTCGGTTTGATGAAGATTACTACTTGCCGCTGCGGGGAATTTCGATGGGGTCGTCCGCAGCACCAAGTTTTGCGAATATTTTTATGGCAGCATTTGAGGATAACTGCATTTTTAAAACTGAAAAACTGAAAATGTCATCCACGTGGCTTCGCTACATGGATGACATTTTCCTACTATGGAAAGATACTGAACAATCATTAAAGGAGTTCATGAATTACCTCAATTCCTGCCATGAAACTATTAAGTTTCAATTACATTACCATTCTAAAACTATACAATTTTGAGATGTGGAGATTACAAAAAATGAAATGTTTGATACCGCTTGCTATTCAAAACCAACAGATCGGAACAATATACTGATGTATTTCGGTCATCATGCCCCACATATTTTTAAAAGTATACTAAAAAGTCAATTTATCCGAGCAAAATGCATTACAAAAATAAATCTTGAATATGAGAAACAGAAAAAGACATTAACTAAAAAATTTTAGACCGAGGCTACCCACAGAGGTTAGTGAAAAACATTAGTAATGAAGTGGACAAAATCTCAAGAAAATACCTATTAGATAGGAAACAGAAGAAAAATGCAGAGGATCTCTGTATGTATATAGGGACCTATGACAGACATGCTACTCTTATAAAAAACACTATATATAAATATTGGGATTTACTACAATATGACAAGTATGGTAGACTATTTAAACAAAACCCTAATTTTGTGTATGGCAAAGGTAAGACCATTGGCAATGTATTAATTAGAGGGGATATGAGAATTAAAAAGAAAATCAGACAATCTTTTCTAGCTGATAAAAAAAAGAGATACCTTTCCATGTTCATCATGTACAAACTGTAATTCAATCATAAAAGGTGATACAATAAACCATCCAAGACAAGGATACACAATTCTAATGTACCACTTTGCTACATCTAAAAATGTAATTTATGGCATTAGATGCCCATGTAGCATGTGGTACATTGGACAGACGAAATAGAAATACGAACATGGCTAAGTAAACATAAATCTAATATCAAGAGATATATAAAAACCCAAAATAAAAATAAAAAAGAGGAAGAGAGAGAGAAAAAATATATAGCGAAACTACATTGTTACAACACTGTTATGAAACGAGGCATAAATGGCACAAACTAAAATGGATAATATTGGAATGTTTCAATCTTGGTACTACACCAGATAAACATAAATTATTACAACACGAAACTAGATGGATTACAAAAATGGAAACAATGAGACCAAAGAGGTTAAACAAAATTTGCAACTTTAGTGTATTTCTATGAATCACTGTCTATGTAACTGTTTTTCAAATGTCTAATAAGCTTTTTATATTTTTTTATATATAATTTATGTAAAAATATTTGCATATACTGAGACATAATTAGGGTGTATTTAAAGAGCCTGATTACATCTTATAGTTACACATGAGTAAGGGGGCATGACCCCCGAAACGTCGCACAGTATGGGATATACAGTGCTGCCCATAAATATTCATACCCCTGGCAAATTTTTACTTAAAGTTACTTTTATTCAACCAGCAAGTAATTTTTTGACGGGAAATGACATAGGTGTCTCCCAAAAGATAATAAGACGATGTACAAGAGGCATTATTGTGGAAAAAAAACATTTCTCAGCTTATATTTACATTTGAGCAAAAAATACAAGATGTTCCGCACTGTGGAAAATCTCAGAGGATGTGGTCGGAAGCCAAAAGTGACACCTGTGCTGGCCAGGAGGATAGTTAGAGAGGTGAAAAAGAATCCAAGGATCACCACTAGGGATGAGCGAACCCGAACTGTATAGTTCGGGTTCGTACCGAATTTTGGGGTGTCCGTGACACGGACCCGAACCCGAACATTTTCGTAAAAGTCCGGGTTCGGGTTCGGTGTTCGGCGCTTTCTTGGCGCTTTTTAATAAGGCTGCAAAGCAGCCAATCAACAAGCGTCATACTACTTGCCCTAAGAGGCCATCACAGCCTTGCCTACTATTGGCATGGCTGTGATTGGCCAGTGCAGCATGTGACCCAGCCTCTATATAAGCTTGGGTCACGTAGCGCTGCACGTCACTCTGCTGATTCAAGCATAGGGAGAGGTTGCAGCTGCGACGTTAGGGCGAGATTAGGCAGATTAACTCCTCCAAAAGACTTCATTCTGTGATCGATCTGCAGCTGTGGATCATTGAAGTGCTATTATTGACTTGCTCACTTTTTTGAGGCTGCCCAGAGCGTTTTTAGATCACTTTTTTTCTGGGGTGATCGGCGGCCATTTTGTGACTTGTGGTGCGCCAGCACGAGCTATCACCAAGTGTATTTAACCATCGATAGTGTGCTTATTTTGTGCTATATCCTACATCAGCTGCAGGCTGAGCCTGTGTCACCGAAGTGCATTTAACCATCAACAGTCTGGTTATTTTTTGGCCATATACTACATCAGCTGCAGGCTGAGCCTGTTTCACCCAAGTGCATTTAACCATCAACAGTCTGATTATTTTTTGGCCATATACTACATCAGCTGCAGGCTGAGCCTGTGTCACCCAAGTGCATTTAACCATCAACAGTGTGGTTATTTTTTGGCCATATATTACATCATGGGCAAGTTGAGCCTGTCACCCAGCACCTAAAAAATAGACCTGACATTTCTATTCAACCAAATCTGCACAGTTTTAGCAGGTCAAGTTATTTGTAGTGACCGTCAAAGCAGACTTTTTGTTCTGGGTTGAAAAAGCATTCCCAAATTTGCCATTCTGAAAATAACTAGTTTGTGGTATTTGAGGCCTACTTGAAATCTATCCCAAAAAGAAAATCTTACATTGAAGTTATTGATAGTGTCATTCAGAAAAACCTAAGACACACGCTAGCGTGCTGATAGAAGTGTCATTCTGTGATTAAACCTATAACTGTCACACAGCGCAAAAAAAAACAGGTCTCACATCTCTATTCAACCAAATCTGCACAGTTTTAGCTGGTCAAGTTATTTGTAGTGACCGTCAAAGCAGACTTTTTGTTCTGGGTTGAAAAAGCATTCCCAAATTTGCCATTCTGAAAATAACTAGTTTGTGGTATTTGAGGCCTACTTGAAATCTATCCCAAAAAGAAAATCTTACATTGAAGTTATTGATAGTGTCATTCAGAAAAACCTAAGACACACGCTAGCGTGCTGATAGAAGTGTCATTCTGTGATTAAACCTATAACTGTCACACAGCGCAAAAAAAAAACAGGTCTCAAATCTCTATTCAACCAAATCTGCACAGTTTTAGCTGGTCAAGTTATTTGTAGTGACCGTCAAAGCAGACTTTTTGTTCTGGGTTGAAAAAGCATTCCCAAATTTGCCATTCTGAAAATAACTAGTTTGTGGTATTTCAGGCCTACTTGAAATCTATCCCAAAAAGAAAATCTTACATTGAAGTTATTGATAGTGTCATTCAGAAAAACCTAAGACACACGCTAGCGTGCTGATAGAAGTGTCATTCTGTGATTAAACCTATAACTGTCACACAGCGCAAAAAAAAAACAGGTCTCACATCTCTATTCAACCAAATCTGCACAGTTTTAGCTGGTCAAGTTATTTGTAGTGACCGTCAAAGCAGACTTTTTGTTCTGGGTTGAAAAAGCATTCCCAAATTTGCCATTCTGAAAATAACTAGTTTGTGGTATTTGAGGCCTACTTGAAATCTATCCCAAAAAGAAAATCTTACATTGAAGTTATTGATAGTGTCATTCAGAAAAACCTAAGACACACGCTAGCGTGCTGATAGAAGTGTCATTCTGTGATTAAACCTATAACTGTCACACAGCGCAAAAAAAAACAGGTCTCACATCTCTATTCAACCAAATCTGCACAGTTTTAGCTGGTCAAGTTATTTGTAGTGACCGTCAAAGCAGACTTTTTGTTCTGGGTTGAAAAAGCATTCCCAAATTTGCCATTCTGAAAATAACTAGTTTGTGGTATTTGAGGCCTACTTGAAATCTATCCCAAAAAGAAAATCTTACATTGAAGTTATTGATAGTGTCATTCAGAAAAACCTAAGACACACGCTAGCGTGCTGATAGAAGTGTCATTCTGTGATTAAACCTATAACTGTCACACAGCGCAAAAAAAAACAGGTCTCACATCTCTATTCAACCAAATCTGCACAGTTTTAGCTGGTCAAGTTATTTGTAGTGACCGTAAAAGCAGACTTTTTGTTCTGGGTTGAAAAAGCATTCCCAAATTTGCCATTCTGAAAATAACTAGTTTGTGGTATTTGAGGCCTACTTGAAATCTATCCAAAAAAGAAAATCTTACATTGAAGTTATTGATAGTGTCATTCAGAAAAACCTAAGACACACGCTAGCGTGCTGATAGAAGTGTCATTCTGTGATTAAACCTATAACTGTCACACAGCGCAAAAAAAAACAGGTCTCAAATCTCTATTCAACCAAATCTGCACAGTTTTAGCTGGTCAAGTTATTTGTAGTGACCGTCAAAGCAGACTTTTTGTTCTGGGTTGAAAAAGCATTCCCAAATTTGCCATTCTGAAAATAACTAGTTTGTGGTATTTCAGGCCTACTTGAAATCTATCCCAAAAAGAAAATCTTACATTGAAGTTATTGATAGTGTCATTCAGAAAAACCTAAGACACACGCTAGCGTGCTGATAGAAGTGTCATTCTGTGATTAAACCTATAACTGTCACACAGCGCAAAAAAAAAACAGGTCTCACATCTCTATTCAACCAAATCTGCACAGTTTTAGCTGGTCAAGTTATTTGTAGTGACCGTCAAAGCAGACTTTTTGTTCTGGGTTGAAAAAGCATTCCCAAATTTGCCATTCTGAAAATAACTAGTTTGTGGTATTTGAGGCCTACTTGAAATCTATCCCAAAAAGAAAATCTTACATTGAAGTTATTGATAGTGTCATTCAGAAAAACCTAAGACACACGCTAGCGTGCTGATAGAAGTGTCATTCTGTGATTAAACCTATAACTGTCACACAGCGCAAAAAAAAAACAGGTCTCACATCTCTATTCAACCAAATCTGCACAGTTTTAGCTGGTCAAGTTATTTGTAGTGACCGTCAAAGCAGACTTTTTGTTCTGGGTTGAAAAAGCATTCCCAAATTTGCCATTCTGAAAATAACTAGTTTGTGGTATTTGAGGCCTACTTGAAATCTATCCCAAAAAGAAAATCTTACATTGAAGTTATTGATAGTGTCATTCAGAAAAACCTAAGACACACGCTAGCGTGCTGATAGAAGTGTCATTCTGTGATTAAACCTATAACTGTCACACAGCGCAAAAAAAAACAGGTCTCACATCTCTATTCAACCAAATCTGCACAGTTTTAGCTGGTCAAGTTATTTGTAGTGACCGTAAAAGCAGACTTTTTGTTCTGGGTTGAAAAAGCATTCCCAAATTTGCCATTCTGAAAATAACTAGTTTGTGGTATTTGAGGCCTACTTGAAATCTATCCAAAAAAGAAAATCTTACATTGAAGTTATTGATAGTGTCATTCAGAAAAACCTAAGACACACGCTAGCGTGCTGATAGAAGTGTGATTCTGTGATTAAACCTATACCTGTCACACAGCGCAAAAAAAAACAGGTCTCACATCTCTATTCAACCAAATCTGCAGTGTTTTAGCTGGTCAAGTTATTTGTAGTGACCGTAAAAGCAGACTTTTTGTTCTGGGTTAAAAAAGCATTCCCAAATTTGCCATTCTCAAAATTGTGGTGAACGGGAACAATGAGGAAAACATCTAATAAGGGACGCGGACGCGGACGTGGACATGGTCGTGGTGGTGTTAGTGGACCCTCTGGTGCTGGGAGAGGACGTGGCCGTTCTGCCACAGCCACACGTCCTAGTGAACCAACTACCTCAGGTCCCAGTAGCCAGCAGAATTTACAGCGATATTTGGTGGGGCCCAATGCCGTTCTAAGGATGGTAAGGCCTGAGCAGGTACAGGCATTAGTCAATTGGGTGGCCGACAGTGGATCCAGCACGTTCACATTATCTCCCACCCAGTCTTCTGCAGAAAACGCACAGATGGCGCATGCAAACCAAGCCCATCGGTCTGTCACATCACCCCCATGCATATCAGGGAAACTGTCTGAGCCTCAAGTTATGCAGCAGTCTCTTATGCTGTTTGAAGACTCTGCTGCCAGGGTTTCCCAAGGGCATCCACCTAGCCCTTCCCCAGGGGTGGAAGAGATAGAATGCACTAACGCACAACCACTTATTTTTCCTGATGATGAGGACATGGGAATACCACCACAGCACGTCTCTGATGATGATGAAACACAGGTGCCAACTGCTGCGTCTTTCTGCAGTGTGCAGACTGAACAGGAGGTCAGGGATCAAGACTGGGTGGAAGACGATGCAGGGGACGATGAGGTCCTAGACCCCACATGGAATGAAGGTCGTGCCACTGACTTTCACAGTTCGGAGGAAGAGGCAGTGGTGAGACCGAGCCAACAGCGTAGCAAAAGAGGGAGCAGTGGGCAAAATCAGAACACCCGCCGCCAAGAGACTCCGCCTGCTACTGACCGCCGCCATCTGGGACCGAGCACCCCAAAGGCAGCTTCAAGGAGTTCCCTGGCATGGCACTTCTTCAAACAATGTGCTGACGACAAGACCCGAGTGGTTTGCACGCTGTGCCATCAGAGCCTGAAGCGAGGCATTAACGTTCTGAACCTTAGCACAACCTGCATGACCAGGCACCTGCATGCAAAGCATGAACTGCAGTGGAGTAAACACCTTAAAAACAAGGAAGTCACTCAGGCTCCCCCTGCTACCTCTTCTGCTGCTGCCGCCTCGGCCTCTTCTGCTGCTGCCGCCGCCTCGGCCTCTTCTGCTGCTGCTGCCGCCGCCTCGGCCTCTTCCTCCGCCTCTGGAGGAACGTTGGCACCTGCCGCCCAGCAAACATGGGATGTACCACCAACACCACCACCTGCGTCACCAAGCATCTCAACCATGTCACACGGCAGCGTTCAGCTCTCCATCTCACAAACATTTGAGAGAAAGCGTAAATTCTCACCTAGCCACCCTCGATCCCTGGCCCTGAATGCCAGCATTTCTAAACTACTGGCCTATGAAATGCTGTCATTTAGGCTGGTGGACACACACAGCTTCAAACAGCTCATGTCACTTGCTGTCCCACAGTATGTTGTTCCCAGCCGCCACTACTTCTCCAAGAGAGCCGTGCCTTCCCTGCACAACCAAGTGTCCGATAAAATCAAGTGTGCACTACGCAACGCCATCTGTGGCAAGGTCCACCTAACCACAGATACGTGGACCAGTAAGCACGGCCAGGGACGCTATATCTCCCTAACTGCACACTGGGTAAATGTAGTGGCGGCTGGGCCCCAGGCGGAGAGCTATTTGGCGCACGTCCTTCCGCCGCCAAGGATCGCAGGGCAACATTCTTTGCCTCCTGTCTCCTCCTCCTCCTACTCAGCTTCCTCCTCCTCTTCTTCCACCTGCTCATCCAGTCAGCCACACACCTTCACCACCAACTTCAGCACAGCACGGGGTAAACGTCAGCAGGCCATTCTGAAACTCATATGTTTGGG
This sequence comes from Bufo bufo, assembly GCF_905171765.1. Taxonomy (NCBI): domain Eukaryota; kingdom Metazoa; phylum Chordata; class Amphibia; order Anura; family Bufonidae; genus Bufo; species Bufo bufo. Next base: position 208,003,688 of record NC_053393.1, read on the forward strand.
GGACAGGTCCCACACCGCACAGGAGTTGTGGCGGGGTATAGAACAACAGACCGACGAGTGGTTGCTGCCGGTGAGCCTCAAGCCCGGCCTGGTGGTGTGCGATAATGGGCGAAATCTCGTTGCAGCTCTGGGACTAGCCGGTTTGACGCACATCCCTTGCCTGGCGCATGTGCTGAATTTGGTGGTGCAGAAGTTCATTCGCAACTACCCCGACATGTCAGAGCTGCTGCATAAAGTGCGGGCCGTCTGTTCGCGCTTCCGGCGTTTACACCCTGCCGCTGCTCGCCTGTCTGCGCTACAGCGTAACTTCGGCCTTCCCGCTCACCGCCTCATATGCGACGTGCCCACCAGGTGGAACTCCACCTTGCATATGCTGGACAGACTGTGCGAGCAGCAGCAGGCCATAGTGGAGTTTCAGCTGCAGCACGCACGGGTCAGTCGCACTGCGGATCAGACCCACTTCACCACCAATGACTGGGCCTCCATGCGAGACCTGTGTGCCCTGTTGCGCTGTTTTGAGTACTCCACCAACATGGCCAGTGGCGATGACGCCGTTATTAGCGTTACAATACCACTTCTATGTCTCCTTGAGAAAACACTTAGGGCGATGATGGAAGAGGAGGTGGCCCAGGAGGAAGAGGAGGAAGAGGGGTCATTTTTAGCACTTTCAGGCCAGTCGCTTCGAAGTGACTCAGAGGGAGGTTTTTTGCAACACCAGAGGCCAGGTACAAATGTGGCCAGACAGGGCCCACTACTGGAGGACGAGGAGGACGAGGATGAGGAGGAGGTGGAGGAGGATGAGGATGAGGCATGTTCACAGCGGGGTGGCACCCAAAGCAGCTCGGGCCCATCACTGGTGCGTGGCTGGGGGGAAACACAGGACGATGACGATACGCCTCCCACAGAGGACAGCTTGTCCTTACCTCTGGGCAGCCTGGCACACATGAGCGACTACATGCTGCAGTGCCTGCGCAACGACAGCAGAGTTGCCCACATTTTAACGTGTGCGGACTACTGGGTTGCCACCCTGCTGGATCCCCGGTACAAAGACAATGTGCCCACCTTACTTCCTACACTGGAGCGTGATAGGAAGATGCGCGAGTACAAGCGCACGTTGGTAGACGCGCTACTGAGAGCATTCCCAAATGTCACAGGGGAACCAGTGGAAGCCCAAGGCGAAGGCAGAGGAGGAGCAAGAGGTCGCCAACGCAGCTGTGTCACGCCCAGCTCCTCTGAGGGCAGGGTTAGCATGGCAGAGATGTGGAAAAGTTTTGTCAACACGCCACAGCTAAGTGCACCACCACCTGATACGGAACGTGTTAGCAGGAGGCAACATTTCACTAACATGGTGGAACAGTACCTGTGCACACCCCTCCACGTACTGACTGATGGTTCGGCCCCATTCAACTTCTGGGTCTCCAAATTGTCCGGCGGCCAGCGTTTTGTCTGAACGTGTATTCAGCACGGCAGGGGGCGTCATTACAGACAAACGCAGCCGCCTGTCTACAGCCAATGTGGACAAGCTGACGTTCATAAAAATGAACCAGGCATGGATCCCACAGGACCTGTCCATTCCTTGTGCAGATTAGATATTAACTACCTCCCCTTAACAATATATTATTCTACTCCAGGGCACTTCCTCATTCAATACTATTTTTAATTTCATTTTACCATTATATTGCGGGGCAACCCAAAGTTGAATGAACCTCTCCTCTGTCTGGGTGCCGGGGCCTAAATGTGTGACAGTGGCCTGTTCCAGTGGTGGGTGACGTGAAGCCTGATTCTCTGCTATGAAATGAAGACTGATTCTGCGCTGACATAAGGCCAGATTCTCTGTTACGGGACCTCTCTCCTCTGTCTGGGTGCCGGGGCCTAAATATGTGACAGTGGCCTGTTCCAGTGGTGGGTGACGTGAAGCCTGATTCTCTGCTATGACATGAAGACTGATTCTGCGCTGACATAAGGCCAGATTCTCTGTTACGGGACCTCTCTCCTCTGTCTGGGTGTCGGGGCCTAAATATGTGACAGTGGCCTGTTCCAGTGGTGGGTGACGTGAAGCCTGATTCTCTGCTATGACATGAAGACAGATTCTGTGCTGACATAAGGCCAGATTCTCTGTTACGGGACCTCTCTCCTCTGTCTGGGTGCCGGGGCCTAAATATGTGACAGTGGCCTGTTCCAGTGGTGGGTGACGTGAAGCCTGATTCTCTGCTATGACATGAAGACTGATTCTGCGCTGACATGAAGCCAGATTCTCTGCTATGGCATGAAGAGACTGATTCTCTGCTGACATGAAGCCAGATTCTTTGCTATGGCATGAAGAGACTGATTCTCTGCTGACGTGAAGCCAGATTCTCTGCTATGGGACCTCTGTCCAATTGATATTGGTTCATTTTTATTTTTTTTATTTTAATTTTAATTCATTTCCCTATCCACATTTGTTTGCAGGGGATTTACCTACATGTTGCTGCCTTTTGCAGCCCTCTAGCTCTTTCCTGGGCTGTTTTACAGCCTTTTTAGTGCCCAAAAGTTCGGGTCCCCATTGACTTCAATGGGGTTCGGGACGAAGTTCGGATCGGGTTCGGATCCCGAACCCGAACATTTCCGGGAAGTTCGGCCGAACTTCTCGAACCCGAACATCCAGGTGTTCGCTCAACTCTAATCACCACCAAGGCCATCCTGGTGAATCTTGGTTCTGCTGGTGGCAATGTCTCAAGGCAGACAATCCAACGGACACTGCACAATGCAGACTAAGGAGGACGCCACTTCTCTAGATAAGGCACACAAAAGCTTGCTTGCCCTTTGCAAAAGCTCATATGGACAAAGAAGAAGACTTCTGGTCTTCTGTGTTATGGTCAGATTAAACAAAAATTGAATTGTTTGGTCACAATGATGTTTACTTCATTTGGCGTAAAAAAGGAGAAGCCTTCAACCCAAAGAACAGCATCCCCACTGTCAAATATGGTGGTGGGAACCTATTGCTTTGGGGGTGTTTTTCAGCCAATGGACCAGGGAACCTAATCACAGTAAACGGCACCATGAAAAAAGAGCAATACATGAGGATTCTCAACGACAACATCAGGAAGTCTGCAGAGAAACTTGGCCTTGGGCACCAGTGGACATTTCAGCATGACAATGACCCAAAACACACAGCAAAAGTGGTGAAGAAATAGCTAGCAGACAACAACATTAACGTTTTGGAGTCCAGACTTGAATACAATTGAGAATCTGTGGAGGGAGCTAAAGATCAGGGTGATGGCAAGAAGACCCTCCAACCTGAAAGATTTGGAGCTTATTGCTAAAGATGAATGGGCAAAAATACATGTGGAGACATGCAAAAAGCTGGTCTGCAATTATAGGAAGCGTTTGATTGCTGTAATAGCCAATAAAGGCTTTTCTATTGATTATTGAGAAGGGTATGAATAATTTTGGACTGGACACTTTTTGCTCAAATGTAAATAAAAGCTGAAAAATGTTTTTTCCCCCACAATAATGCCTCTTGTACATCATCTTATTATCTTTTGGGAGACACCTATGTCATTTCCCGTCAAAAAATTACTTGCTGGTTGAATAAAAGTAACTAAGTCAAAATTTGCCTGGGGTATGAATAATTATGGGCAGCACTGTATTTCAGTTCAGTGTTCTCATGGAAAAGGCGTGAAAGCCAAGAATTGTAAGTAAGAATAAAGATATTGAAAGTGCAGTCAGCGCTAAAGAGTGACTATTATTTATTCCTCACCAAAGATTACTAATAAAAAACACAGCCGAGTAAACTATATTGATTGTGAAAGTGGAGCCGTCAGGCCTTTGTGGTATCAAATGTGGGAGCTAATCTGATTGATTGTGGTAAAAAAAATAGTGGTAAAAAAAAAAAAAAATCATTATTACTTCATCCGTTTGAGCGTGAAGAGCCATCTTGATTGACGATCTTGCATGAAATCCCATGCATGGTGATGTATGACGTCACTACGTTTGCCAACGTGATGACGTCATCATGGGCCACTCGAGATTTTGTGCTAGACCTTCAGTCAAGATGGACTGTGCAATTAAGTGCAGTACTTTATAAATTGTACATGATTCAAAAAAGAAAAAAGAGAATTAGATCGCACATCCACAAGCTTAGCTTTGATCTATAACTGCTTCTCAGCAAAATTAACATCGCTTCTCAGCGCAATAATTAGTGTACGACCCCCTATACTGCATGCTATATAAGAGGCATTAATGTACTTTTTGATCAAAAGGCATAAGCCCACTCAACGCGCCAAGGTTGCCTCTTGGAGTGGGAGTACTCTAAATTTGGCGCCACAGCTCCGCACCAAAAGGCGGCGGGATCCAGCCGCCAAACAGCAACCCTGCTGCCCGGCAATGCCTCTCTGGCACCGGGTCCCACCAACCCACCAGCGCAGCGCCACAGCAACAACAGCCGCCACCCAGCACCGCACCGTGTGAATAGTTGTCAAAGCTCACATTGTTACCTATTCTCAGAGACTCAGACTGAGGGCTGGTAGGTCACTTCACACTTATATTCAGGCTACTGCTAATTAAAAGCACCTGTACCGAATGGGAGGAGTGCGGATCCTGGACAGAATAATCATACATGATTCAAAAAAAGAGCCCGCCGCCTGCTGGTGTGGAGCTGTGGCACCGGCAGTTGCCAGGCAGTGTCGTGCCAAATTTAGAGTAGGTCCCACTCCAAGAGGCAACCTTGGCGCGTTGAGTGGGCTTATGCCTTTTGATCAAAAAGTACACTAATGCCTCTTATATAGCATGCAGTATAGGGGGCAGTACACTAATTATTGCGCTGAGAATCTGAATCTCTCAATTTTATTGATTCCTCCCACCCCCACTGTGAGGAATATGAAGAGTTATAATTTAATGCCTGCCTCAAAGCCTGGAAGTGACAACCTTTCACACTTCCAGCAGCCAGGCTGGAAGCAAACTTAGCTGACAGGACGGCCCCCTTTGGGAGGGCTGAGCTGGTCAGCTGCATCAAAAGAAATCCCCCAGACATTATGGAACTGGGAGTTCATTAGGAATTATGAAATTACTGCACATGTCAACCATACATTGATCACATTTTCGAGACCCTGGGCCCGAGCCAGACGTTCCCCTGGACTTCGTTCATTTATAGGACGCAGGGAAGGAGAGATATGGAGAATGAATAGAAGGAGCCAAATAGAAACGCTGTGTTTGGTCTCCACATGTACCAGGGATCTGGCCAGATCCATTGGCACCAGAACCGCCCCTATAACCTTTTGGTGAGGAGCTATGATCCATATTGGGTTTTTGGATTTTTACCTACCATAACCAAACTTAGGGAAAGTGGAATCTTCCCAGGGGGGGGAGGGGCGTGACCGACTGAGGATTAACTTCCCGTGCGAGGCAGTGGCCATTGTCCTTCTCTGAAGGGAGGTCACACCGTGTATCGTGTTTGGAGAGACATGGAAACTCCGCTGACATCAATGCCTCCCATGTGACTACAGCATTATACATCTATTCGGTAACTGACTTTCACATTATCTGTTACCTCTGACTGTACCATTACCTGTATTTGCATCTCGGACCATTGTATATATCCTGTGTGTATAAAGTGTTGCGTCTAGTGTGCCTTTAAGGCGATTAAATATATAACTTAATCTTGCGCTGTTCTTTAGTCTTGATCTACGAATCCCACACATCCATGTCTTGGTATGGTGTTTATTTTTATTTTTTTAATACCCGACTGTTACTGCCATGGGGGGAGCGGGGGGCACTTGATACTGGCACATGGGGGGAGGGGGGTTGGCACCTAACCTGATACTGGCATCTGGGGGGGGGTTGGCACCTGATATTGGCACATGGGGGGGGGGGGGGGGGAGAGGCACCTGATACTGTGGATGGCACTGCTTTGGGGAGGGGGATCTGTGGATGGCACTATTTAGGGGAGAGGGATCTGTGGATGGCACTATTTAGGGGAGGGGGATCTGTGGATGGCACTATTTAGGGGAGGGGGATCTGTGGATGGCACTATTTAGGGGAGGGGGATCTGTGGATGGCACTATTTAGGGGAGGGGGATCTGTGGATGGCACTATTTAGGGGAGGGGGATCTGTGGATGGCACTATTTAGGGGAGGGGGATCTGTGGATGGCACTATTTAGGGGAGGGGGATCTGTGGTTGGCACTATTTAGGGGAGGGGGATCTGTTGATGGCACTATTTAGGGGAGGGGGATCTGTGGATGGCACTATTTAGGGGAGGGGGATCTGTGGATGGCACTATTTAGGGGAGGGGGATCTGTGGATGGCACTATTTAGGGGAGGGGGATCTGTGGTTGGCACTATTTAGGGGAGGGGGATCTGTTGATGGCACTATTTAGGGGAGGGGGATCTGTGGATGGCACTATTTAGGGGAGGGGGATCTGTGGATGGCAATATTTAGGGGAGGGGGATCTGTGGATGGCACTATTTAGGGGAGAGGGATCTGTGGATGGCACTATTTAGGGGAGGGGGATCTGTGGATGGCACTATTTAGGGGAGGGGGATCTGTGGATGGCACAGGGGGGGGGGGGGGGGCCCATACATTTTTTTTGCTATGGGGCCTATGCATTTCTAGCTACGCCCCTGAAGGTATATATTCCAACAGGAATCCACTTCCAATTTTCACAGTATAATTCATTTTTCCACCTGTATTTTGATGTGTATTTGATGCATATTATGATGTATATGTGTCAATGATGTCTCCCATTGACTTCAATGAACAATACACGTGGAATACGTGTCAAGAAGTGACATAGTCTTTTTTACATGATGTATATTTGAAATCAACTGCGTATAAATACTAAATACTATAAATACTAAACATGATCTATGGTGTGCATTGGTCTGCCTGTATTGATCAATCTTTCCAGTAAGGAGGGATTCAAAAGGGTTATCCCATGACAAACACCCCCAATCCATAAAATAGAAGAGGACAGGATAAAGGAAATGATTTGAACGGAGTCTGCAGTCATGCATGTCCGTTTCCGCTCCATTCAACACTAGGGGAATGCCAAGTACAGTCCTGTAGAGTTGAATGGAGCAGCAGTGGACATGCATGACCGCGGACTTTATTCAAATCATTTCCTTTATCCTGCCCTATACTGTGGGTTGGGGCAAATGTTTGTTGAGGAACAACCCATTTAAAGGGAAATAAAGTTTCTGTTGACAAGACCTAAGCATTTTTCAATTAACCAAAATATAATGGCACTGTGTATTATGTTCCTTCCCCTAATTACAATATGTCATTATGTATCAATTACTTTGCTGTCACCAGCAATACCATTTGCCTGCTGATTTTGGCCACTAGATGTCAGTAAGCACACTGAAATCCAAATCTAAAGACTAGTATTTGTAATACTCCTTGTGGATATAATCAACTGGAATTTACACAATAGGTTAGTTGCTAGAACATGTTAAAGTTCATATGCTTGTATCTTCAATTTAGCCTTTATTCAGCAAATACGCGCTCTAGGTTATTGTTAGTATTGGGTTTCTAAAGCTCCGCAGACTACAGGCGAAACATGAAAAGTTCACATAAAAGGGCATTGTTTCTGTACATAATAGCTTAAAGGATAAGGATGAAGTGAGGATTATTTACGGTAAACAGGTTGCTCCCCAGGCAGACCTCTTAAGCTTCTTTAAAGAATATAATGAAACAAACATACCATTTCGAGTGATGATTTTTGTTTCACAGATGGGTTTATTATCGACATTCTAAAATTAAAATTGTGTAATCTTCGAGAGGCAAAGCTGAAATGATATATTGTTTTAGAGGCCACTCAACTCTCTAGTGTCTTAATAAACACAATTTTAATTATGATATACATAAATTGTGAGGATGTGACGCTAGAGTGCAATACAGATGAATTCAGGACTGTTAAAGATCGCTTCAAATCCTCACTGGGAATTATGCAACATTTATAGGATTAAAAAGTGACTGCCATTCCAGAGAATCTTTTTTTTTTTAAGGGGTTTTCCTGGATTTTAATATTGATGAGCTATCCCCAGGAATTAATTAATGGGGGAAACAGAAGCCCCATTGAAATGAATGGGTCTGCATCTGCATCTGATCTGTAAAAAATAAGGATCAACTGCAGAGCAAAAATGGGGCCTTAGAGCTCATGCATACCACCGTTGTTTTAGTCTGCATCTGATCCGAATTTTGTGCAGGTCAGATGCGGATCCATTCAATTCAATGGGGCCACAAAAGATGCGGACAGCACGCAGTATGTCCATACTGTTGCACATGAAATGTCCTATTCTTGACAGTTTTACGTTCCTATCCTTGTCCGTAATACAGACAATAATAGGACAGGACAGACAATAATAGGACAGACAATAATAGGTCCGTTTTTTTTGCGGCTCCATTCAAGTGAATGGTTCCGCATAGGGGCTGCAAAGAAAACAGAACTGACAAGAAAAAAAAACAGTTGTGTACATGAGCCCTTATTGGAATAAATGTGCTAGGGGTTTGCCACACATTGTGGCTGTGCTCTGTTTTGGATGTGGCAAAAAAACACAAAAAAACTAACAAAACCCATGCAGTTTTTGCAACAATGTACCTGTGGTTATGGTGTGTTTTCTTCAATCAAGGAAAAACACACAGCAGATTAAATTATATTAACATACCTGCATTTTTTTAATTAATGTAACTCAGTTTTGCTATGTGTGATTTGCTTATTTCCCTTAGCTGGAAGAAAATGCATCATAACCGCAAGTATATTGTTGCAAAAAAAACATGCGTTTTTTTAATGCTGTCTTTTACTGCATCCAAAATGCAGCATAGCCGCGACATGTGGCAGCACCCTCAGGAGCAGAGAAAACCAATGTAGTTTCTCAATAGATAATACAAATAAAGCACCTGATTCACAAAGACCTACATGTGCTATGTCAGTCTTGATAAGCCTTGCACTGCTGGATTATGCATATCATATATTCATCCATGCGCTTGTGCGACGTGACGCCCACTAGGGCTGATCGTGTTCCAGGTCTTTAGAAATGCCGAGTGGTGTGGTGCGACCCCAATAGTCTCTGTGTGTGTCACGGTGTTCCTACCTGGATACCATCGCTCCCCAGGGTTAGGCTCCAAAGCAATAAAAGGGATAGAGTAATGGTGGAGGTGGAAAGAAATAGTCGAGTCCAGACTCTTATAAAGTTCAACAGCTTTACTTGCATCAACTTGCATCCAGACAATATTCAGGCTTTCTCTTGGTTCCATCAGGCTTTGGCATAAACTGGTAGGCACACTTGAATACTCTGCTTTCTCTCTCTGCTGTGCTAAACTTGGCCTAGTCTGATAGCTGGAGGTTTAGGATTGTTCGAATATCTGAGGAGTGCGGTGCCTTTGGCTGTTGACCCCCTCCTGACACTGTAGGTAAATTGGTAAGGAGTCATGATGCTCTATGAGCTACTTCCCTCTGAAGAGACTCCTGCTGTAGCAGGGGAACCTTCACCTTGCTGCTACATCATGGGCATGTCTGCATCTCACGCTGCCCTAGCTTACTCTGACTAGACTTCCTGCAGCCCACCACCCCTTTGGTAGGAAATGGTAAATTCCATTCTGCCTAAATATAGCTCTGCCATATCAGCTGCCACCTGCTGGTGAACTAGGCACAGTACATGAACATAACAATTTCAGAGCAATTATTATCAATGCACAATGACAAAGGACCAGGAATAAATACACAGATGACATTGTGGTTTGCAATCAAAGACAGCAGCAGAATGAAAAAATGGCAATACCACTACAGGGTATTACACTTGTAGCTATAGATAAAGTAGATTGAAAATCTGAGAAATGTGCTGGGTAGTGATGTGCAACAGAGAGGAGGCTAATATATTACAGATCTGGAGAAACTTGAAGCTTGACGTTTTGCCCTTCAGTTTCCTCCAGGGGACATTATTCCCTGGAGGAAGCTGAAGGGCGAAACGTACGTTGGGGAAGCGGTGGTGGTTTGATAGCACTGCGGTCTGTAATTATTTTGAATTGTCTCCCTTGTTTTTTGTTTATCTCCTGTGATGTATTCAATGCTCTGACATACCTGCCATCTGACTATTGCATTTGTGGCTTATATATACAGGATTGAATCTTTTCTACCTGTGGATTAAATGAGGTGGTGGGGGGATTTTATCTTAGCACCTCCCATAGACATTTTGACTTGCTTACTTTGATGGCATGTGTATTGGAGACATGAAGTTGCAAGGAGGGACTGATATTCATCATGTATTTGAACCCATGTGGACTTTTTCTTATCTTATGTTCTTTTGACCATGTGATCGGTGCTGCTATTGTTCCGCCGGCCTACTGCCACATTGGGATCCAATTTTCATTGAGTATTATTATTATCATGTATTGTGTATCATTGTAATATATTACAGATGTATTTTGAATAAAGATGTAATTTAATATTTATGAGTGGTGTGGTGTTGTGGTGTTACATTTGATTGGGAACACACACTTGTTGTGTAATATTGGGTATATTGTTTGGTGAATTATTGACCAGAGAATTGACAAAGTTCAATATAGATAAATATAAATAAAAAAAAAGCCTGCTACTGAAATAGTATTGGAGATATTGGTGGATAGTAACTTAAAAGGGTTGTCCGTCATCGCAGACAAGCCCTACAATAACTTAAAACAAAAAATCATCTTATATTCACCCTTTTCTCCAGCGCTGTTCTCTATCCTACTGCCACTTTTTGTTTAAAAACTGCAGTGGTGATGTGCCAGTATATGACACATGACCACTGCAGGAAATCAGTGTTCTCGGTACATTAACGTCACCGACGATGTGATATACACAGTATGCAGATTCTTCCCATAATAACATAGGGTAATTGGCAAGCACCACTTAGGGATTTTTGCATTCCACTGGGTCAACACAGTAGAATTATAGGTTGGGCTTGATGAACCTGTACTTTTTTAACCTTATTAAGGGCTCTTGCACAGGAAGATGTGCCGCCCATACTGTGCATTGGGGACCTCAAATTGAATAAATGGGTTCACGATCTGCCCACACAGCAAAAAAAAAAAAAAAGAGCATGTTCTATTTTTTTGCAGTGCAGAGGAATGGACTGAAAGTGATTCCCTGGCCTCCGCTTCATATCTTCCGGATTGCGGACCCATTTAAGTGAATGGGTCTGCATCCATGATACGGTGCGCACGTGGCCGGTGTCCGTATATTGTGGACCTGCTGTTTGCTTGCTGCAATATGAGTACGGGCTGCACACATTTGTGTGCATGAGGCCTAAGTATGTAAAACTAGTTCCCATAAAAACTACAACTCATTGCAAACAAAAAAATTAAGGCTCTCGGAATGTGGTAACAAATATAAAAAACTTTTTTTCATAAAATCTACATTTATTGCGCAAAAGTACTGCACAAAACATAAAAAAACATACATATTTGGAATAATCATATTTGTACTTTGCAATCCTTGTGAAGCGCACATCGGGTGCCGTGGGTCTCTTGGTATGATTAGACTTGTTTTTCTGCCTACTTGCTGGTTTTACTTTTCTGGGTCTGTATTGACCTATTTATCCTGGGGTATTAATGGCATTGTTGCCTATGGATGGTTGTTTTACTATATATCATTCTACCATGCTTATTACAGCATGTATGTTCAGTCATATATTCATGTATAATTGCATATACACCAACTGTCCCATCGACTTCAGGCTCTCTTCTGTGTGTACTCAGGAGGTCATATATCATATAAGGTTGTTTTTACTGTATGTCAGTTTAAGGCCCCTTGCAGACGAGCGTGTCCGGATTAGGTCCGGATGCGTTGAGGATGTGTTCAGTGATAACTGCGCGATTTCGCAGGCAAAGTCATTCAGTTTTGCCTGCAATCGCGTTCAGTTTTAATTGCATGGTGCAATGTGATTTAATGTGTTTTGCACGCGCATAATACAAAACTGTATGTATACAAACAACATCTTTTAGCAACCATGCGTGAAAAACACATCGCATACGCACTTGCTTGTGGATGCGATTTTCACGCAGCTCCATTCACTTCTATGGGGCCGGCGTTGCGTGAAACTCGCAGAATATAGAACATACTGCGATTTTTACGCAACGCACAAGCAGTGCCATCTTAAGAGCATTATAGGCCCCCGGGCAATACAGTGCACTGGGGCCCTGTCTACACAATCACGCACTAGAATAAAAATGCAAATTATCAATAAGGCGATATTTATTGGGCATTTCCTCTTGTGGATTTTCCCCAGCAGTAGGATCAGGTAATGATACCATTGGTATTTCTGCTGGAATTGGAGTGCATGTAGATGTGGATGCTACATCTGGAGGAGCAGAACTACTGGCTGACGTTGCACCTGGATTGAGCCAAGATGTTAGTTTTGGAAGTTTGCACATTTTCTCTTTCTCCTCTGCAGCCTTTTTCCTCTTCTGTGCTCCACTCAAAACATTACGTTTCATTTCTGCACTAAAGGTTATTTTCACCAACACGTAATAAACTTTATTTTTCCTCACCTTTTTTACACTTCCTCGAACGAGTGGCAACTCTAAGATTGCTATATAAGGGGGACACATAAGATATTACAGTCAAAACTTGAGGGGCACTAATAACTTAAAGTGGATGTAAACCCAAACATTTTTTTTTTTTGTGATGTCACAATGTAGAGTACCCAGGCAGTACACACGCCACTCCAACATTAATACCCACCAGCACCAGCAGTACCCACACCAGCATTACCCACCAGCACCAGAGTGTGTGTACATTTATATATATATCTATATTTATTTCGTTTTTTTAGTTGTATGATTAAAGTGGATGTAAACCCCCAAGTATGCAGTATAGCACCCTATAGTATACAGCACCACACAGTATGCAGTATAGCACCCTATAGTATACAGCACCACACAGTATGCAGTATAGCACCCTATAGTATACAGCACCACACAGTATGCAGTATAGCACCCTATAGTATACAGCACCACACAGTATGCAGTATAGCACCCTATAGTATACAGCACCACACAGTATGCAGTATAGCACCCTATAGTATACAGCACCACACAGTATGCAGTATAGCACCCTATAGTATACAGCACCACACAGTATGCAGTTTAGCACCCCACACTATACAGTACCCCACAGTATATAGTAGAGCAGTATAGACCCCCACACTATACAGCACCTCACTGTATACAGCACCCCAAACTATACACGATACAGCCCCCCACACTATACAGTACAGCACTCTACACTATACCGCACCCACAGTATACAGCCCCCCACACTATACAGTACAGCAGTATAGCACTCCCCCCACTATACAGCCCCCCCCCCCACACTATACAGGCCCCCCACACTATACAGGCCCCCCACACTATACAGCCCACCACACAGTATACAGGCCACCCCCCCCCCCACACACAGTATACAGCCCACCACACAATATACAGCCCATTACACAATATATAGCCCACCACACAATATACAGCCCACCACACAGTATACAGGCCCCCACACAGTATACAGCCCCCCACACAGTACACAGCACCCCACTATACAGTAGTTTACAGTATATTAAAATAACAACCCCATGTCACCTTTTTCTGATGTAATCTTTACACAGAAAAGCTCCACAGTTAACTTCTGCAACACTCCTGATAGGACCTGTGATGACTTCATAGCCATGTGACCAGTAATTGCTAGGTTACTGGTCACATGGTAATGATGTCATTAAGGTCCTAGATCAAAACTCATTAAGGTCCTAGAATTAAGATCATTTACACAGTACGATCATGATGTCTGTGTAGCCGACAGCCTGACACCCGGGGCAGTAGCTAGCAGGGCTCAAGAGGCAGCTGCCTTGGGCCCCCCCAGGAGCAACTGGGCCCAGGGCAGCTGCCCCTTTTGCCCCTTGGTAAAGACGGCCCTGGCGGCAACGCTGCTAGATGACGGTTGGGAAGTTGGCTGGTGGGTTCACTGGGCAGGCGGGCCCCCAGGCAAGTGGGGCCCCCGGGCAACTGCCCAGCGTGCCCATTCGAAAAGACGGCCCTGTGCACAAGTGATGCGTGAAAACCAACGCACATGTACACATCACGCATTGCACCCGCGCGGAAACATCGCTCGTGTGAAAGGGGCCTAAGTCTGACTTTGCTTTGTGTGCCTGCACCAAATGTATTAACTGGTGCATCTTAATAAAATATGTGGTGTGAGTGTAATGTGGTTTAGACCTTTAGGTGCCACTGTTTTGCAACTTTTGTAGTAAATGAGCCATAATCCAGGTCTAATCTCACTTTTAGCTCTTAAACATAGACCACTGTGAAAAGTGGTGAGGATCACAAAATATCGCAAAAAATGTTGCAGTTGCCACAAAACTGACATCTGATTTCATAAATGATCCACTCCATTTTTAAATGTATTATATGTTTGTTTTTAAATGAATCAATAAACTGATGATTTTTTTATTGGATTTTTGTTAAGCTTTTTTTCATTTTTTTTTTTACTAAGTTAGGCCGAGTTCACATCACCACTTAGCTGCTTTCCGTTCTGATCCATGAGAAGAACAGAAGAAAACCCCCAGAAAACTGATCAATTATTTTGAGCATCACTTATGTTCAGTTTTCATAAGTTTGTGATCTTCCATCAGAGAACAGCTTTTATGAAGGGAGAAAAAGTCCTGCAAAACGTTTTCTTCCATCAAAACTTTTTCTCACTTCCCTGCAAGAGACACAACTAATCATAACTGATGCTCAAAATAAGGCCTCGTTCATATCTCCGTCAAGCAGATCTGACACAAATGCAGGCTGTTGGTAAGACAAAAAATTTTTTTGTCCAGCCGAAACCCGACATTTATGCCAGAAAGAGACAGGATCAACACCAGACCTCATTACAGTCAATGGGGATCCGGCGCTGAACTAGAGAATCCGGCAATGCCAGAGATGCCTGCCGGACCTGCTTGATGGAGATGTGAACAAGGCCTTGGGCCTCTTTCATACGGGTGTTCCAGATTTGCTCCGGATGCGTTGTGTGTGCATTGCGGGAAACCCGTGCGAGTAGGCACGCAATTGCAGTCAGTTTTGACTACGATTGCGTTCCGATGTTCAGTTTTTTCTGCAATGCGTTTTGCAGGCGAATGAGAAAAAACTGAATGTGGTACCCAGACCCGAACCCGGATTTCTTCACTGAAGTTCGGGTTTGGGTTAGGTGTTCTGTAGATTTTATTATTTTCCCTTATAACATGGTTAATTTTATTTTTTAACCCCTCAAGCCACATTTTATTAAGCATTCTGTATTAAGAATGCTATTATTTTCCTTAATAACCATGTTATAAGGGAAAATAATACAGTGATTAGACTTTAATCGCACAACATCCGCACTTGCTTGTGGATGCTTGCGATTTTCACACAGCCCCATTCATTTCTATGAAAAACGCAGAATATGGAACATGCTGCGATTTTCACACAGCCCCATTCATTTCTATGAAAAACGCAGAATATGGAACATGCTGCGATTTTCACACAGCCCCATTCATTTCTATGAAAAACGCAGAATATGGAACATGCTGCGATTTTCACGCAACACACAAGTGATGAAAATCACCGTTCATCTGCACAGCCCCATTGAAGTGAATGGGTCTGGATTCAGTGCGGGTGCAATGCATTCACCTCACGCATTGCACCCATGCAAAAAACTCGCTCATGTGGAAGGGACCTTACAGATCTGTTTTTTGGAGGTTTTTTTTCTATTCTTCTGGCTTAATTATATGTATACTAAAATAATGCCTTTGAAAAAGAAAAACAACTTGTTCTGCAAAAAACAACAACTGTGCTACTAATGAATAAACAAGAAAATTAAATTCTATATTCTTGCATCTAATACTCTACAGCTTTCCCTCGGAGGCAATTACAGCAGCATATAAATAACAGGTCATATTTTATTCAGCAAATATAATGCTGTTTCGTAGAATTCATGGATAGTCAGTTGTATTTAGATGGTTAAGTTGGTGATACTAATAAAATGTATTTGCATTGCCAGATGAACATACAAATGAAAGTTTCTGCACCAGGACTGAAACTGTCTTTAAGGGGTTGGCCCATCTGGGACATTAATGGTATATCACTAGGATATGCCATCAGTGTCAGATAGGTGCAGGTCCCACCACTGGGACCCGCTACTATCTAAAGAACAGGGATCCATTCATTGCTATGGGAGTTCTGAAAATAGCCGAGCCAGGGAGAGAAGGGAGAAGGCACGTGCACACTATTGGGTGGGACAGGGGCAGCGAGGGGGCCATGTCATGGGCAAATTTACTAAGATTTACATCTGGAAACAGGCGTAAATGTTGGCAAAAAACTACTTCAGATGGGTGACCAGACTGCTGTAGATGCGCCTAATTTATGATGAGGAGCACACCTCGTCATAAATTAGACGAATCTTACGGCGGTGTACAGGGAACCTAAGAGCAGCTTACAAAGCCAGTTTTAGTAAATGAAGTCCAGTATGTGAGCTCCCTACCATCAAATTCACAACATACTGTACAGCTTTCCCTTAACCTAGAACCCCATTCTGTGACCTCAATATTCCATAATATGGCTTATGGGCAGGACTTTTGGCAGGTGACCTAATATATTTTGATTTTGGGAGTGGTACCAAAATGAAATGCAAAATATATATAATATGGGTCCAAAATGGTGCTAATTACAATCCAGGTATTTTACTCCCTTCAGGAAAAATTCCTTATCAGCAGTGCATGGTAAGAGATTGATGAATGGGAAAAGATTGAACAATTTTAGATCTGTGGTGCCACTGTCAGACTGTACAGGGACAACCCCTTCCCCCCAAGCTGGTAACACCTATCTGTACCTTTATTCATAAACTTCTAGAACTTCTAGCAGGAATAAGAGAAGAATGGCATGGCATAGAGTCATAAGAAAAGATGCCCCAGAATTGTTATTGCATGGGGAACCCAGGTAGCTATTAACACAGACATGTCAGGAGAGGCGACAGGTCTTCTTTAACTATATAAATACTGACCTTCGTTATGACACAAATGGTTTCATTAGTTACAGTGTATCTGTTTTGTCCAAATTGATTGTGTTAAATGTGTTGTAACATTGTGGTGGCTGCATGTGGATGAAACCTTGCTCACCTTCAGCACCCAGTGTCCGCTCGATTTTAAGGATAAGTCTGAAATATTACCAAAAAGAAATTGTGTGGACCTTGTGAGGAATTTTATCTACATATGGCTGCTGCAACTTTGGAATACAGCCTTAATAAAGCTAGTGTCCACACGGGATGTAAAACCCTCCGGAAAATCTGACGTGAAACAAATATACGTATTACTCTGTTTCCCATCTGCTTCATGATCATAACAGAATGCCTAAACGTTAGAAAATATCCCAAGGGATGCAAAAACATACTGAAATATTTGCCAATCCGTCTTCATGCCAAAATATCACATGGTTGCACTGCAGATGTATCTCTGTCTCCTCGAAATTTCTTCTCACAATTTAAATATTAAGTATTTGGTTTTATTTAATTTCCTTTTTGGTCTTGTTGACAATGTTATTTCATTCTAGCTCCTTGTAATGAATCTGCGAATTACTACATGACGGATCTATTTTATTATTTTTTACATTTGAAAATGTTTGATTTTTTAGATCCGTATTATTTTATGGTTTTCTATGGCTTAGGGCTCATGCACATGCCATACTTACACTGTCTGCTATAGTATAATTACTTATGAATGATTTTAAAACGTATACATTGTTTCATACACAAGACTATATTTGTCTTCAGCTTGCTAAAATGGATAGTACATTGATCCATAAAAGTCAATAGGGTTATTCGCACGTCTGTTTTTCTTCATGGGTCCATGTCCGCCATCTGCAAAACTCACTGCATAGCCTATTCTTATTTTTATTTTTTGCAGATGAAAATAGCCTTTTCTATTGACAGGAGTGAGGAAAAACAGAATGCACAAGACAGTTATCCGTTTTTCAAGGGTCCATTTTTGGTAAACCAAAGATCCGATACAGCCATATACATGAGGCCTTTGGGTTTTATGAGTTAAATAAAAATAGCCCCTGTAAATATGCTAAAATAAGAAAATAAGCCATACTTTGTCCTTTTCCTGCTCTGTGCTCCACTCCTCCCCTCTACTGTTTATTTTCCTGACTGCAGCATTAATGTTCCGTGCACATAGGTCACCACTGCAGTCAATTACTGGGCTCATCAGTGATGTCCCGTGCACTGCCAAGGCCAGCATTTGGTTGCATGGTGACCTGTGTGCACGGAACGTCACTGACTAATTAATATCAATAATATATCAACATCCAGCAGTTTTATTACAGCTTTAACAAGATGTTCAGATGCTGAAAAACCAAAGAAACCAAGAAGATAACTGACTATAAAGACAAAATCAGTGGCCATACTTCTGTTTCATTTTCTGGAGTGTGATCTTTGTGTCATTCTCATGCAGCCACACCATAAGCATCACTGAGTTTTCATGCTCCTGGTGTACAAATATATTCACAAATTACAACAGCAAAAACTAGTAGATAGCAATGAATTATTAATATTGGTCAGACATTTTGGAGCCCTATTACTGTGGGGGCACACTGGCACAGTATCAGCTTAGCACAATTATTTTTTCGGGAGAATGTTTATGCCAATATTTGCTGGGCGTAGTTATTTTTTAGGGCACTGTGTGCCGATAATTATTGATGGAGGCACTATCTGAGTGGTACTAGTATTTTCAGGGGCAATATCTGTTTTTGTAGTATAGTATGGGGGAGCACAATGGGCACAGTATTGGGGGTAGCAGAATGGGGTGTTCAGATGGTGTAAGGATGATGAAAAAGTAGGAAGCTAAGATTTCTGTGTGTCAAACTCTACAGAGACAAGAGATGGCAAAAAAATATCATCATGGTGGTCTGGTCCGAAGGGAGAAGATGAGAAAAGAGAACTTCTACATCAGAGAAGACATCACTGGATGTAATAGGTATGTGGTGCTGTATTACCAAGTATGTTTTGTAGCTCTGTATGTAACGTTTTGCAATTTTGTCTTTAACAGTAGAACAATTTTTGCCTCATGCAGCAGGAAGGCTAGGTGCACTCCCGACAGGGGTTTCTATTACTTGACAGCGCATTTTTTTTTATTACATCTTGTTATTGAAAATTTTTCCAAACATAACAGGAAAGAAAATAAACATATACAGATCACATCACAGTAATGCAATATTTGCACTGATGTACAGTGAAAAATAATAATGAGCATGAAAAGTATTTATCTCGCTGATGAATTCAAGGGAAGAGAAGGAAAATATAAGGGAGGGGGGAAGGAGACAGAGGTGGGCAGAGCAGAAGAGGAAGACCAAAAAGAACATTGAGTCCCTCTGTTCCGAAAGATTCTAATATCATCAAAAGAACAAAAAACAAGCCCTCATATCCAAGGCTATCATTTATAGTGTAACCAATCATAGATACATAGATCAGATTAAATCACAAGTCATAACTCCATCACAATTGCTTTCAAATAATCATCATTTTTATTGGTACTCACAGAGTTATGACCATTGCTGGCCTCACAGACATTAAGAACATTTAAAATCAACCATCAGACTTCAGGTGTATGGCAGTTACCATTCATATAGATAAAGTGCTAGTGCAAAAGTATATATGGAAAGGTATAATCAGTGCATAAAAAGTGTTGTCCTCTCCACAATGTATGGTCACAGATCCTACGGACACTATCAAACACAATACTTTGCTAAGTTATCATACAATCAGCAAAAAACTATGCATACTGACCCAAGTATCTGTCACACCGTCAGACTGTGCCCCCTTACTGTCTATACTCTGGAGGATAAATAAATTAATCCAATAAATCTAAAAAAAGGGTCCGGTACACAGCAAAGCAGAACTTTCAAAAACACCTTTATACAGGGAACTAGACAAGCTAGTGACCATGAGTTGCTCAGGCATCTTCCTGTGGTAGGAAGCGCCTTTAAATACCTCCTGCAATCCAGCCATAGGCTGGTGAGACAGAGGGCGTGTACGTGCTGCCTCACAAGGGAGGAGAGACACATCCATGCAAGCCCTAACAAACAGTACAGGTCTCAAGCAGGAAGTAAACTCTGACATGAAGCACACATACAGTTAAGCTACTTCGCCATAAATTCGCAAATTTGAGAATTCATGATCTCCAGTCATTGTTTACTTGATTGCAAAAATTGGCAATGTAATATATTCGCAATAAATTCCCGACTAGAATATTCAACACTATTTGCGAATACGAATATATAGCACTATATTCTAAATATTCACGAATTCTCAAAGTGGCGATATTCGCAATTCGAATATTCGCGCTCAACACTAGTGTCACGGGGTTCCGAAGGTGCACTCGGTCCCCCATCGCCCGCAGACCTGTTGCTTAGCTTTGGGAATGAGGATCTGTGTTTGACCTCATTCCCAGGGCGGCTTTACTAGCTGGGTGGCTCCCTGCTCCTAGTCTGCCTTGAGCGCCGAGCTGATCACTCGGTGCTTGACTGGTTGGTCTGTCGGTCATGTGACGCTGGCCACGTCACATGACCCTCACTCCCCACTATAAATACAGGCAGCCTGCTGGCTACAGGTTGCCTGTTAATTTCTAGGTTCCTGGCTATTTGTTGGACTACTGAATATTTACCTGATCCTGTTCCCTGACGATCCTCTGCCTGCTCCTCCTGTACTGCGCATACATCCTGGTATTGTGACCTCGGCTCCCACCTGACTACTCTCTTAGGACTCCACTTGTACTTCGCTACTCTCCTGGTATTTGACCCCGGCTTCTCCTGACCATTCTTTGCTTAATCCGTTGTACTGCGTAGCTCTCTTGGTTCTGACCCGGTCCGTTCATGTTCCGTATTTTGTCTTGTCTGTCTTCCCTGCACATATCCTAAGTTAGGGACTGCCGTCCAGTTGTCCCCTGTCATCAGGACTCGTGAGGCAAGTAGGCAGGGCCAGGGGTGAGGGTGGAGCGCAGTGGTCACTACCCTTCCCCCTGTGTGTGTGTGGACGTGACCGTTACAGATTAACAGGCCCAATAACCACTGTATCATGAATCCTCTTACTACCCTGACTGACCATGTCTCTAACTTGACACAGAGGGTGCAGGAGCTAGGAGAGAAACTCTGTTCTTGTGAGTTAGGGCAAGGTTCTTCCACTCCTCTGTCCTCCAGTCCATATTTTGAACCCCAGATCAAGCTCCCAGAACCCTTTTCTGGAGACCGGAAGAGGTTTCTCTCCTTTAAGGAGAATTGCAAACTCTACTTCCGTTTGCGCCCCGTGTCCTCCGGTCCCGAGAGCCAACGCGTGGGGATTATCATTTCTCTACTACAGGGTGATCCCCAGGACTGGGCATTTTCGTTACCTCCTGGGGACAGTTGTCTAACTTCTGTGGAGGGGTTTTTTCAGGCCCTGGGTACCCTCTATGACGAACCAGACAGGGCCCTGGTAGCCGAGACAGCTCTTAGGGCACTGGTTCAGGGCCATCTCCCTGCGGAGGAGTATTGCACCCAATTCAGACGGTGGTGTGTCCCCTCAGGATGGAATGAACCAGCCCTGAAGAGTCAGTTTAGGTCTGGTCTATCTGATAATTTAAAAGATCTATTGGTCAATTACCAAATTTCTGAGACCTTAGACGAGATGATGACCCTAGTTGTCCGACTTGACAGACGAGTTAGAGAGAGACGACAAGAACGACAGTTCTGTTCTCAGATGGTGGTCCAGCCAGAGACCTTTTCCAGGGACAACACTGAGGTCTCCACCGAGGAACCCATGCAGGTTGGCATGACCCGGGGTAATCTTCGTCGCAGACGCGGAGAGTGCTTCTACTGTGGAGATCCTGGCCATTGGATCAACAAGTGTCCTAAGAGGGACCTCTCTGACAAGTCTTCTAAGGCAAGACAACCTAAAGACCAGGTACACCCTGATTTTTCTAAAGGTAAGCTTTTGGTACCCATAACAATTTCTCTGGGGGTTAATAAGTGGCCGGGTAAGGCCTTTATTGACTCCGGTTCAGCGGCCAGCTTTATTGACTTTGAGTTTGCTTGTAAATTGGGTATTCCAATGTTTGCTTTACCTACACCTATCCATGTCATGGCTATTGATGCTACTCCCCTGATTGGTGGTACGGTGAGGTCATGTACCTCTGAAATTTCTCTGTCCGTGGGTGTGTGCCACTCTGAGAGATGTTCTCTTCTAGTCCTGGAGAACCTACCGGTTGAGGTGGTACTAGGGTTGCCTTGGCTCCGTTTACATAACCCCACAATTGATTGGTCCAAAGGAGAGTTGGTGAAATGGGGACCTAAGTGTGACTCATGCTTGTCCGTGGTCCAGGCTGGGGTTTCAGTAAGGTCTAATACATTACCCTCTGTTATTAAGGAATATTCTGATGTGTTCTCGTCCCTTACTCCAGAGGTTCTACCCCCCCATAGACCTTATGATTGCGCCATAGAGCTAATTGAGGGTGCCGAATTTCCTAAAGGTCGAATTTATAATCTTTCAGGGCCCGAACGCAAGGCTATGGAAGATTATATTAAGGAGAGCCTTGCTAAAGGGCATATTAGACCTTCAGTCTCTCCTATGGGAGCAGGGTTTTTCTTTGTTAAAAAGAAGGATGGTGGTCTTAGGCCTTGTATTGATTACCGGAGATTAAATAAAATCACTGTCCAAAATAGATACTCTCTCCCATTGATTCCGGATTTATTTAACCAGGTTTTGGGGGCAACCTGGTTTTCCAAGATTGACCTGAAAGGGGCATACAATCTAATCCGAATCAAGGAGGGAGACGAATGGAAGACAGCGTTCAATACTCCGATAGGACACTTTGAATATCAGGTGATGCCTTTTGGACTCAGCAATGCCCCAGCTGTGTTCCAAAACTTAATGAACGATATTCTTAGGGAGTTCTTAGGTAAATTTGTTATTGTTTATCTTGACGACATTTTGATATTCTCTCCTGATTTCGAATCTCATGTGTCCCATGTCAAACAAGTATTAGAGGTGTTGAGGGAGAACCAGCTATCCGCTAAGCAAGAGAAATGTGTCTTTGGTGTACAGGAGATACTGTTTCTAGGGCATGTTTTGACTCCTCACGCCTTTAAGATGGATCCTGGTAAGGTTTTAGCAATTAAGGAATGGGTAAGGCCTTCATCCTTAAAGGCTTTACAACGGTTTTTGGGTTTCGCAAATTACTACCGTAAATTTATCATGAATTTTTCTGTAATTGCTAAGCCATTGACCGACCTTACTAAGAAAGGGGCGGATTTGGAGAATTGGTCTACCAAGGCCATTTCTTCATTTGAAACATTAAAAAAGGCATTTAGTAGCGCTCCCATTCTGATCCAGCCTGATCAGGAGAGACCCTTTATTGTGGAGGTGGATGCGTCCGAGGACGGCGCAGGAGCAGTCCTTTCGCAAGGTCCTGCTAGCCTCACTAACCTGAGACCGTGTGCCTTCTTCTCTAGGAAATTCTCTCCCACGGAGAGAAACTACGACATAGGGAATAGGGAGCTGTTGGCCATTAAATGGGCATTTGAGGAGTGGAGACATTTTTTGGAGGGGGCAAGGCATCGAGTAACTGTTGTCACTGACCATAAAAACCTTGTCACGGGGTTCCGAAGGTGCACTCGGTCCCCCATCGCCCGCAGACCTGTTGCTTAGCTTTGGGAATGAGGATCTGTGTTTGACCTCATTCCCAGGGCGGCTTTACTAGCTGGGTGGCTCCCTGCTCCTAAGTCTGCCTTGAGCGCCGAGCTGATCACTCGGTGCTCGACTGGTTGGTCTGTCGGTCATGTGACGCTGGCCACGTCACATGACCCTCACTCCCCACTATAAATACAGGCAGCCTGCTGGCTACAGGTTGCCTGTTAATTTCTAGGTTCCTGGCTACTTGTTGGACTGCTGAATACCTACCTGATCCTGTTCCTTGACCATCCTTTTGCCTGATCCTCCTGTACTGCGCATCCGTCCTGGTATTGTGACCTCGGCTCCCACCTGACTACTCTCTTAGGACTCCTCTTGTACTTCTCTGCTCTCCTGGTATTTGACCCCGGCTTCTCCTGACCATTCTTTGCTTAATCCTTTGTACTTTGTAGCTTTCCTGGTATTGACTCGGTCCGTTCACGTCCTGTTGTTTGTCTGTCTGTCATCCCTGCACTTATTCCAAGTTAGGGATTGCCGTCCAGTTGTCCCCTGTCATTAGGACTCGCGAGGCAAGTAGGCAGGGCCAGGGGTAAGGGTGGAGCGCAGTGGTCACTTCCCTTCTCCCCTGTGTGTGTACGCGACCGTTACAGATTAACAGGCCCAATAACCACTGTATTATGAATCCTCTGGTGACCCTGACTGACTATGTCTCTAATCTGACGCAGATGGTGCAGGAGTTAGGGGAAAAACTCAGCTCTTTTGAGTTAGGGCAAGGCTCTTCCACTCCTCAGGCCTCCAGTCAGCATTTTGAGCCCTAGATTAAGCTCCCAGAAACCTTTTCTGGAGACCGGAAGAAGTTTCTCTCTTTTAAGGAGAGTTGCAAACTTTACTTCCGTTTGCGCCCCGTGTCCTCTGGGCCCGAGAGTCAATGCGTGGGCATTATCATTTCCCGATTACAGGGTGATCCCCAGGACTGGGCGTTCTCTTTACCTGCTGGTGCCAGTTGTTTATATTCTGTGGAGGGGTTCTTTCAGGCCCTAGGTACCCTCTATGATGAACCAGACAGGGCTCTAGTAGCCGAGACGGCTCTAAAGGCACTGGTTCAGTGCAATTTACCAGCGGAGGATTATTGCACCCAATTCAGAAGGTGGTGTGTCCCCTCAGGATGGAACGAACCAGCCCTGAAGAGTCAGTTCAGGTCAGGTCTGTCTGATAAATTAAAGGATCTTCTGGTCAGTTATCAACTTCCAGAGACCTTAGAGGAGATGATGACCCTTGTTGTCCGACTTGACCGACGGGTTAGAGAGAGACGACAGGAACAACAGTTCTCTTCCCAGATGGTGGTCCAGCCAGAGGCCTATCCCAGAGACAATGCTGAGGTCTCCACCGAGGAACCCATGCAGGTTGGCATGACCCGAGGGAATCTTCGCCGCAGACGTGGAGAATGCTTTTACTGTGGAGATTCTGACCATTGGATCAACCAGTGTCCTAAGAAGGTCCTCTCTGTCAAGTCTCCTAAGGCAAGGCAACCTAAAGACCAGGTACACCCTGAATTTTCTAAATGTAAGCTTTCGGTACCCATTACGATTTCTCTGCGAGTAGATAAATGGCCGGGTAAGGCCTTTATTGATTCTGGCTCAGCGGCTAGCTTTATTGACTCTGAGTATGCTGTAAGATTGGATATTCCTATGTTTGCCTTACCAACTCCTATCCATGTCATGGCTATTGATGCTACTCCTCTTATTGGTGGTACGGTGAGCTTATGTACCTCGGAGATTTCTCTAACCGTGGGTGTGTGCCACTCAGAGAGATGTTCGCTTCTAGTCCTGGAGAACCTACCTGCTGAGGTGGTACTAGGGTTGCCTTGGCTCCGACTACATAACCCCACTATAGATTGGTCGAATGGGGAGTTGGTGAGATGGGGGCCTAAGTGTGACTCGTGCCTGTCCGTGGTACAGGCTGGGGTCTCAGTAAAGTCTGATACTTTACCCTCTGTTGTTAGAGAATATTCTGATGTATTCTCATCACCAACCCCGGAGGTTCTACCCCCCCCATAGACCTTATGATTGTACCATAGAGCTAGTAGAGGGGGCCAAGTTTCCTAAAGGACGAATTTATAATCTTTCTATGCCCGAACGCAAGGCCATGGAAGATTATATTAAGGAGAGCCTTGGTAAAGGGCATATTAGACCTTCTGTCTCTCCTATGGGGGCGGGGTTTTTCTTCGTTAAGAAAAAAGATGGTGGTCTTAGGCCATGTATCGATTACCGGAGATTAAATAAAATCACTGTCCAGAATAGATACTCCCTCCCATTGATTCCGGATTTATTTAACCAGGTCCTGGGGGCAACCTGGTTTTCCAAAATTGACCTGAAAGGGGCATACAATCTAATCCGAATCAAGGAGGGAGACGAATGGAAGACGGCGTTCAATACTCCGGTAGGACACTTTGAATATCAGGTGATGCCTTTTGGACTCAGCAATGCCCCAGCTGTGTTCCAAAACTTCATGAATGACATTCTTAGGGAGTTCTTAGGTAAATTTGTTATTGTCTATCTTGACGACATTTTGATATTCTCTCCTGACTTCGAATCCCATGTGTCTCATGTTAGACAAGTATTAGAGGTGTTGAGGGAGAATCAGCTATCCGCTAAACAAGAGAAATGTGTCTTTGGTGTGCAGGAGATTCTGTTTCTAGGGCATGTTCTGACTCCTCACGCCTTCAAGATGGATCCTGGTAAGGTACTAGCAATTAAGGAATGGGTAAGACCTTCATCCTTAAAGGCCTTACAACGGTTCTTAGGTTTCGCCAATTACTATCGTAAATTTATTATGAATTTTTCCGTAATTGCTAAACCGTTGACCGACCTTACTAAGAAAGGGGCGGATTTGGAGAATTGGTCTACTGAGGCCATTTCTTCATTTGAAAAATTAAAAAAGGCATTCAGTAGCGCTCCCATTCTGATCCAGCCTGATCAGGAGAAACCTTTTATTGTGGAGGTGGATGCGTCCGAGGACGGCGCAGGAGCAGTCCTTTCACAAGGTCCTGCTAGCCTCACTAACCTGAGACCGTGTGCCTTCTTCTCTAGGAAATTCTCTCCCACGGAGAGAAACTACGACATAGGGAATAGGGAGCTGTTGGCCATTAAATGGGCATTTGAGGAGTGGAGACATTTTTTGGAGGGGGCAAGGCATCGAGTAACTGTTGTCACTGACCATAAAAACCTAATGTTTCTCGAGTCCGCTAAGAGGTTGAATCCCCGACAAGCCCGATGGGCTCTGTTTTTTACCCGTTTTGATTTCTCCATTACGTTCAGGCCGGGAAGTAAAAATGTGAAGGCAGACGCATTATCTCGGAGCTTCCATGCTTTTCAACCCACTGAGACGCCGCCTGAATCCATCCTACCAGCAAACATCTTCTTAGCGGCTCTAACCCAGGATATCTCGGCTCGCATTAAGGCTGAACAACATCTGGCACCGGCATCCACCCCAACAGATAAGTTGTTTGTTCCCGTACAATTTCGTCTCCAGCTGTTGGGTGAGTGTCACGATTCTGCCTTTTGTGGACATCCGGGTATTGAGGGCACTAAGGATCTGGTTTCTAGATCTTATTGGTGGCCCACTCTGACCAGGGATGTCAAGTCCTACGTGTCAGCCTGTGAGGTTTGTGCCAGGTCTAAGACACCTAGGACTCGCCCTGCTGGTAACCTACGACCCCTACCCATTCCCAGTAGACCTTGGTCCCATATCTCGATGGACTTTATAACTGACCTACCGCTGGCGGAGGGTAAGACTGTGGTTTGGGTAGTGGTCGATAGGTTTAGCAAGATGGTTCATTTCATTCCCCTGTCTAAACTTCCGAATGCTAAAACCCTGGCGTCTATTTTTGTGAGAGAGATTGTTCGTTTACATGGCATCCCGTAAAATATTGTTTCGGACAGGGGTGTGCAGTTTGTGTCCAAATTCTGGAGGGCCTTCTGTCAAAGATGTAAAATTTCAATGTCTTTTTCTTCCGCCTACCATCCTGAGAGTAATGGGCAGACTGAACGCCTTAATCAGTCTGTGGAACAATTCCTGAGGTTGTATGTTGCTGATGACCAGCAATTATGGGTCAAATTCCTTCCGTTGGCTGAATTTGCTCTGAATAACCGTGTCAATTCTTCTGCTGGGGTCTCCCCTTTCTTTTCTAACCATGGTTTTCATCCCCGTTTTCATTCTGGGTCGTCCGTCTCCTCCTCTAACCCTGAAGCTGATAAACTCTCCTCCGAACTGTGCACAGTTTGGGCCCGGGTTCAATCGAACCTAGAAAAGGCTCAAAGTTCTCAAAAACTCAAGGCCGATAGGAGACGTTCAAGGGGGGTGAACTTTCAGGTTGGGGATAAAGTATGGTTGTCCTCCAAGAATCTATCTCTCAAGGTAGCTTCTAGAAAATTTGCTCCTCGTTTTATTGGACCATATAAGATCACGGAGGTGATTAACCCGGTATCATTTAGGTTGGAGCTGCCCGAGTCATTCCACATTCATAATGTGTTCCATAAATCTCTGCTTAAAAAATATTTTGAACAGGTAGTACCATCAAAAGCCTCGCCTCCGCCGGTTCTTGTTAATGATGCTGTCGAGTATGTGGTGTCTAAAATAGTGGATGTCAGGAAGGTGCGTAATTCCTTGCAGTACCTGATTCACTGGAAGGGGTATAGACCTGAAGAGAGATCCTGGGTACCTGCCAGGGAGGTTCATGCTCCTAGACTTGTTCGTAAATTTCATTTAGAACACCCTGAAAAGCCATCGCCTGAAGTCTTGGGTCCGGTGGCCCCTCGTAAAATGGGGGGTACTGTCACGGGGTTCCGAAGGTGCACTCGGTCCCCCATCGCCCGCAGACCTGTTGCTTAGCTTTGGGAATGAGGATCTGTGTTTGACCTCATTCCCAGGGCGGCTTTACTAGCTGGGTGGCTCCCTGCTCCTAGTCTGCCTTGAGCGCCGAGCTGATCACTCGGTGCTCGACTGGTTGGTCTGTCGGTCATGTGACGCTGGCCACGTCACATGACCCTCACTCCCCACTATAAATACAGGCAGCCTGCTGGCTACAGGTTGCCTGTTAATTTCTAGGTTCCTGGCTATTTGTTGGACTACTGAATATTTACCTGATCCTGTTCCCTGACGATCCTCTGCCTGCTCCTCCTGTACTGCGCATACATCCTGGTATTGTGACCTCGGCTCCCACCTGACTACTCTCTTAGGACTCCTCTTGTACTTCGCTACTCTCCTGGTATTTGACCCCGGCTTCTCCTGACCATTCTTTGCTTAATCCGTTGTACTGCGTAGCTCTCTTGGTTCTGACCCGGTCCGTTCATGTTCCGTATTTTGTCTTGTCTGTCTTCCCTGCACATATCCTAAGTTAGGGACTGCCGTCCAGTTGTCCCCTGTCATCAGGACTCGTGAGGCAAGTAGGCAGGGCCAGGGGTGAGGGTGGAGCGCAGTGGTCACTACCCTTCCCCCTGTGTGTGTGTGGACGTGACCGTTACAACTAGTCAGCATGGCGCATGGCAGCAGGAATGAAAGAGGGAGCTTGGCGGCCGTGCCCGCGGGTAGGGGCAGCAGCGCCGGCACGGACCGCTGGGCTAACATCTTGTAGTTTTATGCCTGCTCCAAAGTAGGTACCGGTCCATGTAGCGGTGAAGGATCTCCCAATTCACAGTCCTGATCCACAAAGGGGGAGTGCAACGATGCCAATATAAAATGCCGCTTATGGAATCGGTATATCAAGGTGCTCGTGTTGCAACTCTCTCACATGGCAGCTCCAGAACCGAGAGTCCCCAGTGCACTTTTAATTGTATCACAAACTAAAATGTTGTGTGGACAAAGCAACCAACTTGCAGCGTGTTCTGCCCATGTCACAGATGATAAAAAAACTGATTGCTGTATTTCTACATGATGTATAAAATATAAAGCATCTAATCTACCCTGAAGATTAAGCAAACCAAATTCCTCCCTCAGGAATTTAGATTGCCTATGGATTTAAAGCCTGCAAAACGATGCAATCCTTCAATTGCTGTATTTTCTTTCACTTATTGTTATTTATTATCCACAAACCACGTGTGCTGTTTATACTAGTGTAAGTAAAGAGACATATATTATTTAACAAAGACCAATTTGACTACTTAAGGACCACCTGCTGTGTTCAGAAGGTCCCAGGTTTTAGACCCCTTTCCCAGTTGTATATATAAAAATAGTTTTTTGCTGTAGTTACAGCAAAAGCATTTTACTGTAAAAACTACATTATTACCATTGAAAATTGTCAATACCAGTGTGTAGTGTGTTTGTAAATGGGGAAGATCGTTTAAGGCTACTTTCACACTGCCGTTTTGAATTCAGTTTGTGAGATCCATTTCAGGGATCTCTCAAACGGTTAAAAAAGGATCAGTTCAGCAACAATGCATTCTGAAAGGATAAGGATCCATTCAGAATGCATCAGTTTGGCTCCGTTCCACCTCCATTCTGCTCTGGATGTGGACACCAAAACGCTGCTGCTGGCCTGTTGGAGTAAGGACAGTCACCATCAACCAATACTACTCCTATCTGTATCACAACTACCACTTCTCCCATCCTCGCCTTCCGCCTCAGTTGCTGCTTTAGGCCCCTTTCACATGACAGTAAGGGCTCATGCACATGAATGTATTTTATTTCCGTGACCATTCAATTTTTTTTTGCGGACAGTATGCGGAACCATTCATTTCAACGGGTCCGCAAAAATACGGAAATTGCTTCGTGTGCATTCTGTTTCCGTATGTCCGTATTTCTGTTCCGCAAAAAAATAGAACATGTCCTATTATTGTCTGCATTACGGACAAGGATAGTACTGTTCTATTAGGGGCCAGCTGTTCCGTTCTGCAAAATACCGAATGCATACGGACGTCATCCGTATTTTTTGCAGATCCGTTTTTTTTGCGAACCGCAAAATACATACGGTTGTGTGCATGAGCCCTAAGGCTGCAATGCCCGTGTTGCAAACTGAAAACGTAGAATCTGTGGACAAATATGTAATTGTGGTTGAAGGGCTTTCGGGTCCGTGCCTCTGCGCCACAGAAGATAGCATATGTCCTATCTTTTGCCGCATCTTGTGGATTTTGGACACATTGAAGTCAAAGGGTCCATACCACGATGCAGAGTGCACATATTCAATGCCCATGTTTTGCAGACCTGCTGTTTGCGGTCCACAACATGGTCACAGTGTTGTGAATGGGGCCTTACAGTGGAAAAGTATAATAATAAAAAAAAGAAGAAAAAGAAGTATAAAAGGTGTATAAAGAAGAATGTGTATAAAAAAAGATAGAAGCCTGCATTAATCAAGAATAAAAAACACATATTTCACATTGATATAACAATAAAGTTAAAGCTGCTAAACTTACTCATACTAAAAATGATTCAATTGTGTCTGGTGCAAAATAGCATGAGCCGATTAAAATTGCCTTTAGCCATTCTTTTTTCTGCAGTATTTCAGTTCAAAGTTTGATACAAACTTCTAAATACAAGATACCATATTTTCTGGTTAGGGGGCATCACACATTTAAATGAAGTCTAGGGATTTTTTAAACTCATTAGTTTATTGCTGTCTCCTGTTCTTGTCTTGGTAGATTACACTCGTATTGATTCACAGACTGAAGTCATTTAGTATTTCCTGTAGACAACGTCTTGAAGGGCAGTGACTGTGACAAATACAGTAAGTGGTTCCTGTTACTAAATCAGTCAAGATAAAAGAGCAAACTACTTGATACCAAGTTATTGAAGAATTATCTGTACTTATAACATTTACTCATCAATGTCTTGCTTCATTTGAATCTCACTTATCAAAATCCATAATTCTTACGTGAGGAACTAACACAGTTTTAGTTACTGACTAGATACTAGATTAGGAAAGTGGTAAAAAATGATACATGGCATAGACCTCCATGTGTTTGGTTATGATAACATCATTTTTTTTAATCAATGTTGATTTTTGATCACTGTAGATTCGGTATCTGACCTCATTAAAACAGCAAATGTTTTGACTGTGTTCACGTTTTTCAGACATATAAAAAGTATACTTTTTAAAAAAGGATGCAGATGTAGATGTGAATTATTATTTTTTCTTTTAAATGGAATGTGGCACCGAATTTTTTTGTCTGTCAGTTAAAACCAGATAACAACACATATCCTTTTATTTCTAAGCTGTTTTTATTTTCTGATTGCAGATTTTCTTATTTTAAGTTTTTAACATGATTATGGGAGCTGCAGTCTTGCCTTAGGGCTCTTTCACACTTGCGTTCTTTTCTTCCGGCATAGAGTTCCGTCGTCGGGGCTCTATGCCGGAAAAATCCTGATCAGTTTTATCCTAAAGCATTCTGAATGGAGTGAAATCCGTTCAGGATGCATCAGGATGTCTTCAGTTCCGGAATGGGAAGTTTTTTGGCCGGAGAAAATACTGCAGCATGCTGCGCTTTTTGCTCCGGCCAAAAATTCTGAAGACTTGCCGCAAGGCCGGATCCGGAATTAATGCCCATTGAAAGGCTAAACGTCGTTTCGGCGCATTGCCGGATCCGACGTTTAGCTTTTTCTGAATGGTTACCATGGCTGCCGGGACGCTAAAGTCCTGGCAGCCATGGTAAAGTGTAGCATGGAGCGGGGGAGCAGCATACTTACCGTCCGTGCGGCTCCCGGGGCGCTCCAGAGTGACGTCAGGGCGCCCCAAGCGCATGGATCACGTGATCGCAAGGCACGTCATCCATGCGCATGGGGCGCTCTGACGTCATTCTGGAGCGCCCCGGGAGCCGCGCGGACTGTAAGTATACCGCTCCCCCGCTCCCCGCTCCTACTATGGCAACCAGGACTTTAATAGCGTCCTGGCTGCCATAGTAACACTGAAAGCATTTTGAAGACGGATCCGTCTTCAAATGCTTTCAGTACACTTGCGTTTTTCCGGATCCGGCGTGTAATTCCGGCAAGTGGAGTACACGCAAGTGTGAAAGAGGCCTTAGCGGTTCTTAAC
Source organism: Bufo bufo (assembly GCF_905171765.1). NCBI lineage: Eukaryota > Metazoa > Chordata > Amphibia > Anura > Bufonidae > Bufo > Bufo bufo. Next base: position 208,036,387 of record NC_053393.1, read on the forward strand.
AGCATTTAGAGATATGCTTTATAACAGCCACTAGGCTTGAGCAAATCGAACTTCGGATCATAGATCCGAAGTTGATTCATTTAAAAGCTTAATTTTTAATTGAAATGCATTAAAATGTATTGGCTCTGTGGAGCCAAATTTCTTTTTGTCCAAATTTCGTCTCACCCGACACTTGAGTGAATTACTTCTGTATCCATATTTGCATATTTAAAAACATTTTAAAATAGGAATCCGAAGTGGGCTTTGGTACTGACTGGTACCTTGGTACCAAATCCCATTTCGGATCCCTATTTTAAAATGTTTTTAAATACGCAGATATGAGTACAGTAGTAATTCACCGAACTGAGATAAAGTTTGGCTCCATGGAGCCAATACATTTTAATGCTGTACGGAAACAGCATTAAAAATGAAGATAGATGCAGTAAAGTGATCTGTACAGACCAAGAAATGGTGCCTATTACTTGGCTTAGTGGCCAGTGCAAAAACTGCAGGATTTTATGGGTTTTCTTAAATACCGTATTTGTCACCCCATAAGATGCACTTTTTTCCCCAAAGCCGGAGGACCGGGAAGTGTTGAAGGCTCAGTACTCACTGTTTCCTGGTCCTTTGCTGTCGGGTGTGCTGTGGCTGTGCACAGCATGAGGACGCTCTGTGACCTCATGCTGTGCGCTTTGGGTCACAGCACAGCCATGGTGTCATGCACTAGGGAGTGGGGAAGAGGAAGTGCACCCCCTAGCTGCCACCGACGCCTCTGTCCTTGCCTACTTAAACTACCCATCCTAGGCGACGGGGCGTAACTGGGCAACGGTCCCTAACCTCTATAAGTGCAGAGAGGCAGAGCGGACAGAGACAGAATATAGCCAGGCAGAGGCAGTAGGAGGGAACCCTGCAGATGGATCCGAAGTCATGTAAAGTGTCAGGAGCAATACTGAAATGCCAGAGATCAACACTAACGTAGGCGAGCAGGGGAAACAAGGACGGTAAAGCGGCGGCGAAGGAGGAATAGGTAGGTGTTATTTTGCATTTTTACATAGGGGTATCCCCCAAAATATTGGGACATATAAAAAATAAAAAAAAGGAATAAGTGCACTTGAGTACAAGGATGGATGGTTGAGGCTGTTAGAACTGTCTATTCTGCACAAGGTACAGACAAGTCCTGAGGGATCCAAGCCTGGTTCATTTTAATGAACGTGAGCTTGTCCACGTTGGCTGTGGACAGACGGCTGCGTCTGTCTGTAATGACGCCTCCTGCCGTGCTAAATACACGTTCAGAGAGTACACTGGCTGCAGGCCAGCACCTCCAAGGCATACAGGGCAAGTTCTGGCTATGTGGACAATTTGGAGACCCAGAAGTTGAATGGGGCAGAACCATCAGTCAGTACGTGTAGGCGTGTGCACAGGTACTGTTCCACCATGTTGTTCAAATTCTGCCTCCTGCTAACATGCTTCATATCAGCAGTTGTTGCGGCGAGGTGACAAAGCTAACCCTGCCTTCTGAGGTGCTGGCGCTGACACAGCTGCATTGGCGACCTCTTCCTCCTCCCATACCTTCGCCTTGTGCTTCCACTTGTCCCCCGGCGTCAGTCGGGAATGCTCTCAGGAGCACGCTCCAGTGAGGGAATTAAGGACGGCACATTGTCTTTGTAACAGGGATCCAGCAGGGTGGCCACCCAGTAGTCAGCACACGTTAAAATATGGGCAACTCTGCAGTCGTTGCACAGGCACTGCAGCATGTAGTCACTCATGTGTGCCAGGCTGCCCAGAGGTAAGGACAAGCTGTCCTCTGTGGGAGGCGTATTGTCTGCGTCCTCCGTATCCCCCCAGCCACGTACCAGTGATGGGCCCGAGCTGCGTTGGATGCCACCCCGCTGTGAACATGCTTCATCCCCATCCTCCTCCTTATCCTCCTCCTCCTCATCCTCCAGTAGAGAACCCTGGCTGGCCATATTTGTACCTGGCCTCTGCTGTTGCAAAAATCCGTTTCTGAGCCACTTCTAAAAGACTGGCCTGAAAGTGTTAGAGATGACCCCTCTTCCTCCTCCTCGTCCTGGGCCACATCCTCTTCTATCATCGCCCTAAGTGTTTTCTCAAGGAGACATAGAAGTGGTATTGTAACGCTGGTAACGGCGTCATCGCCACTGGCCATGTTGGTGGAGTACTCGAAACAGCGCAACAGGGCACACAGGTCTCGCATGGAGGCCCAGTCATTGGTGGTGAAGTGGTGCTGTTCCGCAGTGCAACTCAGCCGTGCGTGCTGCAGCTGAAACTCCACTATGGCCTGCTGCTGCTCGCACAGTCTCTCCAGCATGTGCAAGGTGGAGTTCCACCTGGTGGGCACATCGCATATGAGGCGGTGAGCGGGAAGGCCGAAGTTACGCTGTAGAGCAGACAGCCGAGCGGTGGCAGGATGAGAACGCCGGAAGCGCGCACAGACGGCCTGCACTTTATGCAGCAGCTCTGACATGTCGGGGTAGTTGTGAATGAATTTCTGCACCACCAAATTCAGAACATGTGCCAGGCAAGGGATGTGCGTCAAACCGGATAGTCCTAGAGCTGCAATGAGATTTCGCCCATTATCGCACACCACCAGGCCGGGCTTGAGGCTCACTGGCAGCAACCACTCGTCGGTCTGTTGTTCTATACCCCACCACAACTCCTGCGCGGTGTTGGGCCTGTCTCCCAAACACATCAGTTTCAGAACGGCCTGCTGACGTTTACCCCTGGCTGTGCTGAAGTTGGTGGTGAAGGTCTGTCGCTGTCGGAGGTGGTAGAAGAGGAGGAGGAAGCCGAGTAGAAAGAGGAGGCAACAGGAGGCAAATAATGATGCCCTGCGATCCTTGGCGGCCGAAGGACATGTGCCAAACAGCCACCACTACATTTACCCAGTGTGCAGTTAGGGAGATATAGCGTCCCTGGCCGTGCTTACTGGTCCACGTATCTGTGGTTAGGTGGACCTTGCCACAGATGGCTTTGCGCAGTGCACACTTGATTTTATCCGATACTTGGTTGTACAGGGAGGGCACGGCTCTCTTGGAAAAGTAGTGGCGGCTGGGAACGACATACTGTGGGACAGCAAGCGACATGAGCTGTTTGAAGCTGTCCGTCTCCACCAGCCTGAATGACAGAATTTCAAAGGCCAGTAGTTTAGAAATGCTGGCATTCAGGGCCAGGGAGCGAGGGTGGCTAGGTGGGAATTTACGCTTTCTCTCAAAGGTTTGTGACATGGAGAGCTGAACGCTTCCGTGTGACATGGTGGAGATGCTTGGTGACGGAGGTGGTGTTGTTGGTGGCACATCCTCTGTTTGCTGGGCGGCAGGTGCCAACGTTCCTCCAGGGAAGAGGCCGAGGCAGCAGCAGAAGAGGGAGCAGGAGGTTTTGAAGGTGCTTACTCCACTGCAGCCCGTGTCTCGCATGTAGATGCCTGGTCATGCAGGTTGTTCTAAGGTTCAGAACGTTAATGCCTCGCTTCAGGCTCTGATGGCACAGCGTGCAAACCACTCGGGTCTTGTCGTCAGCACATTGTGTGAAGTAGTGCCATGCCAGGGAACTCCTTGAAGCTGCCTTTGGTGTGCTCGGTCACTGGTGACGGTGGCTAGTAGCAGGCGAACAGTTTTGGTGACGGCTGCTCTGCTTTTGCACCCTGCTCCCTCTTTTGCTACGCTGTTGGCTCAGTCTCACCACTGCCTCTTCCTCCGAACTCTGAAAGTCAGTGGCACGACCTTCATTCCATGTGGGGTCTAGGACCTCATCGTCCCCTGCATCGTCTTCCACCCAGTTTTTCTCCCTGACCTCCTTTTCGGTCTGCACACTGCAGAAAGACGCAGCAGTTGGCACCTGTGTTTCGTCATCATCAGAGACGTGCTGAGGTGGTATTCCCATGTCCTCATCAGAAAAACATAAGTGGTTGTGCATTCTATGTCTTCCACCCCTGGGGAAGGGCTAGGTGGATGCCCTTGGGAAACCCTGCCAGCAGAGTCTTCAAACAGCATAAGAGACTGCTGCATGACTTGAGGCTCAGACAGGTTCCACGATATGCATGGGGGTGATGTGACAGACTGATGGACATGGGTTTCAGGCGCCACCTGTGCGCTTTCTGCAGAAGACTGGGTGGGAGATAATGTGAACGTGCTGGATCCACTGTCGGCCACCCAATTGACTAGCGCCTGTACTTGCTCAGGCTTTACCATCCTTAGAACGGCATTAGGCCCGACCAAATATCGCTGTAGATTCTGGCGGCTACTGGGACCTGAGGTAGTAGGTTCAGTAGGACGTGTAGCTGTGACAGAACGGCCACGTCCTCTCCCTGCACCAGAGGCTCCACCACCACCACCACCATGACCGCGTCCCGTATTAGATGTTTGCCTCATAGTTAGCGTTCACCAAGCAAAGTAAAAAGTGGTTAAGTCTGTTAAAAATAATTAAAACCCTGAGGTAGGGTATTGCACTCAATATGACAGCGGTATTTGTGGCCTAAATTTCACAGTAACTTATGCACGTCTAATCCCAGATGTGCAGTATATCAGAGTTTTTTTTAACCCCAGTAAGCAAAAAGCCGTATTTGTGGCCGAAATGTGACACTCACTTATGCACGTCTAATCCCAGATGTGCACTATATCAGAGGGTTTTTTTAACCCCAGTAAGCAAAAAGCCGTATTTGTGGCCTAAATGTGACACTTACTTATGCATGTCTAATCCCAGATGTGCAGTATATCAGAGTTTTTTTTTTAACCCCAGTAAGCAAAAAGCCGTATTTGTGGCCTAAATGTGACACTCACTTATGCATGTCTAATCCCAGATGTGCAGTATATCAGAGTTTTTTTTTAACCCCAGTAAGCAAAAAGCTGTATTTGTGGCCTAAATGTGACACTCACTTATGCACCTATAATCCTAGATGTGCACTATATGAAACAGATGGTTTTTTTTTCACCCCAGTATGCCCCAGTAAGCAAAAAGCCGTATTTGTGGCCTAAATGTGACACTCACTTATGCATGTCTAATCCCAGATTTGCAGTATATCAGAGTTTTTTTAAACCCCAGTAAGCAAAAAGTCGTTGTGACAAACTCCCCTCTTTTGAGTTTGCCGCGAGTACTTGGAGAGGACTACTTGCCAGCCTCTTACCATGTGATTACGGTCCCATGTTGAATGCACCGGTTTTATGCAATAGCTGCATAGTTATATAAGTTCATGTATTTTGCTGTCTTTTGCTACCATGTGGCTAATGGAGTCTTGCCCCTGTCCTTGGGAGATAAGTGGATCACTTCTCAATTGTCTCCAGGACAAAAGACTGTGTAGAGCCGGTTTTGGACAGAAAACCCATGAGTACAGCTAGGCCAAAGAGACTTTCACTAACTTTTGAATTAATGGAATTACACCTCGGTTGTCTCCAGGACAGAGGACATTGTGCATTGTCCTACCGGGTATAATTATGTTAACCATTGTGTACCATAATTATATTACAGGCAGAGGGGAGGATGTTATGTGGGTTGTAACCTTTGTGTTATGGGTTAATGTATGTTATTTGTGGGTGTCTCCCTTGCATGGGAGCAGGGGATAAAAGAAATTGTATGTTTGAGTGCCTGTGTGCTTCCAGTAAACGTTTTCCAGCATTCAGCTTTGGCTCATGTATGGACTTATAGGGCGATACCAGCGTTACTGGCGATACCAGCAATACCGGCGATATAAGCGATAATAGCGATTTATTTCTCTGTGAATTATTGGGCTGTGCTATTACATGGGAAGAAGGGAATACTAGACAGTGGCACAGATGATACCGTCACAACTGGTGGCAAGCAGCGGGATTTTCCCTTCTTTTTCCCTGCACAGAGGATTCAAGGAAGGCACTAGTGTATGGTGCATGGAGGGCAACGCTGGAACTCGTACAGCGACACTGGCTCTGAAGGAGCTCAAGGGACAGAGCTAGCTACCGGGCAGCGTTCCTATCCACAGCAACATGGAAGAGAAGTTTCGCTGGAGGTTGCAGCAGCACTTGGCCCAACAGGATGGGCCTGTATCAGAGGGGGGCATAATGGACTTGAGAGATGCCACTCGAAAGGGGCTGTAGTATGACGCCTTAGAGGAGGTACAGAGGCGGCGGAGAGAGAGCCTTCCCGGTGAGGAACAGAGTTTCCAGGTACTCGTGGCCCTGCGGTCACTCTTCTTAGGAAAGCAACCCTTGGCGGAGTGGGTGACGGAACTGTGGAACCTGGTTTGGAAGGAGTTGTGGCTGGACAAAGCGTACCGGGCACTAAATTGGTATGCCACCCAGCTCAACCCATGGATGACTAACCACTATCTGCCGGAGGGAGAGGATTATGATGGTCCGGGCTTACTGTGGGAAGCCTTTGAGGAGGGCGATGACTTTGGATGCCCCACAGAATGTCGGTTCTGGGACATCCACGACATCGGGGAAACCATGCTGAACCTCCCCGAGCAGACCACCTTGGACCAGACCTGATTCATCTAGTCACCATGGAGTGGGAGCTGGAGCAGAGCTACCGTCAACTGTTCAACCTAGCTCAACCACCATATCTCAGCCCAGAGGATTGCCTGGAAATTATACCCTCTTTTGCCCAACCAACCTCAGAGGTGAGCAACCTCATAGACTTGTCCTGGGAGGAGCCACAGATGGCAGGTAGAGATGGGACCGAGGTCTCTCTACCGGCCCTACAAGGATGCTGGGCCGCCTGCCCAGATCTCCAGCGGCAGTGCATATCACAGGGAGAGGAGACAACCGGTCTCTCTCCCCAGCGGCAACCTGAGTTCCAGGGGGAGGAGATGCTGGGTCCCTCTGCCCTACAGCAACCAGAGTCCTGGGGAGGAGAGGCAACCGGCCTCACCTTCCAACAGCAGTCGGAGATACCAGGAAAAGGGGAACACAAACCCCACTACACAGGCGCAAATGAGACCGCGGGCTCTGTGCCAGTCCTACAGGGATGCTGGACGATCGGTCCAGATCCCCAGCCATCTCCGCAGGGATACCAGGAGGAGGAGGTAAGCAAGCCCTCTCCTTCCCAGCTACTTCCCAACCGAGTTCTGGGGGCAGGGGATGAGCCTGCGATACCCACTGATCCCTTCCCAGCGGAAGAGCTGGCATCCGGGCAGAGCGCCGCTAGCCTCTGCTCCACCGACCCCCTTGTTACAGGGCTGGCTTGCACCCCCTCACCCCAGCAGAAGAGCTTACATCAGGACAGAGCGCCGCTAGCCTCTGCTCCACCGACCCCCTTGTTACAGGACTGGCTTGCACCCCCCTCGCCCCAGCAGAAGTGCTGGCATCAGTGCAGAACGCCGCTGGCCGCTGTCCCCCAAGTAGCCCCAGCGGTTTGCCTAGCCGCACCAGGGAGAATGAGGATGCTGAACTGTTTCACCACAACCTAGGACCTACAGACCAGTACTGTCCCTTGTGGGTGAGCTACCCTGTTAACTATTTACCGTGGGTGGGCAACTCTGCTAATGTTTTTTTGTGGGTGGGCTTCCTGACTAATCTAGGTACTGACTGACAGAAGGTCAGATACCTGTTTAGTCTTAACCCCAAAGGGAAGATATGTGACAAACTCCCCTCTTTTGAGTTTGCCGCGAGTACTTGGAGAGCACTACTTGCCAGCCTCTTACCATGTGATTACGGTCCCATGTTGAATGCAACGGTTTTATGCAATAGCTGCATAGTTATATAAGTTCATGTATTTTGTTGTCTTTTGCTAACATGTGGCTAATGGAGTCTTGCCCCTGTCCTTGGGAGATAAGTGGATCACTTCTCAATTGTCTCCAGGACAAAAGACTGTGTAGAACCGGTTTTGGACAGAAAACCCATGAGTACAGCCAGGCCAAAGAGACTTTTACTAACTTTTGAATTCCTGGTCTAATTCGTGCCATTTTGGGATGTGTTAAATGTCTATGTGTATTGTAAAGGGTGGGACATTGTGTATTTGAGTAAGTGATGTCTGTCCTATTGTCTCCCCATGTGTATTGGCGATTTCCCTTTGTCCTGAGAGATAATGGAATTACACCTCAGTTGTCTCCAGGACAGAGGACATTGTGTATTGTCCTGCCTGGGATAATTATGTTAACCATTGTGTACCATAATTATATTACAGGCAGAGGGGAGGATGTTATGTGGGTTGTAACCTTTGTGTTATGGGTTAATGTATGTTATTTGTGGGTGTCTTCCTTGCATGGGAGCAGGGGATAAAAGAAATTGTATGTTTGAGTGCCTGTGTGCTTCCAGTAAATGTTTTCCAGCATTCAGCTTTTGCTCATGCATGGACTTATAGGGCGATACCAGCGATACTTGCGATACCAGCGATACCGGCGATACCAGCGATAATAGCGATTTATTGCTCTGTGGATTATTGGGCTGTGCTATTACATGGGAAGAAGGGAATACTAGACTGTGACACAGATGATATCGTCACAGCCGTATTTGTGGCCTAAATGTGATACTCACTTATGCACGTCTAATCCCAGATGTGCAGTATATCAGAGTTTTTTTTAACCCCAGTAAGCAAAAAGCCGTGTTTGTGGCCTAAATGTGACACTCACTTATGCACGTCTAATCCCAGATGTGCAGTATATCAGAGTTTTTTTTAACCCCAGTAAGCAAAAAGCCGTATTTCTGTCCTAAATGTGACACTCACTTATGCACCTATAATCCTAGATGTGCAGTATATGTAACAGATGTTTTTTTTTCACCCCAGTATGCCCCTGTCAGCAAAAAGCTGCATTTGTGGCCTAAATTTCAGTCACTTATGCACGTCTAATCACAGATGTGCAGTATATCAAAGGGTTTTTTAACCCCAGTAAGCAAAAAGCCGTATTTGTGGCCTAAATGTGACACTCACTTATGCACGTCAAATCCCAGATGTGCAGTATATCAGAGGTTTTTTTTAACCCCAGTAAGCAAAAAGCTGCATTTCTGGCCTAAATGCGACACTCACTTATGCCCCTATAATCCTAGATGTGCACTATATGAAACAGATGTTTTTTTTCACCCCAGTATGCCCCAGTAAGCAAAAAGCTGTATTTGTGGCCTAAATTTCACAGTCACTTATGCGCGTCTAATCCCAGATGTGCAGTATATCAGAGGGTTTTTTAACCCCAGTAAGCAAAAAGCTATATTTCTGGCCTAAATGTGACACTCACTTATGCCCCTATAATCCTAGATGTGCACTATATGAAACAGATGTTTTTTTTTCACCCCAGTATGCCCCAGTAAGCAAAAAGCCGTAGTTGTGGCTTAAATTTCACAGTCACTTATGCACGTCTAATCACAGATGTGCAGTATTTTAGAGGGTTTTTTAACCCTAGTAAGCAAAAAGCTGCATTTCTGGCCTAAATATGACACTCACTTATGCACGTCTAATCCTAGATGTGCATTATATGAAACAGATTGTTTTTTTTCACCCCAGTATGCCCCAGTAAGCAAAAAGCCGTATTTGTAGCCTACATTTTACAGTCAATTATGCACGTCTAATCCCAGATGTGCAGTATATCAGAAGGTTTTTTAACCCCAGTAAGCAAAAAGCTGCATTTCTGGCCTAAATGTGACACTCACTTATGCCCCTATAATCCTAGATGTGCACTATATGAAACAGATTGTTTTTTTTCACCCCAGTATGCCCCAGTAAGCAAAAAGCCATATTTGTAGCCTACATTTTACAGTCAATTATGCACGTCTAATCCCAGATGTGCAGTATATCAGAGGGTTTTTTAACCCCAGTAAGCAAAAAGCTGTATTTCTGGCCTAAATGTGACACTCACTTATGCACCTATAATCCTAGATGTGCACTATATGAAACAGATGTTTTTTTTTGGCCCAGTATGCCCCAGTATGAGAAAGCCGTATTTCTGGCCTAAATTTCACTGGGGTTAAAAAAAGGTTTTTTTTAACCCCAGTGTCTCAAAGCAGTATTTCTGGACTTGCAGACATGCAGATATCCTGTGCTGGTGTACTATCGTTTCATAAAATGGCTGCCGATTATGTATTGATATTGACTAACTGAAGGAAAAAAAGTTCGTTTTCAGTAGTAGTTGGCTCAGGGCAGGCTTAAAACAATTTTGCTCTGCACCCACAAAACACATTTGCTGTAGATCGCTGAGTAAAGAAGCAGTTCTTCATAAGATTTCTCCCTGATCTCTCCCTCACAGCAGCTGTAGCCTATCCCTACACTAATCCGAGCAGAGTGACGGGCGGCGCTACGTGACTCCAGCTTAAATAGAGGCTGGGTCACATGCTGCAGTTGGCCAATCACAGCCATGCCAATAGTAGGCATGGCTGTGATGGCCTTTTGGGGCAAGTAGTATGACGCTTTGCAGCCTTTCAAAAAGCGCCATAAAAATCGCCGAACACCGAACCCGAACTTTTACGTAAATGTTCGGGTTCGGGTCCGGGTGCGGAAACCCTAAAGTTGGTTACGAACCCGAACTTTACAGTTCGGATTCACTCAACTCTAATTCTGGGCGAAGGCCTGCTGCTGAACTGACCCTCTAAAACATTATGGGCGAGGGCCTGCTGCTGAGCTGCCCCTTAAAACATTATGGGTGAGTGCCTGCTGCTGAGCTGACCCTCTAAAACATTAGGGGTGAGGGCCTGCTGCTGAGCTGACGCTCTAAAACATTATATGCGATGGCCTGCTGCTGAGCAGACCCTCTAAAACATTATGGGCGAAGGCCTGCTGCTGAACTGACCCTCTACAACATTATGGGCGTGGGCCTGCTGCTGAGCTTACCCTCTAAAACATTATGGGCGAGGGCCTGCTGCTGAGCTGACCCTCTAAAACATTAGGGGCGAGGGCCTGCTGCTGAGCTGACCCTCTAAAACATTAGGGGAGAGGGCCTGCAGTTGAGATGACCCTATTAAAAAAAATTGAGTATTGGGAATATAGACAATCTGGATGAGGAGGAGGAGGACGAGAAAACAAGATTCAACCATATACTCTTTTTTTGTGGTGGAAAAGGTGCATTGGAATACACTACAGTAGATTGAATACATTATAAATGATAGCTTGAAATTGCCTTTATGTTCATCATCAGCTCAGCTCTCCTCTGGTGGAGTTGAGAAGTCAGGGGCAATCCAGGCCTTGTTCATTTTTATCTGTCAACCTGTCAGCATTGCTAGTGGAAAAGCGGATACGCTTATCTGTTATAATGCCACCAGCAACACTAAATACACGCTTAGACAAAAAGCTGGCGGCAGGGAAGGCCAGCACCTCCAAGGCATAGAGCGCAAGTTTGTGCTACGTGTTCAGCTTGGACACCCAGTAGTTGTAAGGCACTGAGGGATCATTTTAGATGCTGACATGGTCTGCTATGTATTTCTTCACCATCTTCCAAAATGTTTCCCTCCTTGTACCACTAGGTAACACTTCAGGGTGAGGTTGCTGGCAGGGTATCATGAAAGTGTCCCATGCCTTGAAGAGTGTTGCACTGCCTTTGTTGGTACTGCTGTGTGTTCGCCTTGTCTCCATTTCTCAGTTGCCTAAGGAAGTACAGACTCTGCCACCAGCGTTGTCAGATGGAAAATTTTGGAGCAATTTTCCAACAAGGATCTTCTGGTATTGCACCATTTTTCTTGTCCTCTCCATCACAGGAATGAGAGATGAGAAGCTCTCTTTGTAGCGGGGTCGAGAAGGTTGAACACCCAGTAATCCATATTAAAAATGCTTATAACGCGAGGGTCGCTGGAAAGGCAGCCTAACATGAAGTCAGTCATGTGTGCCAGAGTACCAACAGGCAAGACGTCGATGTCGACATCAGGATGACTCTCCATCTCCTCCTCCTCCTCTTCTGCCCATCCACGCTGAACAGATGGAATTAAAGTTCCATGGGTACCACACTCTGTAGCAGAGGCAACTGTCTCCAGCTCCTCATCCTCCTCCTCTTCATGGTCCAATTCGCGCTGAGAACACGAACTGAGGGTGGGCTGGCTATCACCCTGTGTAATGTCCTCCCCCATTTCCTCGTCTGACACATTCAGAGCGTCGTCCTTAATTGTGAGCAGCGATCGTTTGAGTAGACACAGCAGTGGGATGGTTACGCTGATAATAGCGTAATCGCCACTAACAATCTGCGTGGATTCATCAAAGTTTTTTAAAGCCTCACAAAGCTCTGACATCAATGCCCACTCCTCGCTTGTGAATAGTGGCAGATTGACTCGAAAGGCGATGACCATGTTGCAGCTGGTATTACACAACTGCCCTCTGCTGCTCAAAAACCTGGCCAACATGTGGTAAGTAGAGTTCCAGCACGTGCTCACATCGCACAACAGTCGTGAGCTTGACAGACCGGCTGAAGCTGTGGACGACTTGCGGAAATGGGCACACTCGCGGCGCGCCTTTACTAGTAGCTCTGACAAATTGGGGTAGGTTTTGATAAACTGCTGAACCACTAAGTTTAAGACTTGGGCTAGGCATGGGATGTGTGTCAGGTTGCTGAGCTCCAAAGCCGACACCAAGTTACGGTCATTGTCAGACACAACCATGCCTGCTTGTAGGTTGAGTGGCGAGAGCCACAGCTAGGTTTGGTCCACTATACCCTGCCACAGCTCTGCGGCAGTGTGCTGTTTGTCCCCTAAACAGATCAACTTCAGCACGGCCTGTTGACGCTTACCCACAGCAGTGCTACACTGCTTCCAGCTAGTGACTGATGGCTGACTGCTGCTGGAGGTGGGAGTGACGGAGGAGGCTACGGAGGAGGAGAAGTGGGGGTTGGAGCCAGTAATATAGCTACTGGCGGAGACCCTGATGGACGCAGGGACCGCAATCCTGGGCGTGGGTAGCACCTGTGCCGTACCAGGGTACGACTCACTCCCGGCCTCCACAACATTCACCCAGGGAAATGTAGCATCCCTGGCCACCAGCACTAGTCCATGTGTCCGTGGTTAAGTGGAGCTTCCCAGTAACTGCGTTGGTCAGGGCACAGGTGATGTTATGGGACACATGCTGGTGTAAGGCGGGCACGCCACACCGTGAAAAATAGTGGCGGCTGGGAACTGCGTACCGAGGGACGTCTGCCGACATCAGGCTGCGGAAAGCCTCAGTGTCCACAAGTCTAAATCGCAACATTTCAAGGACCAGTAATTTTGAAAGTTGCGCATTTAGGGCTATGGCCTGTGGGTGGGTGGGTATTTGCGCTTGCGTCCAAATGACTGTGTTATGGACATTTGGACGCTGCGCTGGGACAGGGAAGTGGATGTTGTTGCTCATGGTTCATGCGAAGGTGCAGGGCGAGTGGCACCCGGGCTTGCGCCTTTGACAGGGGATTGGTCAGCAGTGCGTAACACAGGGGAAGAGGAGGTAGTGGTGTGACCCGCAGACCCAGATTGTGGACCCAGGCATTGACCCACTTCTTAGGGTGCTTGGATGCCATGTGGCGGATCATGCTGATGGTGGTGAGGTTGCTAGTGTTAAAGGCCCGGCTCATTTTGGTACGGCACAGGTTGTAAACTACCACTCTTTTGTCGTCTGCACTTTTCTCAAAAAAGCGCCATACTGCGGAACTCCTTCCCCTTGGCAAGGTAGATTTACGCATGGGGGTGCTCGGTGTAACAGTTGCGGGCCTGTTTGGTGTGGGCCGACTTCTCCCTTTTGCCACCCCACTGACTCTTTCAGCCTGTTGCGGTGCTGCGGATCCCTCCCCCTCTGTACTGCTGTCCTCGCTCGGCTTTTCACCTTCCCATGTTGGGTCAGTGACCTCATCGTCAACCACCTCCTCCTCAACTTCCTGACTCTGCTCATCCTCCTGACTTGACCTAACCACAACCTCAGTGATTGGTAACTGTGTCTCATCATCATCCACCTTGTGAAACGAATGATTGCCGTTCACCACTGTTATCTTCTTGAGACTGTGAAGGCTTAAGAGGTTGGGAATCAGGGCACAATATCTTAGGTACCTCTTCAAGCGTGCTGGGCACGAGGGCCAAATGTAATAGTGACGCTGGATAGAGCTCCTCGGAATATCCGAGTGTGGGATCACTCGTTTGGCAAGCCTCTTCATGGTAAGAAGAAGGATGATCAGAGAGAGTATTCGGTTGACCAGGCTCTTGGCTACAGAGACTGGACTTGGTGGAAGGGAGGGTGGTGCTTAACTGACTGGAAGCATTATCTTCAGCAATCCAACCGACCAACTGTTCGCACTGGTCCGACTTTGACAGTGTTGCCCTGTGCCAAGTTGAACATGAAGCTGGGTACAGTGGATGTTTTATTTTTTTCTGGTGCACTGGCAGCAGGCACCTTCTTCATTTTAATTGTTTTGTCACTAGATGTGGTGCAGATTGTTTTACACTCCGCTAAAGAAACAGTTTTCTGATGCAGGACAGTATATGTCACAGAAACACAAAGAATATGGACACTAGATTAGGCCCAGATATTAGGATTTTGCTCCAAAGACACTGTTCTCTGATGCAGGACAGTATATGTCGCAGAAACACACAGGATCTGGACACTAGATTAGGCCCAGATATTAGGATTTTGCTCTATAGACACTGTTTTCTGATGCAGGACAGTATATGTCACAGACACACACAGAATATGGACACTAGATTAGGCCCAGATTTTTGGATTTTGCTCTAAAGACACTGTTTTCTGATGCAGGACAGTATATGTCACAGAAACACAAAGAATATGGACACTAGATTAGGCCCAGATATTAGGATTTTGCTCCAAAGACACTGTTCTCTGATGCAGGACAGTATATGTCGCAGAAACACACAGGATCTGGACACTAGATTAGGCCCAGATATTAGGATTTTGCTCTATAGACACTGTTTTCTGATGCAGGACAGTATATGTCACAGACACACACAGAATATGGACACTAGATTAGGCCCAGATTTTTGGATTTTGCTCTAAAGACACTGTTTTCTGATGCAGGACAGTATATGTCACAGAAACACACAGAATATGGACACTAGATTAAGCCCATATATTAGGATTTTGCTCTAAAGACACTGTTTTCTGATGCAGGACAGTATATGTCACATAAACACACAGAATATGGACACTAGATTATGCCCGGATATTAGGATTTTGCTCTAAAGAAACAGTTTTCTGATGCAGGACAATATATGTCACAGACACACACAGAATATGGACACTAGATTAGGCCCAGATTTTTGGATTTTGCTCTAAAGACAGTTTTCTCATGCAGGACAGTCTATGTCACAGAAACACACAGAATATGGACACTAGATTATGCCCAGATATTAGGATTTTCCTCTAAAGAAACAGTTTTCTGATGCAGGACAGTATATGTCACAGAAACACACAGAATATGGACACTAGATTAAGCCCAGATCTTTGGATTTTGCTCTAAAGACACTGTTTTCTGATGCAGGACAGTATATGTCACAGAAACACACAGAATATGGACACTAGATTAAGCTTAGATATTAGGATTTTGCTCTAAAGACATTGTTTTCTGATGCAGGACAGTATACTGTATGTCACATAAACACACAGAATATGGACACTAGATTAGGCCCAGATATTAGGATTTTGCTCTAAAGAAACAGTTTTCTGATGCAGGACAGTATATGTCACAGAAACACACAGAATATGGACACTAGATTATGCCCAGATATTAGGATTTTGCTCTAAAGAAACAGTTTTCTAATACAGAAAAGTATTTGTGGTCAGGGCCATGGTACACTGAGTTAACTACCGACACATACAAAACCCCTGAGGTACTCAAACGGTCTGAAATGTGCCATAACCGTCTCGTCGAGAGTATACCTGAAAGAGGGCATACCCTGCCTGTGTAATGTAGACAAAAAGGGTGGGCAGGGAGGGTAAGCTCGAAACGAAGCGTTGACCCCCGTGGTATGATGACGATTTATAAGGGCAATAGGCCTCTCCCACAAATACAGGCCAACATGTTGGCCTTAAAACTTGTGGTCAGGGCCATGGTACACTGAGTTAAGTACCGACACATACAAAACCCCTGAGGTACTCAAACGGTCTGAAATGTGTCATAACCGTCTCGTCGAGAGTATACCTGAAAGAGGGCAAAGAAACAGCATGATATCCAGAAAACTACAGGGAGTGCAGAATTATTAGGCAAGTTGTATTTTTGAGGATTAATTTTATTATTGAACAACAACCATGTTCTCAATGAACCCAAAAAACTCATTAATACCAAAGCTGAATATTTTTGGAAGTAGTTTTTAGTTTGTTTTTAGTTTTAGCTATTTTAGGGGGATATCTGTGTGTGCAGGTGACTATTACTGTGCATAATTATTAGGCAACTTAACAAAAAACAAATATATACCCATTTCAATTATTTATTTTTACCAGTGAAACCAATATAACATCTCAACATTCACAAATATACATTTCTGACATTCAAAAACAAAACAAAAACAAATCAGTGACCAATATAGCCACCTTTCTTTGCAAGGACACTCAAAAGCCTGCCATCCATGGATTCTGTCAGTGTTTTGATCTGTTCACCATCAACATTGCGTGCAGCAGCAACCACAGCCTCCCAGACACTGTTCAGAAAGGTGTACTGTTTTCCCTCCTTGTAAATCTCACATTTGATGATGGACCACAGGTTCTCAATGGGGTTCAGATCAGGTGAACAAGGAGGCCATGTCATTAGATTTTCTTCTTTTATACCCTTTCTTGCCAGCCACGCTGTGGAGTACTTGGACGCGTGTGATGGAGCATTGTCCTACATGAAAATCATGTTTTTCTTGAAGGATGCAGACTTCTTCCTGTACCACTGCTTGAAGAAGGTGTCTTCCAGAAACTGGCAGTAGGACTGGGAGTTGAGCTTGACTCCATCCTCAAGCCGAAAAGGCCCAACAAGCTCATCTTTGATGATACCAGCCCAAACCAGTACTTCACCTCCACCTTGCTGCGTCTGAGTCGGACTGGAGCTCTCTGCCCTTTACCAATCCAGCCACGGGCCCATCCATCTGGCCCATCAAGACTCACTCTCATTTCATCAGTCCATAAAACCTTAGAAAAATCAGTCTTGAGATATTTCTTGGCCCAGTCTTGACGTTTCGGCTTGTGTGTCTTGTTCAGTGGTGGTCGTCTTTCAGCCTTTCTTACCTTGGCCATGTCTCTGAGTATTGCACACCTTGTGCTTTTGGGCACTCCAGTGATGTTGCAGCTCTGAAATATGGCCAAACTGGTGGCAAGTGGCATCTTGGCAGCTGCACGCTTGACTTTTCTCAGTTCATGGGCAGTTATTTTGCGCCTTGGTTTTTCCACACGCTTCTTGCGACCCTGTTGACTATTTTGAATGAAACGCTTGATTGTTCGATGATCACGCTTCAGAAGCTTTGCAATTTTAAGAGTGCTGCATCCCTCTGCAAGATATCTCACTATTTTTGACTTTTCTGAGCCTGTCAAGTCCTTCTTTTGACCCATTTTGCCAAAGGAAAGGAAGTTGCCTAATAATTATGCACACCTAATATAGGGTGTTGATGTCATTAGACCACACCCCTTCTCATTACAGAGATGCACATCACCTAATATGCTTAATTAGTAGTAGGCTTTCGAGCCTATACAGCTTGGAGTAAGACAACATGCATAAAGAGGATGATGTGGTCAAAATACTCATTTGCCTAATAATTCTGCACGCAGTGTATATTTAATAAATCACAAAACCAAGCTCTGAAAAGCACATGAAATTTCCCGTTCAGGATTAGGAATATATCTATGGAAACAAGATGAGCGCCACCCGCCTAACTTACGTATTATGTGAGCGGGTACTTTGTTTTTGCTAGCCGCTGAAGCTGCGCCTATCCTAAAGGAGTGCCCGGATATGGAGGCCAATAGACGCACATGAGACACAAACTAAGATGTGGCAGCGGTACTGAGGGAAACGGCAACAATGGACTATCTGGACTACGGCCTGGCAAAGAAGTGGTTAACTGATGTAACACCTGAACTGGACACCAGCGGTGGGTCGTATGGAAATA
This sequence comes from Bufo bufo, assembly GCF_905171765.1. Lineage (NCBI taxonomy): Eukaryota > Metazoa > Chordata > Amphibia > Anura > Bufonidae > Bufo > Bufo bufo. The sequence goes on from NC_053393.1 coordinate 208,054,311, forward strand.
TTTGGCCTGCGTAGGTGGACCAACCTGAGAAGTTTTGGTGACAGGTAAAACCAGAGTGTACCCTTCGGAGTCAGGAATTAGCTGTTTGACAGTGGGGAAATAACTGCTGAGTGTTGTGCATGTGAATTCTCCTGGTCTAAGGAAACCATAGAATGCTAGGTAAATGGACGCTTTAATAACCAGACTATGAAGTACTCCAAAGGGGTTCCTATCCAGCAAGTCAGACATCTGTCTGAAGACTTCCCCTGAAATTGGTAGCCTACGACAGTTATCACTAACACTGCTATTTTTTAACCCTCGTAACGCGGCTTTAATCACATGCACGGAGAACAATGAACCCCTTTCGGGACGCGAGACAGAAGAAAAATGCTGAACACCCGCTAGGTAAGATCTGACGGTACTATGACTCAGATGTACCTCCGTGTGACAATATCCAATAAACGCAAGAATATGATTAATGAAAGACATATTGCCCTGGGGATGTACATGCTGAAACTTAAGAAACAATTGCCACCCAGTGTTATAAGCTCTAGTGGTATTGGCTGAAAGGGATTTAGCTATAAACTGGCGGGCAGTGGCAGGTTTCTATTCAAACCAGCGTTAATTCCAAATGCGGAGGGCTCGGTGTTGGCCCAACATCTGCTTTGGTCATGACCTGTGAAAAAAGGTAGAAATTAGCCCTGGACAAGGTGTCGGCTGCAGTATTAGTCATAGCGCATATGTAGGAGCAGCTGAAATAGAAATTAAACTGTAGAGAAAGCTGTACTAGGCGGCGCATCAATGACATTACGTATGCCGATTTTGACTTGCCACTAATAACAATATCTGCAGTAGCCGGACTGTCGGAACTGAACATTACCATTCGGCCAGACCAGGAACTACCCCAAACATATGCTGCGGCCACTATGGGGTATAAAACACAAAAAGCCGGAGACTGAATGAAACCTGTAAGTGCTGCTACTTCAACTGGCCATGCCTCCACCAACCAATGCGTATCAAAAATAGCTGCAAAACCATCACTTGTGCTCGGATCGGCTCATGATGAGAGGGTCCCCTACCTAAGCCTATACTCCCCCTCCTACCTAGAAGCAGCAGAGTTATGCCAGAACTGCTTATCGAAGGGTAGCCTAAAGGGGGCCACACCAATGATGAGTCCTGAGAAGAAGGGAGGGCTTCTGGGTGGGTTGAAAGCATTCGAACCGACAAGTGGGGGCAGGAGAGCCAGGTTTAAATAATTAAAGCCCCGCCTCCCCTCACACAAACACGGCACTCTTAATTGCCTACCACTTGTGCTCGGATCGGCTCATGATGAGAGGGTCCCCTACCTAAGCCTATACTCCCCCTCCTACCTAGAAGCAGCAGAGTTATGCCGGAACTGCTTATCGAAGGGTAGCCTAAAGGGACCAAAAGAACCATGCATAGGAGTTTGAAAAGACTTTGATAACAGAAACTACAAAACCAAAACTCGAAAGCCAGTGACATTTCGTATTAAGGATCCGGGATATAACGCATGGAACACGCGGAACTGCGACGACCCAACCGTTTGATGACATGTACTGGCACCTTATGCATGGACGCCGCAGCTGCCGCGCCCATGCGGAAGGAATGTCCTGTGCTCCAGAGAGGACCGACCCCTGAACCTGTCAGCTAAACCCGAATGTACCTAAGAAAGGCTGCGGTGGTTAGCCGGGCACTGCCTAGTTCGAGTACGGGAGAACATGCCGGCTTGGACTAAATACTACGCAGCCAAGCCTCCAAGGCCTGCACCGGACACCATCTGCTGTCCGTGGGAAAGTATCTGACCGCCACCGATTCCCCAGGCCGTGACGTCTTGGACGAGGCCAAGGTGACTACATAGATGGACCCGCGCCGGATGAGCTGACCTTTCCGCAAGCACCCAGCTAGTGTATTGGTGCCCATGAGCTCGCCTGACCTGACGAATCCATGGAAGGCCAGGTACCAGGCTGTTTCTATCAGAGCGCTAACCTGCGGCCCGAACGGTTTACCCTGCAGTTTGTCTGTCACGGCCTGAACAAGCTACCGGTAAATGGCTGACGCACATGTCGTTTCACAACAGACATCTTGCGCAAACCCTTCAACGCCGCTTTGATCGGGTGGGTGGAGAAGAGTGACGGTAGGTCCGGATGTAGCATGTACCAATGGTGCTGAATACCTGCCAGGTATAGTTAACAGTGCTATAGGACAGGTTTAATTGAGAGTGGCAAAACCCCGACGAAGCCCAATAGGTGAGTGATAGGCCCCCAGCGGCCGGGTAGGTGTTCTCATATCTCTGAAACAGGCGCCAAGCTGTCTTGTAAGCCCTCAGAGTATTACTGGCCAAGGAATTGGCCATCAGTCTCTTAGCTATGGTGAGATGAGAGACTAGTCCCAGCGCAGCTGGGCCTGGTGAGGAATCTTTTTTTTTTTTTTTTTTTCTTTTTTCCTCCATGCGTGAGAGACTCTAATGGCGGAGTCATCTGTGTAAACCTAAAGCGGAGAAGCCATGCGCGAGAGACTAATGGCGGAGCCATGCGTGAGAGACTAATGGAGGAGTCATATGTGTAAAACTAAAACGGAGAAGCTGTGCGTGAGAGACTCTAATGGCGGAGTCATATGTGTAACTAAAACGGAGAAGCCATGCGTGAGAGCCTCTAACGGCGGAGTCATATGTGTAAACCTAAAACGGAGAAGCCATGCGTGAGAGAGACTCTAATGGCGGAATCATATGTGTAAAACTAACGCGGAGAAGCCATGCGTGAGAGACTCTAATGGCGGAGTCATATGTGTAAACCTAAAACGGAGAAGCCATGCGTGAGAGACTCTAATGGCGGAGTCATATGTGTAAACCTAAAATGGAGAAGCCATGCGTGAGAGACTCTAATGGCGGAGTCATATGTGTAAAACTAACGCGGAGAAGCTATGCGTGAGAGACTCTAATGGCGGAGTCATATGTGTAACCTAAAACGGAGAAGCCATGCGTGAGAGACTCTAATGGCTACGTCATATGTGTAACCTAAAACGGAGAAGCCATGCGTGAGAGACTCAGATGGCGGAGTCATATGTGTAACCTAAAACGGAGAAGCCATGCGTGAGAGACTCTAATGGCGGAGTCATATGTGTAAACCTAAAACGGAGAAGCCATGCGTGAGAGACTCTAATGGCGGAGACATATGTGTAAACCTAAAACGGAGAAGCCATGCGTGAGAGACTCAGATGGCGGAGTCATATGTGTAAACCTAAAACGGAGAAGCCATGCGTGAGAGACTCAGATGGCAGAGTCATATGTGTAACCTGAAACGGGAAAGCCATGCGTGAGAGACTCAAATTATTATTATTTTTTTTTATACTATAAACCACTTAAGCAGCTCCCATATGGGCACAGCTCTGAGTACGAGCATGAAGAGCATGGTATAACGCAGATCACCTGCACGGACTAACTAACATCCTGTGCCTAAATAACCCCCTTGGAACCTTATGTACGGCCGGCAGCAGGAAGCCAGCCACCGCCTATGATCTGCTCCCCCTGACCGAGCCTAGTACTCCTTCCCCTGATCCCTGCCTACTTAACGGCACGGCGGCCCGTGCCAGACTTTATTGAAGATGAGGAGCCTTTACCCCCAGCCACGTGGGGAGCTCACGCTGCTCCCTGGCAGAATGCACCAGTGCGGGGGAGCCCCCCCTCAGCTAGGGCCGACCAACCGCCGGCTGGATACTCGTACCACGTGGGGAGCAGCGCCGCTCCCTGGCAATGTGCACCGGATCAGAGGGAGCTCTTCCTTTACCGTGGGCCCCGGCCCCCGCTGGTTTGAATCGTGTGCCGCGTGAGGAGCCGCACAGCTCCCTGGCATTGTGCGCCGGTGCGGGAGTGCCCCCCCTCACCTAGGGGCTGGTTGTTGTGACTGGAACCCGCTGGGAGACTGAAGCCTGACCGGACCTACCTGTGACCGTGAAGGCTGACCTCCCAGGCCGTGGCTGACCCGCGCGCGTAGACATGACGCAACTACCCGTAGATGCCCACCCAGTGCCTGTAGTCAACGGGAGTGCGACCGAGTCTGTGGATGCGACCGACTAGCCCCTGTAGTCGTGAGGGGACCCTACATCGAGAGTAACGGTAACGGACCATCGCCTGTAGACGTGGTAGCATTACCTCACGAGTCTGTTGTTGTAAGACTACTGCCTGCAGTTGTGGCCGGCCTTTCTAATGAGTCTGTAGTCGTAACAGATTTGTGCCTGCAGTCGTGGCAGGGCTTTAGAGCGGGTCTGTAGTCATGACAGACTGATGCCTGCAGTCGTGGCAGGGCTTTACAACGGGTCTGTAGTCGTGACAGACTGATGCCTGCAGTCGTGGCAGGACTTTAAAACGAGTCTGTAGTCGTGACAGACTGATGCCTGCAGTCGTGGCAGGGCTTTATAACGGGTCTGTAGTCGTGACAGACTGATGCCTGCAGTCGTGGCAGGGCTTTAGAGCGGGTCTACAGTCGTGACAGACTGATGCCTGCAGTCGTGGCAGGACTTTATAACGAGTCTGTAGTCGTGACAGACTGATGCCTGCAGTCGTGGCAGGGCTTTAGAGCGGGTCTGTAGTCGTGACAGACTGATGCCTGCAGTCGTGGCAGGGCTTTATAACGAGTCTGTAGTCGTGACAGACCTGGCAAAGCAAAATTTCTATCTAAATAATATATTTTTTTTTTTAACTTCCCACCAAAGGCCACGACTGTAGGCGCCACCCTGCAAGACATGCGCCAGTGGCCTGGGCATTGATAGGCCACCATACCCAGTCCCCCAAGCCCACGCAGGAGTAAAGAGGGGGTTGGCCCACGCATGCGCACCACACCAGACCCACCTGGCGGCCATGACAGCCACAAACCCCACAGTATCGCAAAGTAACCAACCACCTGTGGACCTGAATAAACAAGGACAGACATGTGAGTGAGCGAACCCCGGCTGAGTGACCCTTCACCCACGCAACTGCTCCCTAGCTAACCACCGGTTTGTCGCGGCTGCGCCCAAAACCGACCCACTGACTCCCAACGTACCATATGGGCTTATGGGCGGCCAGGCTGTGTGCGCAAGGCGAAGTGGCCATCCCCCTTCCTTGAACCATCTCTTTATTTAATACTTAAAACTTTTTTTTTCTTTTTTTTTCTGACGCCTGCCTTAGTGCCTAGCCAATGGTGCTGAGCAAGGAGCCCAGCACCTGGACTGCAGTACCAGCATGGCCTGTAGGTGTCGCCCCCTCTCAGACCAGGACCTGCTGGAGCGCCGAAGGCCAGTGAGCCGCACTGTGGAGCCGATGGCCGGCTTGACCGATGCGCTGTGTGCGATGGTATGAGAGCGGGAGTGTGACTCACCCCGCAGCGGAGCCACAGGTGAGGGGTGACCGAGGAGGCTATTGCACTGTTAGCCTGGGGGACGCTGCATGTGAGCAGGGGGGCCTTAAACCGGATCGGAAAGTGCGGGCAGTCCCAGGTGCGGCACTCTTAATTGCCTACCACTAGTAGCTGCTACAAAAACCACCAATGAACTTCTTGAAGTCACCGGAATGAACACATCACGAGGTCCGCCTCAGCTTCTCTATCCAAATAGACCGGACTGTCCTGACAAGGGGCTGTCAATAAGAGGGCTAACAACCGTACAATAAAGGATCTACCTTGCGGAATTACGCGCATGGCAAAATTTAACATGCCTAACATCGATTGTAACTCAGTCTTACAAGTTACCCTACTGACGGTAAATTTGTGTATAACTTCCCTAATCCTCGATAACTTCTCTTCGGGCAGTCTAGCCGCCTGCTTTGCGTATCTAACGTAATACCCAAAAAAGTAAGGACCGAGGATGGTCCTTCAACCTTGTTTGGGGCTACTGGAACACCCAACTGAGCAAAGCAAGCTAACAGTTTTTGAAAATTACTTGAGTGACTTCCTGGTGGTTCGATCAAGAGGAAGTCGTCCAAATAATGGATGACATGCTGGCAAAGACATGTATGCTCTAAGATCCAATGCAATACTTTCGCCAGTTGATCAAACAACCAGGGACTACTCCGAAAACCGAAGGTGAGTTTGGTGGCGAAGTAATAACTATTCCTCCATTTAATTCCATACCATTGCCAAAGTTCGGGTTTGATCGGGAGTAACTTGAAAGCGTCTGAAATATCTGCTTCAGACAACGCTGTACCTGGACCTAACCGTAAAATGAGTGCGATTGCTTGATCAATGGACGCATACTTCATACTAACCTCTTCGGCAGGAATAAGGGAGTTGAGGCTAGGGATATGCGAGCCGTGTGGAGCGGATAAATCATATATTATCCTTTCTTTTTTGCTGAATTTTCCTGTTACCACCCCTATAGGGCTAACTATCCATCGATCAAACGGAGAAACTGAAAAGGGGCCTATAACGAAGCCTTTGTCTAACTCAATTTGTAAAAGTCTGTCTATTGAAGACGGATTTTTACCCGCGGACTGTAAGTTTTTACATTCAAAAGTAAGCTCTGGTAGGGCCACCAGGTCAGTGTGAAAACCTGAACTAAGAACAGAAACAAGAAAATCAATAAAACATGGATCTGGATGCTTTAGTAAAAGCGACTGCAAGGAATCCACATTAACAACACTAATTTTTATCTGCCTTTAATGTACATGTCACTTTGGGGTGCGCTCTGAAACAGTAAAGACAAATATGCAGGAGCCGACATTGACCATAATTACAATTTGAGAAATTGCAATTATTGCAAATTTGCGATCTTCCTAGATACTTGACTGGACGACCGAGCTTATCCACTGAAATTAAATTTCTACTGCTAGTAGTCGTATTAAGAGCAGCATTGGTAGCTACATTATGACACCACTCTGATGAATGAAATATAGATTGGCATGACGAGCAGGCAGGAGCTTTAAGCCCTGCAAAATGCCTGCAGAATAATTCGGTATCTAACATTGCCCAATTGACTGAAAACTGAAATTGACTCAGCGCTGCTGCCGCTTTGGCGGATAAACAGCAATGGTAGTCATAAAACGCACATCCTCCATATTTGTATCCTAACTCGGTAACTCTAAACACATAGAGATCCAATTCCTCTCATCTCTCAGGTTGGGTAGAGCAAATAACATCCCTGAATAGCCTGAAAGCCAATACAAATTCGGGGATGGTCAATTTCCTATTCAATCTATGATCCCGACCCTTGAGAATAACAGACACATCACCACTAGTGATGAGCGGGAGGTGCCATATTCGGTTTCGCGATATTTCGCGAATATTCGCATGAATATTCGTGTTATATTCGTCGAAATCGAATATTCGCAATTATTCCAATTATCGCGAAATTATTTTTCGCATATTGCGAAAATTTATCTTGATAGTATAAGGCAACGTTCCTATGCTAATGACTATGGCTAGGCTAATATGTGTATATTACGAAATTTCGTAATATTGCTCTAACTTCGTCTCTTAGAATATTACGAATATTCTAAAAGACGAAGTTAGAGCAATATTAAGAACATTTGCAAAAGTCGAAATTGCGATGCGAGTAATATAACACGAAATAGTCGCATGAAGATTTAAACTTAGCACTGCTATATTCCATATTCTAGCCTAATATGGAATATAGCTGTGTTAAGTTAGCACTGCTATATTCCATATTAGGCTAGAATATGGAATATAGCTGTGCTAAATTGAAATCTTCATGCGACTATTTTGTGTTATATTACTCGCATCGCAATTTCGACTTTTGCAAATGTTCTTAATATTGCTCTAACTTCGTCTTTTAGAATATTCGTAATATTCTAAAAGATGAAGTTAGAGCAATATTACGAAATTTCGTAAAATACACATAGATTGTATTTAAGCTAATATACTGCTATAGTAATAATTTTTAATAGTGTACATATTTTACAAAACTTAAGTTCAGAAGAGGCAAAAAAAATTACAGGAAAAAAAAGGGATTATAGCACTATATTAGCTAAATTACAATCTATATGTGTATTTTACGAAATTTCGTAATATTGCTCTAACTTCGTCTTTTAGAATATTCGTAATATTCTAAGAGACGAAGTTAGAGCAATATTACGAAATTTCTAAAAGACGAAGTTAGAGCAATATTAAGAACATTTGAAAAAGTCGAAATTGCGATGCGACTAATATAACACGAAATATTCGCATGAAGATTTCAACTTAGCACAGCTATACTCCATATTCTAGCCTAATATGGAATATAGCAGTGCTAACTTAGCACAGCTATATTCCATATTAGGCTAGAATATGGAGTATAGCAGTGCTAAGTTGAAATCTTCATGCGAATATTTTGTGTTATATTACTCGCATCCCAATTCCGACTATTGCGAAATTTCGTTAAATACACATATAGATTAGATTGTAATTTAGCTAATATGGAATATAGCAGTAAGTTGAAAGCGCCACTGACTGGAGCAGCCAGGAAGCCAGGAATCCAAAGGACAGGTAAGAACAACTTTAGGGAAGTGGGAAAGAAAAAAATATAATAAAAAAAAAAAAGAAAAAAAAAAAACGAATATTCTATTTCGCGAATATATAGAACGATATTCTAAATATTCGCGAAATCTCGAAATTGCGATATTCGAGAAAAAAATTCGCAATTCGAATATTCGCGCTCAACACTAATCACCACAAGCAATGACTCTATTCTCAGACAAATCGTGAGTGGCGATTAACACACAGAATATAAACACTAGATTAGGCCCAGATATTATGATCTTGCTCTAAAGACACTGTTTTCTGATGCAGGACAGTATATGTCACAGAAACACACAGAATATGGACACTAGATTATGCCCAGATATTAGGATCTTGCTCTAAAGACACTGTTTTCTGATGCAGGACAGTATATGTCACAGAAACACACAGAATATGGACACTAGATTATGCCCAGATTTTTGGATTATGCTCTAAAGACACTGTTTTCTGATGCAGGACAGTATATGTCACAGAAACACACAGAATATGGACACTAGATTAGGCCCAGATTTTTGGATTATGCTCTAAAGACACTGTTTTCTGATGTAGGACAGTATATGTCACAGAAACACACAGAATATGGACACTAGATTATGCCCAGATTTTGGGATTTTGCTCAAAAGACACTGTTTTCTGACGCAGGACAGTATATGTCACAGAAGCACACAGAATATGGACACTAGATTAGGCCCAGATATCAGGATTTTGCTCTAAAGACACTGTTTTCTGATGCAGGACAGTTTATGTCACAGAAACACACAGAATATGGACACTAGATTATGCCCAGATATTTGGATTTTCCTCTAAAGAAACTGTTTTCTGATGCAGGACAGTATATGTCACAGAAACACACAGAATATGGACGCTATTTTAGGCCCAGATTATTGGAATCTGCAATACAGACACTGTTTTCTGATGTAGTTAATATTTATATTTTTCACTATATCTGGCCCTGACAGCCACAAAATGTATTGAAGCGTAGATTACTGATTGCACCGTTGACAGCAAAAATGTGGATAGATTAGGGGGAAAAAAATAGTGTTTTCTGTATTGTAATATTTTCCCTATATCTGGCCCTGACAACCACACAATGTATTGAAGCGCAGATCACACAATTCACGGATTGCACTGTTGACAGCAAAAATATGGATACATTATGGGAAAAAAATTGTGTTTTCTGTATTCTAATTTTTTCCCTATATCTGGCCCTGACAACCACACAAGGTATTGCAGCGCAGATCTGACAACTCACAGATGACACTGTTTACAGCAAAAATGTAGATAGTTTATGGGAAAAAACGTATTGTTTTCACTATTATTCTTCCTATCTCTGCCCCTGACACACAGAAGGTATTGCACAGATGTCACAAGTCACTGCAGACACCCTCTATATAGAAAAAGAATCGCTATTTTGCAAAGTATGTAAAAAGAAATTTGAGTACTACTTTGCTAAAATAAATTGCTGCCAACCACACAAAGGACTTTTGGGTCTTTGAAACGTTATTCACTTGAATAAAATACGATCACAAACTCCCTACACTATCTGTCCCTTCCTAAGCTCCTTTTGCTGTATGGACCGAATTTCGTAGTGGTGAAATTTTTCATGTGAAACAGGCTTTTTTGGGGGGAAATTTATGGGTGATTGTACACCTCCTTTTGCTGTATGGACCGAATTTCGTAGTGGTGAAATTTTTCATATGAAACAGGCTTTTTTGGGAAAATTCATGGGTGATTGTACACCTCCTTTTGCTATATGGACCGAATTTCGTAGTGGTGAAATTTTTCATGTGAAACAGGCTTTTTGGGGAAAATTCATGGGTGATTGTACATCTCCTTTTGCTGTATGGACCGAATCACGTAGTGGTGAAATTTTTCATGTGAAACAGGCTTTTTGGGGAAAATTCATGGGTGATTGTACACCTCCTTTTGCTGTATGGATCGAATTTCGTAGTGGTGAAATTTTTTATGTGAAACAGGCATTTTTTGGGAAAATTCATGGGTGATTTTTATTTCAAACATGTTTTTTGGGGGAAAATTGATGAGTGATTGTATACCTCCTTTTGCTGTATGGACCGAATTACATTGTCCTGGGACCTGCAGTAAACATAATGAAGACGCTGATGACAACAGACCAGCAGACTTTGCCTTTACCATCTATTCACAATTAAATCAAGCAGCTTCAGTAAGTTGAAAATATTCATGTGTTTTTATCTGTTCTGTCTGCATTCGATCTCCACAGCACACAAGACATGAGAGGAGAGCCTCTGCTTTGAAGTCCAAGTCCAGTTTCTTAAGATCAGGAGTTCCATCAGAATTGTGCGTAATATTCTTGCTCCCTGTGCAAAGCCATACCAAAACTCTGTAGGCATACACATCAGAGGAAGCTAAAGCTGGTTGCCCCAATTTTAATTCAAGAGCAGTAAACAGAGGGAAGCAAATAGAGGTGGCTGAACTCAGCTGCTCTGTATCTCTTGTGAAGTCAATGTCTCCAACTATGCCCCTCTCGTGATTTACACCTCCACACTATGTCACCTTGCCACTCTGTGGCCTCCTCTTGCTGCTGCCACCTCCACACTATGTCACCTTGCCACTCTGTGTTCTCCTCATGCTGCTTCCACCTCCACACTATGTCACCTTGCCACTCTGTCGCCTCCTCATGCTGCTGCCACCTTCACTTAATGTCACCTTGCCACTCTGTGGTCTTCTCATGCTGCTGCCACCTCCACACTATGTCACCTTGCCACTCTGTGGTCTCCTGATGCCACCTCCACACTGTCATTGTACCACTCTGTGGCCTCCTCTTGATGCTGCTGCTGCCGCAACCTCCAAACTCTGTCATTATGCCACTCTGTAGCCTCTTGATGCTGCCACCACCTCCAAACTCTGTCATTGTGCCATTTTGTGGCCTCCTGATGCTGCCACCATCTCCACACTGTCATTGGGCCACTCTGTGGTCTCCTCATGCTGCTTCCACCTCACCAGTATGTCATAGGGCCACTCTGTGGACTTCTCATACTGTTCCCACTCTCTCCACTTCATGACTGGGCCACTATTTTGCCTTTCAGCTTGGCTGACATCATCATTTATTTGACCCTTCTTCTGATCTGTCAGAAGGAAGGAAAAATTAGACGCACAATGGATTCTGTGTATGTAACAGCTGTAAGGCCTGCGTGATATGGTCCCTATTTTGCATCAGAATTGGCTTATGATTTGGTAGCCAAAAGCAGGAGACATGCACTCAGAAGACATTCAAATATTTAATTCACGTGTCATCCCTGTTTTGGATCCACTCCTGTTTTTTTGGGCTTTAGCAATACTGATGGATTACTGACCAAATGCTGACCGAGTGAAGGCGGATGCTCAACATACAGGATCCATGTTTTTGGGGGTTATTGTTCTGATGGATCAGAGGAAGGGCAAAATAATCAGTGAGTCTACACAAACTTACTGCTGACACCCTCTCCACTCTGTCGGGGGACTCTACCTGTATAAGCGTTTAATAGAACAGGTTCTGTAGACATCTATGTGGAATCAGCTGACGACGGTGTAAAAGGAGTGCGCTTCTTCTTGGCGCTAACATCAACCTGTAAGGCTGAGTTCACACTTGAGTTATTTGGTCACTTTTGGTCCTGTGACTGCCCAAATAAGTGAAGTGTGCAGTGATTCTCCTGTCATCTAAATGTCATACTGACTCACAGTATAATTTCCCTACCACAGCAGACTCCCTATGCATGTTACTGCAAGGCACAGTGTTTTACACCACCATAAAGGCTCTATGCATCCAGGAAATAGCTGTTTTTTAACACAATTCGCCGCAAATAAATTTGGATTGAAGCAAATTAAAAAAAATAAAATTGGCTAACCAGCTAATTGATTTTTTTTTAAATCCGCTCATCTCTACTTATAAACAATAGCATGGTTTCCATTATTGACCTTAATGGGAGGCAAATTTTAAGCAGATTCCAATTGGATGGAATAACTGTGGAAAGTCCACCAAGTGAAAATACATAATAAATTAAGGTAACCTTTTTATATTTAAATGAATACTGCATATTGATACAATTGATGCAATAGATATAAATCACAAGGGGCTCATTTTAAGGGTTGATGTTCACTGCACAGTGCCACTCAGTCAGGTCTCCTGTGCTTACTATAGATATGTTACTTTGGAGCGATTATCTGTGTACAATTTCTTTTTTTTTATTGGATTTGTGCTTAAATCATAGGAAGGTAGAGTAAATGCCCCATGCAACTCAATGGCAGCCTAATTACACTTCCACAAAAAAGAACTAGAAATATGACCTTGTGCATGAGCCCTGCACAGCGATAACATATGCAGTCTATTGTGATTTGAATAACAAAATATCATTATACATTGTCAGGATTATTTAAAAGTACAGGAGAATTAAGACATCACTCTTCATCATTCTAGCATCTAAGATGCAGTGACGGTAATTACCACGCAACCACTATAATTACTATTTTTGGAAGGAAGACGTTTAGTCTAATAAGCCTGGAGGATAGGAACATTAATTCACTTTTTAGAAGGCATCCTTTGGTGTTTTTAGTCTGATATTGTTGAATTTAGCAGACTCATGTTTGGTAATGCTGAATCAATAGATAATAGAAGAGGACCAGACAGTATTTGATGCACCAGTCAATCCTATTGATTGCAGTGTACTAAATGAGCTGCAACAGACCTAGATTTCTGGGATAATTGTCACATTGTCATAAAAAGATTTATCTGTGCAATTTAGAAATAAGCCCTTGAAAATACTATTGACCTGAACCGAGTGTGATATCTGTCTAAAGATAGTGTAAAAGGTTACAGAGCCCCTGAAGATAAAATATTGGAGAATACACAGACAGCGTACATTTTCATGATCCAGTACATCTATTAGTACAGAGCTTTGGATAACCGTTACCAGATGTCTCCAGATTATTAAAGATTAGAAATCGTGCCAAGAATCAACAGCTCTCCGAATTTGAGTCAGATTTTAAAATGGGATATTATGTAGTATGGTTGATTAGGTCAAGCGTTTTGTAATAGGAATATTGAGAGTTTAGAAGAATGGTGTGTATTTTACACAATATGGTAAGAATTTTAAGATTAAAAAAGTTAACAAAATGTAATAGTGTTTATATTGACCATTCTTATACAGCAGTAGACATCTCATATATTTTTGATGTTTTTCAGGGATGCTTTTAAAGTCACCATAAAGGCAAGTTAATGTTGGAATGGGTTCCTGAAACCCAGCAGAGAAAACTATTCTTGAAACCCAACCCCTATATCATCAATAAAGTCTAATAGGTTTTGAATCAAAGACATAAACTCAAGTGGCAGGTATGTGGTTTCAAAGGCAGCCAAATATTTTTTTCTCCTGGACCTTTGAGGGCCACTGTGGTATCAGATCCTTTGTCCACTGGATGATACTTTTGGTGGGCAATTCCAACCCTAGCACTTTATATAAAGGTCTGCTCAAAAGGTTTTCAAAGGATGGGCCCTCTGCTAGTTCAACCACTGATCAGACATTTATGGTATATCAAATCAATATACCATGAAAATCTTTTATGGGAAATTAACCAGCAAAAATTTTTCCAATATACTTACCTTTCAAATCCAGTATTGTTCCCACACCTCCTGTCATCAGTGCACCTGCTGCAGCAGAGTGTTTTCTATAATGTGGCTTCTTAGTCTTTTTCAACTACACAAGCCAGAACATGCTGATGGCTTTACCACTTCTTGTACATTCTAAAATCTTTAAAAATAACAAAACATTTTTTTTAATTAGGTACTCCTGGACAGTCTTTGGATATCTGTTCCTCCTTGCCTCAGGGATTCTTCTCTCAATGAATGATGTTTCTTCTGGAGCTGAATTGGCATCTGCTCTGACCCTACTATGTCCCTGCTTAGCCTGGTCTGACTCTGACCTTTATGTTCAGTAAAGCGGAGCACCCGCCCTGACAAGAGTGACCCCTCTGGACCATCCTTCATCTCTACCCTACAAACACCCTAAAGCAGATGGTACCAGCTCTGCTCAGTTATTGTATATACAGTATACAGGAGTAAGGAGGTAAGCTAGGCAACTGTCCCAATGTGTTTCTGCTAGGTTATGATGCCAAGTTTTATTAGGGGACTTAAAGCTTTGTGTGAGCTGAGATAATGATCTTAAAAATGTGCAGACAGAAGAATTAGAGTCACAATGCTGGCATGCAAACACCTCACTAATTGAGCATATCACTTGGAAACAAAGGGATATATTAAACATGGCCTGCGTATTGAAAGAACAGGCGCCACATCCCATGTGTGTATTTAAATAGCGGGACATTTCATAAGGTGCACGCCCACTAGAAGTGCGTCATCAAGTTACCTTGTGAAATGGAAACATGCTGTCGAGGAGACGAGGGCAGGCAAGTAGAGACAAGTCGCCAGTGACGAGGTCGAATAAAATCACGCCCAGAAGGCCTCACCCCATTCACCGGTATCAATGTGAATATGATAGCAGCCCAGGGTTGTAGCTATAGGGGAAGCAGGGGAAGCCACTGCTTTGGGGGCCGAGCTCAGAAGGGGCCCGGTAGCATTAGCATGACAGCCTTTTTCATGCAAGATACAGAGAATGGCGGGGTACAGCGGTGTTATCCTGTCCCAGTATGGTGGTGTTACCCAGTCACTGTACGGAGATGTTATGAAGTCCCTGTATGGTGGTGTTATCCTGTCCAAGTATGGTGGTATTTAGTGGTGGACGAGCATCGGCCAGGATGATTCGCGAATGCGCGTTCGCGATCAAATGTTCGCGAACCCCATGTTCGCGGCTGGCCCTATTCACTTTAATGGTAGGGAACCTGAAAAACCTTCAGGTTATATTTGCAGCCAGCAAACACCTACTAGAAGTACACAAATAGTCCCACAACATGGATAGTGATATACCAGAGGGGGATCATTGGCAAAAATTCCCACAAAAAATATGTATTTTAATCAGGGGCTATTTTTATGCATCTTAAAGGGAAACTCTCAAAAATGTGCCCTGCTGGAGCCTAGGAAGATTTTATTTCCTATTGGTTTAATGTATAAAAAAAAATTTTGTATCCTGCAGAGTCCATTAAAAAAATGCATACGTAAATTTTTTTTTTACCATTGAACTGTATGGTGAACGGACGCCACTGTACGGCATCAGTCTGAGGCATCTGTTAACGCATACATTTTTGGTATCCATTAAATGTATGGCAAAAATAGGATGTGAACCCAGCCCTAGTGTCAGAATAAGCACCAGTACACAGCTGAGCAACGTGGTGGAGAGGGGAGGCCGCCATATACTAACAGAGCGCTACCTGGTCCTGGTGGTCAGGGAAGAGGACTGTGCTTCCCAAGGATAATTTTCTACTGGGAAATACAGGGCACAGTATAATACACTAGAATCTATATAATAAAAAGATATTATCCCAAACCCTGAATAATAATACAATTAGGTGGTCATTTATTATTTAGAAATACGTCTATGCTAGGTGTATTTCTAACACAGATTGTGGCGTAAAGGTCATTAGCGCCGCAATCTGCATATTTTTCCTGCTCATGCCAGGTCTAAAAAAGGATGGCTTGGGCAGGTAAAGGGATACAGTTATGGCCATCAAGTTATTGACCGGATAACACCGCTATACCATGACCGGATAAAAGGGTATAAGAGGGCACAGTACAGGGAATGACTAGCACTCCACAGGGTGTGGTAAGAGGGCACAATTCAGTGTATAAGGGGGCACAGTATGGGATGATGGGCACAGTACGGGGTGGGGAGCACAGTCACATGACCCTGTGACATTAGAAGGTCCGTTTATGGTAAATGCAGTTCATACGCCGCCATAATGAAAGGCAGAGGAGTGAGACAGGGGTGAAATTATGTGGCTAGAGATAAAAATATGTAACTGTCGGCCAGTATAGGCCCCAAAAATTAGGCAATAGGCATTCACCTGACAGCAAAGAACTTTGGATTCTGTGGCTGGAGGTACATTAGGTGGTCACAGGATAAATATGTAACTGTCGGCCAGTATAGGCCCCAAAAATTAGGCATTCATTTGACATAAAAGGCCTTTTATGCTGCTGTATATACATAAGGCAAGGACCATTCTTTGTTCTGTGTGGTGGTGGATATATGTGGGCTGGCATGAGGAAATTCAAATACACATGGTCATCACAGGTGTTGAATTCCTCCGAGATCCATGCCTCATTCATTTTTAAAAATGTGGGGTAGTCCACACTGTCGTGAGCTAGGCGAGTGCGCTTATCGATCATGATTCCCCCTGCTGCGCTGAACGTCCTTTCAGACAGGACACTCGATGAGGCGCAAGACAAGAGTTCTATGTCAAATTGTGCCAGCTCTGGCCACAGGTCAAGCCTGCACACCTAGTAGTCAAGGGGTTCCTCGCTTCTCAGAGCGTCCACATCGGCCGTTAACCCGATGTAGTTGGACACTTGTCGGTCTAGACGTTCCCCGAAGCTGGATCCGGAGGGCGGCTGTCGATGGGTTGCCTGCAAGAATTATCTCATATTGGAAGTGAACAACAGATCTTCAAACTGCCCTCTTTTTGCAGGCGCGGTAGGATTGGTACTCGCAACTGTTTCGATGTGGATGGAAATTCCTCTGCCAGTCTCCGCAATAGCAGAATGCAGCATCTCTCGCAGCAAGGCCTGGAAATGCTTAATTCTGACATGCCCTCTGTGATGCTAGTAACATGTCCGTCATTTTGTGTTTGTACCGGGGGTCTAAGTACATTGCCACCCATTACAGGTCCTTGACCTTTATGCTTTTTATATGAGGGTCCCTCTTTAAATACTGGAGCATGAAGGCCCCCATTTGCACTAAATTGGAAGTGGTGGAGTGCCCTGGCTCTTTCTCATAGCCCTGTAAAATGTCATCCTCGGTCTCCTTCCCCCAGCCACGGACAAAACCAGGTTTAAAGCTGCTCTTCTTTCTCCTCTTCCTCCTCGTCCCCCCAGCCACTATCCTCCTCTGACTTCTCTTCAGACTCCTGTTGACTTGTCTCAGATGGAGTAGTGCTCCCTGGGAATTCATTCAGCATTGCAACTTCCTCCTCTTCCAGCTTCTGCTCCTCGATGGCTTGATCAATGACACGACGCAATGCACGCTCCAGAAAGAAGGCGTAAGGTACGATGTCACTGATGGCGCCCTGGCTGCGACTGACCAGTTTGGCGATCTCATCAAATGGCCGCAGAAGTCTGCATGCATCGCACATGAGCAGCCACTGGCGCGGTGAAAAGAAACCAAGCTCCCCAGAACCTGTCCTGTCACAGAGTCCGTACAGGTAGTCGTTAACGACACATTTTTGCTGGAGCAGCCTATCAAGCATATACAAGGTGGAGCGCATCGGGCAGTCACAAATCAGACGTCTTGCGGTCAAGTGGTGTCGCCGCTGAACATCAGCGAGGCGAGCCATGGCCGTGTAAGATCTTCTAAAATGGCCAGAGATTTTCCTGGCCTGCAGCAAGATGTCTTGGACCCCGGGGTATTTGGAAACGAATCGCTGCACGACTAAGTTGAGGACGTGTGCCATGCACGGCACATGTGTCATTTTGCCCTGTTTCAACGTGCTCAGCAGATTGACACCATTGTCGCACACCACTTTACCAACTGTCAAATTGAGCAGGGTTAGCCACTGATCTGCCTGTGACCGCAAAGCTGAAAGCAGTGCAGGATCGGTGTGGCTCTTGGCTTCCAGGCACAACAGCCGCAGCACAGCATGGCAACGTCTCACCTGGGAAAATAATTCCTCTGACTTGTGTGGAGGGGCTATGGTGGTGGTGTCTTTGGGGGTGCACACAGCAGAGAGTGAGGAGGGTGCAGATACAGAGGATGAGGAGGGTGCAGAAGCGGAAGGCTGAGTGAGCCACTCAACCAACTCTGGTGCGCCCTTTGAAGTTATCGCACGCGCCTTCTCTAACTTCCAACCTAGGCTCCGGCCTATTGCACCTGCCCGACCCCTACCATCCCTGCGGAACGGTCTGGCTCTTCCTCTGCCTGTCATTTTCTGAATGACGCTCTACCTAAGTCCGTAGAGAAGAGCAGTATTTGTATTTTTGGTATATAGCAATAGCACCCTTCAATCAGTATATTGTGGAAGAAGGTATATGGCACCCCTCAATCAGCATTTGGCGGAAACAGGTATATAGCACCCCTTAATCAGTATTTGGCGGAAACAGGTATATGGTAGCCCTCAATCAGTATTTTGTGGAAGCAGGTGTATCGCAGCTCTCAATCAGTATTTGGTGGAAGAAGGTATATAGCAATAGCACCCCTCAATCAGTATTTTGTGGAAGAAGGTATATGACACCCCTCAATCAGTATTTGGCGGAAACAGGTATATAGCACCCCTCAATCAGGATTTTGTGGAAGGTATATTCCAGCCCTCAAGCAGTTTTTTTGGGGGCAACAGGTAAATCACACTTGTTGCAATTAGTTACTCCAATAGCGTGTGTCCCTCTATCTAGCTGTGGTGTCGCAGCAGAACCGCACACAACTGCTGCACAATACGAATCCACTATAATATAATTTCTATGTTATAAAGTATATTATAAATATATCACACCCCTCTATATCATACCTGTCGATAGCACAACTATACCAGTCCTTAAAAGGACTTTTGTGGCCCTATTACGTAGCGTTTGGTGCCCCTAACTGTCCCTGCTCCAAAATGCAACTTCTTCCTACACTGGCAAAACACATAATGTAAAATGGGGTTCTGTTATAGGGTTGGGGGGGTGTCCGTGTGCTGAAACGTCTCAATTGGCTGTCCTGTCCCACCTGATGGATGTGTCATGGGTCAAAGTTCTGCGCTATATCGCCATAAGTTTGCATGTTCAGCGAATAGCGAACAAGCAAAGTTTGCTGCGAAATGACCGCCAAGCGAACCACAAGGCCATCTCTAGTGGTGTTATCCAGTCAATGTATGGTGGTGTTATCCAATCACTATACGGTGGTGTTATCCAGTCACTGCTTGGTGGTGTTATGCAGTCACTGTAATGTGGTGCTATCCATTCATTGTATGGCAGTGTTATCCAGTCCTGTACGGCGGTGCTATCCATTCATTGTATGGCAGTGTTATCCAGTCACTGCATGGTGGTTTTGTGCAGTCCCTGTATGGTAGTGTTATCCAGTCGCTGTATTGCAGTTATTCAGTCACTGTATGTAGTATGTATGGGGCTATAACATTACAGTTTAAACAAACCGCAATTCCACCACTCAATATATATTCAAATAATCATCATTTTTATTAAACATTTCATAATTACAAAAATTTTGTAATTATGAAATGTTTAATAAAAATGATGATTATTTGAATATATATTGAGTGGTGGAATTGAGGTTTGTTTAAACTTTGATCCATATATTCTCTATTATTGGTTCCAATTGTTTTGATATTGGGTCATATATACATAGAAGGGAAAATGTTTATTGGTTGCTCTATAACATTACAGTGTTTGTTATTCAGTCATGGTATGAGCTATTATCCAGTATGGCGGTATTATTTAGTCTCTGTATGTTGGTAATATATAGTCACTAAATCTATTATTATTATTTGGGGGTAGGTGGGAGCTGATGGCACTGTGGGACATCTTAAAAGTTTGAAGGAAGGTAAGCATGATGTGTCTTTGATCTGCTGCACTGACCACTAGACCTACGGTCCTCAACGTTTCTTTGTGCTTCTTCAAAGATTCCAAAGAGGGGATCCAGCACTGATATAAAATCCAGCAATAAAATCTAGCAATACACATATGAGGAGACCCCAGTACAACATTGACATATTGCGAACAGTCCACATGTCCGAAAGTTACATCACAAAACTTATGTTATGACTAAGGACATGTAGACTGTCTGAAATGCGTCAACTTTGTACTGAGGTGTTGTCTCCTTATATGTGTATTGCTGTGAATTCATAGCTCTTCAATAAAGGTATATTTGGATTTTATATCAGTTTTGTATCCCCTCTTTTGCTTGTTTCATCTGTCATGAATCTGACAGGGTCCGTGCATGCTTGCCTTCCTTCCAGAGAAACAGATGAGTTGGTGCTTTGTGCTACGTTTCATACTTCTTCAAAGAGCTTGTCATGTAGATACTTATCCCTCATGCAATACCATCAGGAAGGCATCTAATCTGATCGGTACCAAATTTATTCTGAAACAGAGCAAGGACCCTAGACATGCAGCCAAAGTCATTAAGAATGATCTTGAGTGTGAAGAACAAGTAAAGGAAGTGATGATATGGCCCCCACAGAGCCCTGATCTCAGCATCATGGATTTTGTCTGGGATTACATGAAGAGACAGAATGATTTGGCGCAAGCCTACATCTACAGAAGATCTGTGGTTAGTTCTCCAAGATATTTTGAACAACCTCCCAGCCGAGATCCTCCTGCTTGCACTTGTACCCAGAAGAATTGATGACAATTTGAATTTGAAGGCAAAGGTTGGTCACATCAAATATTGATTTGATTTAGATTTCTTATTTGTTCATTTTCATTTTGTTATATCAACATAAAATTCCAAAACAACTAGAGTCCTACATAGCGATACAAAATAATTTTAAAAGTGATTTTATAGTGTAAAAGTAATTAAACTCATAAAAGAGTATATAAAGTTGGTGTCATAACCATATCAACCCAAAGAATAAAGTTATCATGTTATATGATGAGCCACATAAAAAGACAGAATTTCTATTAATTGGCCAAACCGCCTCCCAAATATTGGAATAAAAAGTGGTCAAAATGCCATAAGTACTGCAAATGGTACCAATAAAAGAAGCTTATCCCACACAAAAAACAAGCCCTCACACAGCTACAACAACAGATAAATGAATATGTCATGGGTCTGAAAAATGGCAACATAAAGATAAATAATTTTTAAGAAATACAGTGATTTTATGGTGCAAAACTAGTAAAACATTATAAAAAAAACTACATAAATTTAGTAATACAAAAAATTGTGCTGAACCGCAGAATAAAGTTAAAATTTCATTTATATCATATGGGAAACCCCACAAAATAAAAACACTGCCAGAATTGCTTTTTTTGCCCACTTAATTTCCCCCAAAAATCGAATTAAAAAAGCCATATCTACTCTAATATGGTACTAATAAAAACTAGAACCCATCCATAGGTGTGCGCAGCCTATTGCATTAAGGTGTGCACCCTAAAGCACAAACACACGCCGCGCGCGCGCGTGTGTATATATATATACACACATATATATACACACACACACAAATACACTAAGGGGTATCAGGGTACATTATTATACAGGAGTAATATAACTAAGGAGGGCTATCAGGGACATTATACAGGGGTAATATAACTTATATTATATAAGTTATATTACCCCTTCATCATGTCCCGTGAGATAGCCCTCCTCAGTTATATTACCCCTGTATAATAATGTACCCTAATACCCCTTAGTTTTACCCCCTGTATAATTTACCCTGATCCTTCAGTTATATTACCCCCTGTAATTTACCCTGATACCCCTCAGTTATACAGTATCATATAACTGAGGGGTATCAGGGTACATTATACAGGGGTGTAATTGAGGAGGGGTAGCAAGCAGCAGGGAACATACAGGGCAGATTCCAGTGGTGTAGCGTGGGTTGTTAGCACCCGGGGCAAGCCGAGTATTTCTCCCCCCAATCTGTGGACACGCCCCTTTTTACAAATAATGCAGATGTCACCTGCAGTCCTATGTAACACCACAGATAACACAATGATAACTGAGTACATAGTGTAGCAGATATCACCTGCAGTCCTATGTAACAACACAGATAACACAGTGATAACTGAGTACAGATAATGTAGCAGATGTCATCTGCAGTCCTATGTAATACCACAGATAACACAGTGGTAACTGAGTACAGATAATGTAGCAGATGTCACCTGCAGTCCTATGTAATACCACAGATAACACAGTGGTAACTCTCTGAGTACAGATAATGTAGTAGATGGGTGTGAGGCCCCAGAACTCAGAACACGCACAGTGTGACCTGAAGTCTGGGACCGGACTGCGGCAGTGTGAGCTAAATCCTATAGCAACCCCCCCCCCCCCCCAGATATGTGGATGGACATTACATATAATGGTGCACACTATACAGTAGAGTACAGCAGCACACACCTGTTACATCCAGTGACGTCTCCTGTGGTGTAGACCTTCCTCAACGTCTTCATTCGGAGATAAGACCGCCATGATACCTTCTTTCAGCCGCGTCTCTGCAGAGTTTCACAGAAAAATGTTTAGATTTCTCACTTTACTATTATCCTCAGATAACAGACCACCCCTCCACCCGTAGTGCCCATAAGTATAATGCCCTCCGTATAATTATAATATATACTGGCCCCTCTGTGTTGTTATTATTCTTAATATTATAATGGCCCCCTCTGTATTAGGCTCCATTCACACGTCCGCAAAATGGGTCCGCATCCATTCCGCAATTGTGCGGAACGGGTGCGGACCCATGCATTATCCATGGGGACGGAATGGATGCGGAAAGCACACAGTGTGCTCTTCGCATCCGCATTTCCGGAGCGGCCTGCCGAACTTCCGGTCCGCGGCTCTGGAAAAAAATAGAACATGTCCTATTCTTGTCCGCAGCTGTGGACAAAAATAGGCTGTTCTATGGGGGTGACTGGCGGGTGTGTTGCGGATCAGCAAAACACTGCGGACTTGTGAATGAACCCTAATAGTAATAATTATGGCGCTCTTCAGCCCCTCCAGCATACAGTCCCATGTAAAATACATCACTCCTTGCCTTCAGCCCCTCCAACATAGTCCCATGTAAAATACAAAACTCCCCCGGCCTTCAGCCCTTCCAGCATACAGTCCCATGTAAAATAATATCACCCCTCCTGCCTTCAGCCCCTCCAGCATACAGTCCCATGTAAAATACATCACTATCTCTGCCTTTAGCCCCTCCAGCATACAGTCCCCAGGTAAAAAATATCACTTAACCCCCTCTCTTCAGACCCCTCTAACCTTCTGCTCCTCTCTGCAACTTGCTCTGTTGAATTCCCTGCATATCTTGAGGCCCCGCCCCCTGTATGACGAGACTCCGCCTCTTTCCCGACATCATACCTCCCTAGAGCAAATCCATTCTAGCGCTCTACTGTCTCATAGGCTTCAGACCCTTAGCCTGAGCCTATGTGAAGGATCGCATCAGGAGTTGGCAGATGGCAGTGCAGCACGGAGGTGATGATTAGGGTGTGCCCAGGCACACCCGGCACACCCCGTGCGCACGCCTATGAACCCATCCCAGAAAAAATGAGCCCTCACACAGCTCATTTCAGCAAAATCCATGCTAATAAATAATAAATGGTGTCCCTTCCCTTCCACCCACCATGTACCCACATAGCTGTTTATGACAACATATGTAGTATTGTTGTTCTCAGAAGAAACTGTGCAACAATTTGTGGGGTGCTTTTTCGCCTATCAATCTTTTGTGGGGTTTTGCTCTGGTAGACAGGATTAGCGGACGCAGTATAGAGGCAACAACAAGTTCTTTGGATCAAGTAGTTGAGTGTTTTATTCACACTTTAGGCAAGTGACAAAACAAGCAGTCATAATCAAACTAAAAGTCACCTTGTGGTGTTGGTGTTAATTCACACCATGCGGCAATTCTGCCTCAAAGAGTCTTTGCTGATAGCAGGACCAACCTGTTTTCACGCCAAACAGGTAGCAAGCCTTCATCCAGACACAAGGCTCCCAGATCCCAACACAGAGACCTCACTTCTGAGCCCAGCTGCCTATTTAAGGATAGCCAGGTGCTTCCAAAACCCGGACCGCCACTTAACATCCGGTCCGGTATTTGACCTCACCTGGCTGTAAATCAGCCCAGCAGCACATGCTGGGAGGAAAATACCTGCCTTGCCAGACAAAAGCTCTCACTGTGTCACACTTTGTTCAAATAAAAAAGTTTGAGGATAAACTACATATTATTGGAAAAATAAAATTTGTAACTTTCTAAAAAATTCTGTGAAACTTGCAGTGTCAAAATGTTAACCACACCACTAGATACATTTCTCGTGTTTTTTACTATAGTGGTGTCTTTAGGGTATGTTTCTACTGTTTTGGCACCTCAAGGACTCGGCAAACCTAAAATGGCACCTGAAACCCAACCTAAAAAGTAGAGGCCCTAGGCCACTATTTAAATCAACCAGTACACTAGTGTCACATTTGGGATATTTCTAAAAACTATTGACACAATTTATAAATAACAATTCATACATGAAACCAAGTGCAGGAAAAGGCGACATCCACATCAGGAGACACAACTGGTGACTCAATCCCCATTAGACATAATATTAAAGTGCAAGTGCATATAAGTATCTCATACATACAATGAACAGAGTCTATTTACCCATTATGTGTCTCCTCTGGGATGGTGAGAGCCCCGACGCAAGTTTCGGCGGACCTTCGTCTGGGGGTGGCGTCATCTCCAAGGGACACACATTAAATGCAATGGCTAGCCAATCATGAGCCCCACACCATAATTAAGAAATAAG
Organism: Bufo bufo; assembly: GCF_905171765.1. Lineage (NCBI taxonomy): Eukaryota > Metazoa > Chordata > Amphibia > Anura > Bufonidae > Bufo > Bufo bufo. The sequence goes on from NC_053393.1 coordinate 208,079,340, forward strand.
TGGCATCTGGACATATGGCGCTGAAATGGAATTCAAGGGGGGGAGGGAGAGAATCAAGGAGTATAAGGGAAACAGGGAAATTCTGAGATTTGCGCGATCTCCATGATCACGCGGCGGTCACATTACCGCCCGTAAAGTCACGTGATATACTTATATCACGGAAATGCCGATGGAACACAATATAGCGCAAACGCAGGCCCGACGCATTCAAACATATCCTAGCAAGATGGAATGGATAAAATGTTGTGATCATAATTAAATAAATATATATGTATGTTATAGAGCACAAACATCACAATAAATAAACATGATTAAATCCAAGTGACAGTGATGCATAAAAATTTAAAATTAAGGGGAAAAAGTGTGAAAATGTGTATGTGTAATATGTGTGAGGTAAAAAAAAATTATGACATTGTGAGAAACAATGAACAAACATAAGTGTAAATATATATAAAAAATATATAAAAAAAGTGAGTGAATGCGAATGTGATAAACAAATCATGAGTGTATTAAATGATGAGTGTATGAATAAATGAATACCTGTGAAAAGAATTGACATGATTAATCAATATGGTACATAAAACCAAACTATTGAAGTACCCTAATAAAAGGAAAAAATAACTAAAATAAATAAGAAAAAAATTAAGAAAAAATAAGAAAAAAATTAAGAAAAATATAAAAAATATATTCAATAAATGGGTTCTTTCCTTTTATACTACTTTTCATTTTATACTTTATACATTATCTCCCGCATCCCTCCTCCTCCCTCCCCCAATCCTTACCAGATACATGTGGGAATCCATGCCGGGTGACCAGAAAACATTCAGAGCAAGTAGAATAACAGAATAATAAAAACCAAAAATACTAATAAAAAATATATCAATAATAAACAAAAAATAGAAAATAATAAATATATATAAATATATAAAAATTATATAGACATTACAAAAATAAGTGATCCCACGTGATACATACCAAAGCTAATAAATGATAAAATAAAAATTATTAAAAACCAAAATTTTAAACAATGAGTGTGCAGACTCGAAGAACACCTATAAAAAGAATGAAAAAACAGATGAATCATTTAGACCATTTGGACGTAGCGTATTCAACTTCCAAATCTATTTGCATTCCAACTAAGCCAATCTCCACTGCTCATATTCTTAAACACGCAATCAATAGCCCAAACCTTTAACCCCATTGAATCACAGCAGTGATGGAATTTAAAATGCCTAGCGACTGGTTTCAACTTGGACTCATCTGTTTCATCTCTGGCAGATACAATATTATGGACATGTTCACTCACCCTAATCTTCAGCTCTCTTTTAGTGAGCCCTTCATATACTTTTGGACAAGGGCATGTCACATAATACACCACCGCTCTGCTGGAACATGTTAACCGGTGAGTAATTAAAAAGGTCTTCTCACCAGTGGTGTCTAGAAAATCTACGGCTCTCACCATATTAGCGCAGGCAATACATTTACCACAAGGTACAAACCCCCACTTGGGCCAAATACCAGAAAAGATCGGAGTAATCTGTTTCATGTAAAAGCTTTTCACCAGATAGTCTCTCAGATTCTTGGATCTCCTTGCGACCAAAGAAGGACTTGAAGAAGCATATTTCGCTACGACCGGATCTGTCAAAAAAACCGGCCAATACTTTTCCAAACAGGCTCTCATTTCATGCCATCTGGAGTGGTAGTTCGTGATAAACCTTGCTTTATTATCATCCGGTCTCCTTCCTGGAATAAAGCAGATCCGAGCGGGAACATGACTTTGCCTTTTTATATGCAGTCTTGATAGAACGTTGACTGTATCCCCTGTTTTATGAAACGTTGCTTCAATTCTTGCGCACGTTCTTCGAATATAGCTTCAGTGGAACATATCCTGCCTGTCCGTAAAAACTATCCCACAGGAATGGATATAATCATCTGTGAGGGGTGAGATGAAGAAGCATGTAGATACGAGTTGACTGCTGTGGATTATATGCCAATAAAATTCTGAAAACATTCATCTGAATCGAGCCATCTACTGCCCTCCGGAGTTGTACATCTAGAAAGTCAATGACATCCTTGTTAAATTTGTACGTTAGTTTGATATTCCGCGTATTGTCATTTAAAGTGGCAAAAAATCTTTCCAACTCAAAAGAATCTCCCTGCCAGATCAGAAACACATCATCGATGTCCCGCGCCCATAAAATGTCGTGGTCCATCAGTGGATGCTGGTCTGACAGGAAGAGATCTCTCTCCCACAGCCCCAGGAACAGATTAGCATATGAGGGCACACATGGCACCCCCATTGCTGTCCCCCGGAGCTGTAGGTAGAAAGACCCATCAAAAATTTTAAAAGATTGTGCGTTAAAATAAATTCTAACAACTCAACCAAAAATCTTCTCTTACCAATGTGTGTGTTTTGTCTCTCTAAAAAATAATCAACAGCCTGAATGCCATCTCGATGTCTTATACTGGTATATAGTGACTCGACGATCTAAGTATTGCGGCTTTACCGGGGATATCACGTGACTTTACGGGCGGTCATGTGACCGCTGCGTCATCTTGGAGATCGCCTGATGCTCGGAATTTCCCTGTTTCCCTTGTACTCCTTGATCCTCTCCCTCCCCCCCTTGCATTCCATTTCAGCACCATATGTCCAGATGTCACAAATTTTCTAATTGTGGTGTGGGGCTCATGATTGGCTGGCCATTGCATTTAATGTGTGTCCATCGGAGATGACGCCACCCCCATATGAAGGTCCGCCGAAACGCACGTCGGGGCTGGCGCCATCCCAGAGGAGACACATAATGGGTAAATAGACTCTGTTCATTGTATGTATGAGATACTTATATGCACTTGCACTTTAATATTATGTATAATAGGGATTGAGTCACCAGTTGTGTCTCCTGATGTGGATGTCGCCTTTTCCTGCACTTGGTTTCATGTATGAATTGTTATTTATAAATTGTGTCAATAAATTGTATTTATATTTCATGTGGTCTGGTAATTTTTATTGGCATATAGTTATACACTTTTTGGCCATAGGCATGAGTGGATTGTGTTATGCATGGTATTGATGTGTATGGATAGTTGTTTCATCCATTCATTTTTTGATGATTTCTGGCTTACAGTGTTTTGGATGTATTTCTAAAAACTGCAGAATCAGAGTAATGAATTTCTTTAGAGTTTCTTTTATCACTAGCTGTGCTGCAAAAATTGATAAAAATGTAAAAATCTGAAAAAAAAAGTTTTACATTTCACTTCCATTTTTTATTAATTCCTGTGAAACGCTTAAAGGGAACCTGTCACAGGGATTTGGTGTATAGAGCTGAAGACATGGGTTGCTAGATGGCCGCTTGCACATCCGCAATACCCAGTCCCCATAGCTCTGTGTGCTTTTATTGTAGAAAAAAAAAGATTTGATCCATATGCAAATAACCCTGGGATGAGTCCTGTCCCTGACTCATCTCACATACAGGACTCATCTCAGCTTAATTTGCATATGTATCAAATCGGTTTTTTGACACAATAAAAGCACACAGAGCTATGGGGACTGGATATTGTGGATGTGCTAGCGGCCATCTAGCAGCCCATGTCCTCAGCACTATACACAAAATCCTGGTGACAGGTTCCCTTTAAAAGGTTATCAAACTTATGAATTATGGAAGAGTAGATAAAGATTGATCACAGCATTGAAGCTGGAAGTACATGGGGAGCTCTCTATGGAGACTGATTAGAGTCTTCTGCTTGGTAAACATTTTTCTGAGTGTCGGACAACAACAGCATCGATGTCCATCTGGAGCTAAGATCACGAAAAACTGGTTATTAGAGATGGAGTCTTCAGAAGGGGAAAACTGCTGCATAATGCAATATACAGGTGACATGGTGGTGAGAAATACTATTCTTACTGAATTGCATAAGCTGTAGTTTATTCAGATAATTTATCTAGAACAGGGGTTAGCAACCTCTGGCACTCCATCTGTTGTTAAACTACAACTCCCAGCATGCTCCATTCACTTCTATGGGAGTTCAGAGAACAGCCAAGTAAGTGTGCATGCTGGGAGTAGTAGTTTCACCACATGAGTGTTGGAGGTTGCTGATCCCTGATCTACAGTAGAATGATAGGTATATTTTAATGGATTTTTTTAAAAAATAAGCCTAGTTCTAAGACATGCCTCCTACTTTTCTTGTTTTCTTTTCTCTGAAAGTTGGAGTGATGAGTACCTAGACCACTACTATCAAATACTTTATATACTTTTCCTAATTATTTATTTCCAGTTTTTCAACCACGCCTATTGCAAACCATTGCATAAAATCAAACATAGCCATGTTGTGAGTTAGAAGCTTCATGAAGTAGTTATCAGTGACCATACATGAGGTGGTGTGGGGTAAAGCAGATATCCTGCTTTAAAATGTGGTAGAGGTGGGATAATAGTGTTGGACTGTCAGTCACCCTATGAAGGGTATTCTTGTTAATATATAGACATTTTTGATAATTAATATAAATCACCCATCAAAACACTGATATGTGAAGGTAGCCTTAATTTCATTTGTGATATAGAATGATTTATTCAGCAATTTGCTCATTCTTAGACATCATTCACATGACCATGTTAATTTCTTAATGGTCCATAAAATTAAGATTTCACATGGACGGCTTTTTTGTGCTATCAGTTTTTTCCATTAAATGGCCCAGTCTGATTCACAAAAAAAATGCAGTGAATACTAATGAAGCTATGTTGGAAATGCAGCCCTCTTCCAACACATAGACATTTACTGAAGAAATTATTTAATAAGTCTTCATCAGGATTTGAAATCCAGACATTCTGTGTATCAGGCAGAAGAGTTACCAATACACTACAGACCGATTCTTTTGGAAGGACTGATTTTCTGTACATTAAAAGCTATTTCCTTAATAGGCATAAGGCCTCTTTCACACTTGCGTTGTCCGGATCCGTCGTGTACTCCATTTGCCGGAAGTGCACGCCGGATCCGTAACACCGCAAGTGAACTGAAAGTATTTGAAGACGGATCCGTCTTCAAAATGTGTTCAGTGTTACTATGGCACCCAGGACGCTATTAAAGTCCTGGTTGCCATAGTAGTAGTGGGGAGCGGAGGAGCAGTATACTTACCGTCCGTGCGGCTCCCGGGGACGCTCCAGAATGACGTCACTCTGAAGCGCCCCGGGAGCCGCACGGACGGTAAGTATACTGCTCCCCCGCTCCCCACTACACTTTACCATAGCAAACAGGACTTTAGTGTCCTGGCAGCCATGATAACCATTCAGAAAAAGCTAAACGTCGGATCCGGTAATGCGCCGAAACGACGTTTAGCTTAAGGCCGGATCCGGATTAATGCCTTTCAATGGGCATTAATTCCGGATCCGGCCTTGCGGCAAGTGTTCAGGATTTTTGACCGGAGCAAAAAGCGCAGCATGCTGCGGTATTTTCTCCGGCCAAAAAACGTTCCGTTCCGGAACTGAAGACATCCTGATGCATCCTGAAGCATCCTGAACGGATTTCTCTCCATTCAGAATGCATGGGGATAATCCTGATCAGGATTCTTCCGGCATAGAGCCCCGACGACGGAACTCTATGCCGGAACAGAACAACGCAAGTGTGAAAGAGCCCTAACACTAAATAAATAGTATATTACTGAAATAAAAGAAATAGGAATTGCACTATCTACCAATCCCCATAAAAATTATGCTCACTAGCGTATTATGATTAAGGAATAACAAATAATGTTTTTTGATATTTCGTACTAAGGATGTTGCAAAAACTTTAATTGTTTTTGCTTTGTTAGTTTTTTTTTTGTAACAATAACTTTTCAGAAAACTGCATAACTTTTACTATACAGATTATGTTATAGGCTTCAGTGAGATTTGAGCCCCAGACTGTCTGTACAATGAAGAGCTACCTTACCCACTCCTCTATAGAAAAGATCTGCTGTGAAGATGGGATTTATTATGCCTTATAGTTTTGCTGTTCTTATTAAATATTACAAAACAGTGTTTGGTATCCCTGTAATCATAATAACCCATACAATATAGTAAACATATTGTTTATGGTAATTGGTGAACAGTGTGAATAAAACTCCGTACACTGGGGCACATTGTTTGCCTGTATGAAGCCTTGAAATTTATGATGAAAGCCCTGGATCCAAGCCTGCTTGAAGCCCTGCTGGAAAAACCCCACCCTAGGACAGCATCATTGCTGACATCACATCTACAGGGCAGGGTCCAGGAGAATGAGCAGAAAACCACCCTGAGAGGCAAGGTCATGGATGTTGTGTCTACAGGGCAGAGCCTTACAAGCCTTGCCAAGCCTTAGATGTAGACATGGTGTCGTTAGGATCGGGAACCAACACAGTGGAAAATGTCATGTCACCATGAGAGAGTGCAGGAAAACAGCATTACAAATAAACAATCACTATTAGTAAGTAGTAGTATGTGTTGTTTCCTGTCAATTGATGCTGAAAATGGCAAAAATGGAATACCTCTTTAAAAACAGTATGTGTGAATTCCACATTGACTTGTAGAGGTTAGTGTGCTGTCTGTTTTAAAAATAGATAACATTCTGGAGAAAAGCACAGTTGCATGAATATCCATTTATTAATTATAAGAAAATTCTACTGTGTTTTAGTTTTAATTTATACACTGATAATGAAGATACACACCAAATTGACATACATTTTCCTTTTCATTACAATTACTATATTCATTGGAATAATTGGAATACAAATAGTTAAATCCATTTTTAAACATTTACGTAATAAACTTTTAGTAACTATTCGATAAAACATAATTGCATATGTTAATAAAGCTGCAGTGATACACACATAGCTATAGGAGAACCATGTTTTAGATTAAAATGTAATTCTACTTATTTATTACTCAGTTATTTGTACAAAACCAATGAAATCTTTATTATTAATAGATGAGTGAGCATAAAACTATGTAATACACCATGAGACAATAATGCATTGAATGTTATAAAACAAAACCAAGCATTATGTAGTTGCTAAATCCCTGTGACGGATCTGTTTATGTAAGTTTTCAGCTTAAAGAGGCCCCGTCACTAGGGTTGAGCGAACCCGAACTGTAAAGTTCGGGTTCGTCCCGAACTTTAAGATTTTTGGACCCCGGACCCGAACATTTCCGCAAAAGTTCGGGTTCGGGGTCGGTGTCGGTGTTTGGCGCTTTCTTGACACTTTTTGAAAGGCTGCAGAGCAGCCAATCAACAAGCGGTTAACTTTCTGACCTTAGAAGCCATCACAGCCATGCCTACTAATGGCATGGCTTTGATTGGTTAGAGCAGTATGTGACCCAGGCTCTATATAAGCTTGAGTCATGTAGCGCTGCACGTCACTCTGCTGTTACAAGTGTAGGGAGAGGATGCTGCTGGACTTGTGATTTCAGGGAGAGAATAGGAGAGAATCTAACTCAGCGATCAACAGAGAAATAGTTGTGTGGGTGCAGGACACAATCGTTTTACCCTGCCCTGAGGCCATTGACCAAAAAAAATACCTTATAATTCTGTTAGTTAGGTGGGCGGCGGCCATTTTATGCAAGCTCAAGTGCTTTTGGGACATTGCAAATAACAATTTTTTTGGGCAAACTACATCTTGATTAGTCAGTGTGCAATTTAAGCTAGAAATACACCCATCATTTTCTGGGCTTTGAAAAACACACATTTTTTTTCAAAAAACTGTATTTTCCAGATCTGCAAGTGTTAAATTCAAGTTTAATATATACAGCTTTCATATTCTGTTAAAAAAGAAAAACACTTTTTTGGCAATCTACAACATCTTGATTAGTCAGTGTGCAATTTAAGCTAGAAATACACCCATTATTTTCTGGGCTTTGAAAAACACACATTTTTTTTCAAAAAACAGTATTTTCCAGATTTGTAAGTTTTAAATTCAAGTTTAATATATACAGCTTTCATATTCTGTTACCAAAAAAAACACTTTTCTGGCAATCTACAACATCTTGATTAGTCAGTGTGCAAATTAAGCTAGAAATGCACCCATCATTTTCTGGGCTTTGAAAAACACACTTTCTTTTTTTTAAACAGTATTTTCCAGATCTGCAAGTGATGAATTCAAGTTTAATATATACAGCTTTCCTATTCTGTTACCAAAAAAGCACATTTTTTTGCAATCTACAACATCTTGATTAGTCAGTGAGCAATTTAAGCTAGAAATACACCCATCATTTTCTGGGCTTTTAAAAACACACTCCCCCCCCCCCCCCCCCCAAAAAAAAACAGTATTTTCCAGATCTGCAAGTGTTAAATTTAAGTTTAATATATACAGCTTTCATATTCTGTTACCAAAAAAACACTTTTTTGGCAATCTACAACATCTTGATTAGTCAGTGTGCAACTTATGCTAGAAATACACCCATCATTTTCTGGGGTTTGAAAAACACACTTTTATTTTCTAAAAAAACTGTATTTTCTAGATCTGCAAGTGTTAAATTCAAGTTTAATATATACAGCTTTCATATTTAGTTACCAAAAAAACACTTTTTTGGCAATCTACAACATCTTGATGAGTCAATGTGCAATTTAAGCTAGAAATACACACATGATTTTCTGGGGTTTGAAAAACACACTTTTTTTTCCAAAAAACTGTATTTTCCAGATCTGCAAGTGTTAAATTCAAGTTTAATATATACAGCTTTCATATTCTGTTACCAAAAAAAGCGCTTTTTTTGGCAATCTACAACATCTTGATTAGTCAGTGTGCAATTTAATCTACAAATACACCCATCATTTTCTGGGGTTTGAAAAACACACTTTTTTGACAAAAACACTATTTTCAGGCCTTGCAGCATCAGCACGTGTGAAATTACAGGCTTATATACTGCTGTCAAATTCAGTTGTTAAACAAACACTCGTTTGGGCACAAAATATTTTGTTGGCAGCCTTTGATGCAAATGTCATTGTGAAATAAATCCTTAATACATTTGAGTTACATTTAGAGAATTTAAATACCGCCATTTGGTGCACCAATATTGAAAACAGGCCTACATTGGTTCAGGCCGTGTGAGATACTCCCTCTACATACAGGGGTTCGATTCAGGCATTTGAAATACAGCAATTTGAAATACAGCCATTTTGGGCAAAGAAATATTTAATTCAGGCCTACACTGTTTCAGGCCCTGTGAGATACCCCCTCTACATACAGGGGTTTGATTCAGGGATTTGAAATACAGCCATTTTAAATACAGCCATTTTGGGCAAATAAATATTTACTTCAGGCCTACACTGGTTCAGACCGTGTGAGATACTCCCTCTACATACAGGGGTTTAATGCAGGCATTTGAAATACAGCAATTTTGTGCAAATAAATATTTAATTTAGGCCTACACTGGTTCAGGCCCTGTGAGATACTCCCTCTACATACAGGGGTTTGATTCAGGGATTTGAAATACAGCAATTTGAAATACAGCCATTTTGGGCAAATAAATATTTACTTCAGGCCTACACTGGTTCAGACCCTGTGAGATACTCCCTCTACATACAGGGGTTTGATTCAGGGATTTGAAATACAGCCATTTGAAATACAGCCATTTTGTGCAAAGAAATATTTAATTTAGGCCTACACTGGTTCAGGCCCTGAGAGATACTCCCTCTACATAGAGGGGTTTGATTCAGGAATTTGAAATACAGCCATTCGAAATACAGCCATTTTGGGCAAAGAGATATTTACTTCAGGCCTACACTGGTTCAGACCGTGTGAGATACGCCCTCTACATACAGGGGTTTGAATCAGGCATTTGAAATACAGCCATTCAAAATACAGCCATTTTGTGCAAATAAATATTTAATTTAGGCCTACACTGGTTCAGGCCCTGTGAGATACTCCCTCTACATATAGGGGTTTGATTCAGGGATTTGAAATACAGCCATTTGAAATACAGCCATTTTGTGCAAAGAAATATTTAATTTAGGCCTACACTGGTTCAGGCCCTGTGAGATACTCCCTCTACATACAGGGGATTGATTCAGGGATTTGAAATACAGCCATTTGAAATACAGCCATTTTGTGCAAGAAATATTTACTTCAGGCCTACACTGGTTCAGACCGTGTGAGATACCCCCTCTACATACATGGGTTTGAATCAGGCATTTGAAATACAGCCATTTGAATTACAGCCAATTTGGGCAAAGAAATATTTAATTTAGGCCTACACTGGTTCAGGCCCTGTGAGATACTCCTTCTACATACAGGGGTTTGATTTAGGGATTTGAAATACAGCCATTTTGTGCAAAGAAATATTTAATTTAGGCCTACACTGGTTCAGGCCCTGTGAGATACTCCCTCTACATACAGGAGTTTGATTCAGGGATTTGAAATACAGCCATTTTGTGCAAAGAAATATTTAATTTAGGCCTACACTGGTTCAGGCCCTGTGAAATACTCCCTCTACATACAGAGGTTTGATTCAGGGATTTGAAACACAGCCATTTGAAATACAGCCATTTTGGGCAATTAAATATTTACTTCAGGCCTACACTGGTTCATGTCCTGTGAGATACTCCCTCTACATACATGGGTTTGATTCAGGGATTTGAAATACAGCCATTTGAAATACAGCCATTTTGTGCAAAAAATATTTAATTTGGGCCTACACTGGTTCAGACCGTGTGAGATACCCCTTCTACATACATGGGTTTGAATCAGGGATTTGAAATACAGCCATTTGAATTGCAGCCATTTTGGGCAAAGAAATATTTACTTCAGGCCTACACTGGTTCAGACCGTGTGAGATACCCCCTCTACATACAGGGGTTTGAATCAGGCATTTGAAATACAGCCATTTGAAATACAGCCATTTTGTACAAAGAAATATTTAATTTAGGCCTACACTGGTTCAGGCCCTGAGAGATACTCCCTCTACATACAGGGGTGTGATTCAGGCATTTGAAATACAGCCATTTGAAATACAGTTATTTTGGGCAAAGAAATATTTAATTCAGGCCTAAACTGGTTCAGACCGTGTGAGATACATCCTTTACATACTGTCGTTCTATTCTACTATTAATTAAACACCCATTTAGGGCAAGATCCTAAATTCAAAAAATATGAGGAGAGTGTCAAATAAGGGACATGGCCCAGGTCGTGGTGCTGCTGGTGGAGCTCCTGTTGCAGGGAGAGGACGTGGTTGATCTGTGCCAGCTACACGCACAAGTGAAACCCCTTCCTCAGGTGCGAGTAAGCGACAAAACCTGCAGCGGTATTTGGATGGGCCAAATGCTGCTCTACGAATGGTGAGGCCTGAACAAGTACAGGAGATAGTAGATTGGGTTGCTGACAGTGGATCCAGTTCCTTCACATTGTCTCCCACCCAGTCTCCTGCTGAAAGACCACAGTTGGCACCTGCAGCCGATGTCCATCAGTCTTTCACCTCACCCCCTTGCAAATCAGCCAAGCAGTCTGGGCCCCAAGTCATTCAGCAGTCTCTTCTGCTTTTTGATGACTCTGTTAGCATGGTTTCCCAGGGCCATCCACCTAGCCCTGCCCCTGAAGTGGAAGAGATTGAGTGCACCGATGCCCAACCACCTATCTTTCAAGATGAGTACATGGGAGGACCATGGCAGCATGTCTCGGATGATGATGAAACACAGGTGGCAACTGCTTGGGCTTTCGAAAGTGTGCAGACCGACAAGGAAGGCAGGGGTGAAGACTGGGTGGAAGATGATGTAGAGGAAGATGAGGTCCTCGACCCCACATGGAATCAAGGTCATGCGAGTGACCTATGTAGTTTGCAGGAAGAGGCGGTGGTCGCACAGAGCCACCAGCACAGCAGAAGAGGGAACAGGGTGCAAAAGCGGAGCGGCCATCCTCTAGACAGTACGCCTCCTACTGCCCACCGCACCAAGGGACCGAGCACACCAAAGCCAGCTTCAAGGAGTTCCCTGGCGTGGCAGTTCTTCAGACAATGTACTGACGACAAGACACGAGTGGTTTGCACGCTGTGCAATCAGAGCCTGAAGCGAGACATAAACGTTCTCAACCTGAGCACAACCTGCATGACCAGGCATTTAAGTGCAAGGCACGAGCTGCAGTGGAGTAGACACCTCAAAAACCAAGAAAGGTCTCTGGCTCCTCATGCTTCCTCTTCTGCTATATATATATATATATTTTTTATCAACAGTTTGAGTAAACTTTTATGCACTTAAGTCATGTTGTCAGTCTATTTTTTCTCGAATCTCAGATCTCACGGTAATACAAGTTATAAAAAAAAAGTTGCTCCAGAATAATTTTTGCAGGGAAAATGCAAGTAATTACTAAAACAAACATGTCAGGACAGGTTCTCTTTAAAGGGGTTGCCCGGGTTCAGAACTGAACCCGGACATCCCTCCATTTTCACCCCGGCAGCCCCCCTGACATGAGCATTGGAGCAGTTCATGCTCCGATGCTCTCCTTTGCCCTGCGCTAAATTGTGCAGGGAAAAGGCATTTTTAGGAGTTCCGGTGACGTACCAGGACTCTCTATGGGGCTGACAGGAATCCCGGTGACATCACTGGCACTGATGGACGGGATTTAGCTCTGCCCTAGCCAGTAAAACGGCTAGGGCAGAGCTAAAGCCCGCCCCTCAGAGCCGGTGACGTCACCGAACACACTGCCGGGCGGAAGTTACCGCCCGGCAGTGTGTTATTGAAAACAAAAAAGCCTGTGCCCTGCGCGATTTAGCACAGGGCACGGGAGTGCATCGGAGCATGAGATGCTCCGATGCTAGCCTCAGGGGGGCTGTCTGGGTGAAAAAAAGGGCATGTCCGGGTTCAGCTCTGAACCCGGACAACCCCTTTAAGTTAAAAATAAAGATATGTACACAGTATGTTAATAATATAGGTCATGATGCTCGTGTCTTTACTTCTTTATCCTTTTTATAATTATTATCTTCTCTCACTTTCATTGTATACTCTGGCTCTGGTATCCTCTTGTCGAGGAATGGAGATGTATTTTGAGTAGTTATTTCTGCTTTGGCATGGAGTTGAATATCCATTGTTCCAGAGTCTTCTACTTTAATTCTGGTAGATCCTCAATGGTTCTTTATGGCCTTTGAAACTAAATTGTGTGGGCAGAACATTTTCTGCACGACCATAGTCCCTTTATAGTGAAAGAGGTGGCTGGGATGTCCTGTAGGGGATGTATGATCAAGACTTCTACAGTTTGAATGCACATTTCATCTGTAAATTACATCCTCCCCAGTTGAATTGTTAATAGATCTGGAAAATATGCTCAGAAGGACCTGTGGGGGAGATTTAGAGGAAATGTGTCATCAAAATTTTATCTCAAGAAAATTTAGATAAAATATTGTACCACTTTTATCTAGAATAACCCCCATTTCTTAGCTCTATTGTTTGTATATATAATGGTGTGCAGCCATTTTGTTTTTTGTAATTATGTTTGCTTCATGGATATGCACCTGTGATTCTGAAGGTTCTAGTCTAAATTTTCTTGCAATATATTGAGGGTAGCACCTCTTTTAGACTGAACACGCCCATCTACCTGGGACTTCTGAGCAGAGTACGTTTGTAGCTGGTTCCTACACTGCCCTGAATATTGTAGGCTTAAGTAAGTCCAAAGTGAGGCAGTATATCTAGTGTTAGGGACCCATCTGCGGAAGCCAACTTGACGCCTGGTAGATGGGCCCGACGCGTATGTGCGCTAAGAGCTTCCATTACTCATTTATAGTCGGTATTGTACCACTTTTATCTAGAATGACCCCCATTTCTTAGCTCTATTGTTTGTATATATAACGGTGTGCAGCCATTTTGTTTTTTTGTAATTATGTTTGCTTCATGGATATGCACCTGTGATTCTGAAGGTTCTAGTCTAAATTTTCTTGCAATATATTGAGGGTAGCACCTCTTTTAGACTGAACACGCCCATCTACCTGGGACTTCTGAGCAGAGTACATTTGTAGCTGGTTCCCACACTGCCCTGAATATTGTAGGCTTAAGTAAGTCCAAAGTGAGGCAGTATATTTAGTGTTAGGGACCCATCTGCGGAAGCCACCTTGATGCCTGGTAGATGGGCCCGACACGTATGTGCGCTAAGAGCTTCCATTACTCATTTATAGTCGGTATTGTACTACTTTTATCTAGAATGACCCCCATTTCTTAGCTCTATTGTTTGTATATATAACGGTGTGCAGCCATTTTGTTTTTTGTAATCAAAATTTTATCTGCCAGTTAAAACAAGATAGTAGCACACACTGGCGTAACTATAGGGGTCGCAGTGGTCACGGTTGCGACTGGGCCCCTAATCCAGTGGTACTGTACTTTTCCCTTTATAAAATGCAGTGCATCTTATAAACGGAATACTAGCGAGCGCTTAAATAATGGAAGTGCTCACTAGTCTGCAGGAGGAGGGGGAGAGAAGCGCTGTGAGCTCTATACAGTACTTACCCCTCCACCTGCTTGCTCTTCTCAGGGCCCGCGCTGCTGTGTCCTGGCTGCCTGCAGCGTCAGGACGTACAGAGCGGACTCTGACCTGACGCTGCAGGAGGTCAGCTGACTGCAGCGCGGGCCCTGAGAAGAGAAGACAGCCAGGACAAGGAGAGTGGTGGCAGGAGAGGTAAGTTACTTTTACAGTCTGATCTGAGGTCTGATATGGAGGTCTAATGGGGGGTCTGGAGAGGTCTCACTGGGGATATGGAGAGGTCTAATGGGGGTCTGGAGTGATCTATCGGGGGTCTGGAGGTCTGACTGGGGGGGTCTGGAGGTCTGACTGGAGCTCTGAAATGGTCTAATGGGGGGTCTGGAGGTCTGACTGGGGTGGTCTGGAGTAGGTCTGACCGGAGGTCTGTAGGTCTAATGGGGGTCTGATTGGGGGTCTAGAGGTATAATGGGGGTCTGATTGGGGGTCTAGAGGTATAATGGGGGTCTGGAGGTCTAATGTGTGAGGTGTTTTTGTACTGACGCACTATCTGTGTGGTACCAGTAATTTCAGGGGGACTGTTTCTGCAGGAAAGTATTGGGGAGCACAGTGGGCACAGTATTGGGGGTGGCAGGATGGGGTGTTGAGAAGGTGAAGAGGAGGATGGAAAAGTAGGAAAGTAAGATGTCTGTATGTTAAACTCTGCACGGCTTAAAGAAGTCACTATGGCGGTCTGGTCTGACAGCAGAAGAAGAGGAAAGAGAATATCTACATCAGAGAAGAGAAGTCACTGGATATAAGAGGTATTGTATGTTCTGTAGCGCTGTATGTAATGTTTTCCAAGTATGTCTTTAAAGGGGTTGTCCTCTTTTTTTTTTTTTTTTGTATGAGCGCTGCTTTCTCTACTCTGTTTACCTGCTCATCACTGCAAATGCTATGGTGAGAAGGTGAACAGAACAGAGAAAGCAGCTCTCATATGAGCACTGCCTTCTCTTCAAATTGCTGATCATCAGGGGGGCCGGAGGACCCCGGCTGATCTGATATTGATGACCTATCCTGAGGATCAGGGCCGGCGCTAACATAGAGGCAAGGGGGGCAATTGCCCCCGGGCCCCTGCTCCTTAGGGGCCCCTTGCCCCTAGCGCCGGCCCTGCCGCAACTTTAGTCTATTATATTATCTATAATTGAATAATTGATTCTCTTGTCTTGGTGTCACAGACAGTGTCTAGACTCTGAAGAGACGGGCCGGCGCCGCGCGGCAGCCGGCAGTAATGTAATTAATAAATTAAACTAACTGGGCTGGAGACTGGAGTGTCCGGACCGACTGGACTCTGGAGTCAAGTGTGGAGGGGCCCCCCGCCGGGTGCCGGCGGCCGCTGACTGTGCCTGCGCTGCGCTGCCGCTGCTTGTCTCTTTAAGAGATTCAAGACTGGAGCAGCAGCGGCATGCATGGCACAGGCAGACACGTTTGCGTCTGGCTGATGTACATTGCCACAGGCTCCACCCCCCCCCCCCCCCCCCCCCCGCCCAAAGCAGAAAACTTGGAGCCAGAGGATTTTTTAAGGAGCAGGAGACAATGGCAATGGCATTGAGGCAAGGAGCAACTAGCTAAGCAAGCGGATACCATTGGCATTTGGCAGCCAGCCACAGCCCAGTCCAGAGAGCCCAGTCTGACACTCTGCCAGCAGCGCCAGGGAAGGCCCGCCGCCCACAGTCAGAAGGCAGCCAGCCCCCAGCCAAGTTCCAGTCTGGTAGGTTCATAATTCATTGGTTACATTGTTTTGTTGTTGTTAATGAAACTGGATCGGATCCATGATCCATCCATCCATTCCCAGTGTTTCCCACTCACTGACTTACTTAGTCCTGCACCATCTCACCCGTCCGGGCCATCCCAGTGTACTACTAGCCCGTTTTGGAGTCAGTTGGACTGGAGAAATGTGCATTTGGGGGGGGGGGGCAGTTACTGGTACCACAAGTAACTCCCCCCCCCCCCCCAAATGCACATTTCTCCAGTTCAACTGTCCAAACAGAACCAGGGCGGGCTAGTATACTGGCACTGGGACGGGTGAGATGGTGCCTGGGATGGATGGATCCAATCCAGTTTAATCAACCAACCTACCAGTAACTGGTTGGTTGATTAAACTGGATCGTGATCCATTCCAGTCTGGTAGGTTGGTTGATTAAACTGGATCGGATCCATCCCAGGCACCGTCTCACCCGTGCCAGTGTACTAGCCCGCCCTGGTTCTGTTTGGAGTCAGTTGGACTGGAGAAATGTGCATTTGGGGGGGGGGGCAGTTACTGGTACTACCAGTAACTGCCCCCCCCCCAAATGCACATTTCTCAAGTCCAACTGTCCAAACAGAACCAGGGCGGGCTAGTATACTGGCACTGGGACGGGTGAGATGGTGCCTGGGATGGATGGATCCGATCCAGTTTAATCAACCAACCTACCAGTAACTGGTTGGTTGATTAAACTGGATCGGATCCATCCCAGGCACCATCTCACCCGTGCCAGTGTACTAGCCCGCCCTGGTTCTGTTTGGAGTCAGTTTGACTGGAGAAATGTGCATTTGGGGGGGGGCAGTTACTGGTACTACCAGTAACTGCCCCCCCCCCAAATGCACATTTCTCCAGTCCAACTGTCCAAACAGAACCAGGGCGGGCTAGTATACTGGCACTGGGACGGGTGAGATGGTGCCTGGGATGGATGGATCCGATCCAGTTTAATCAACCAACCTACCAGTAACTGGTTGGTTGATTAAACTGGATCATGATCCATCCCAGTCTGGTAGGTTGGTTGATTAAACTGGATCGGATCCATCCCAGGCACCATCTCACCCGTGCATGTTGCTTTGCCACTTGCATTTGTTTACAATACGGGACGTTAAAGTCAGCAAGTGTCATGTGGGGGGGGGGGGGCCTTATTGTTTTCCGCCCCAGGGCCCCATTTCACCTAGAACCGGCCCTGATGAGGATAGGTCATCAGTAGTAAAAAGAGGACAACCCGTTTAACAGTAAGACTGGAGGAAAGGGGGGGGGGTCATTTCAATATTTGCCTTGGGCAACAGAAAAGCTAGGTGCACAAGCACTGAGTGAAGGGAGGGGGGGGGGGGGGGCCAAGCTGAACTCTTGCACCAGGGCCCATGAGCCTTTAGCTATGCCCCTGGTAGCACATATCTGTTTTTCTCTAATCTCTTTATATTTTCTGATTTCAGATTTTTTTAATCTATTTCCTAAACATGTTTATGGAGGCTGCCAGTGGTGTGCCTAGGGTGTTTGGCAACTGAGGCAGGTCCTTTTTCTGGCACCCCCTCACAGTAGTATTGCCCTTATTGCTATATCTGGGCATGACAACAAGAGAACTTCAGGTTCGTATACTAGAACATGCTAGTAAGATCAGACTGGCGACAACGGCCAGTGTTGAGGATATTGCCAAATTGCAACCAGTAGTCGTACACTTTAAGGAGAGACACAACTGTGATCCGAAGGGGTTGTGTGTGAGGGGTATCGATAGAGTCATTTTAGGTAGCCAGGGTGGTGATGTCAAAAAGATGCTTTTACAAAAAGAAACCAAATGGATTACAATTTTGAAAACTGAAATTCCCCAGGGATTGAATAATATTGTTAGTTTCAGGTCTTTTCTGTGAATACAGCGATCTTTTATGTATGGGGTATGAGTTGGATTTAAATTTTTAATTTCTATTTTTTGTTCTTTTTTTGTTAAATTATGATTGTAGTATCTATGAGGGCATCTCTTCTGAGAATATTGTGGACTTAGAACCAAGACCAAGATGAGGAACGATTATAGAGGAAATACTTTTTTCTCAAGCGTTGCACTTTTGTCACTTTAATTATAACACATAAATTGTTAAGTTTGAATATATTTATTATATATTTAAGTGTATAATTATGTGGGCTATATTGTATTGAGTACACAACTGTCACTTCATTGTCACATGGTATTGTAGTAACATATATATTTCTTAATCATGCCATATTTTATTGTCACTTGGTACTTAAGTAGCATATATATTTTAGAATCATGGTATATTAGGTAATTAATTATGTACCGTTTATGTTTTCATCACAGAAATTATTGTGCTCTATCATGTTTATTTTCACTATTATTATTAATTGGTATGTAATGTTAACCTCATTGGGTAGCAGTTTAATTATGTGTCTATGGTAGTGGTGTATACCTATTTTATTTTTCTGACCTCTTTTTCTTTTCTCTATGTGATGCCTTGGTCTGGTCCTATATAGTCCCTTTTAGTATTTGTTTTATCTCTGATGGTGCTCCGCTTCATTCATCTCCAGGGCGACGGCCGGGTGCGCAGTCTCACTTGTCAACGTGAGATATCCACTTCTTGGATGTGCGTGCTGCACCACGTGGGCACGCCCCGCATGCATCATGTGGGGGCGACTTGGCGCGCTGATGTGATGGCAGCATCCTACTCATGCTGGGAACGCGAACTATATTGAACTCAGGTGCATATTTTATTATTTATACCCCAGTCTGCTCCACTTTATCCTTGCCTCCTGACGAATCCAGTGGGTTCGCGAAATGCGCGTCGAGGTAGTAGCCTTGCCAGATGGACCAGACCGTGTATCTATCAATACGGGTAATTGATTTTTCTATTATTTGATCTTGCCCTACATGTCACTCTATGTTGCAGAGTTTACATCAGCTGATATTTGCATATATCGCCCGGATTATTAGATATTTTTTGATATTATTATTTATTTTTGGGTGTTTTGTGGATTATAACTGCTATTTTGCTGATGACACTCTACAACATTATTTTTACATATCAAAGCGGCTATATATTTATGCTCTGCTCGGTATGCCAGGTGGCATTTAGACTTTATATATAACCGAGCTAACTATTGGTAGGGTAGTGTGGCTGACTAGCCTTATACAGTATGTATTTATACCTGTGCAGTTTCCGCTCTGCAGTGGTACAGTCTGTCCCCTTCTGTTTTTCACCTTTATTATATTTTCTGTAATTATGTTTTAATAAAATATTTTGATATATGTTATATATTATTTTCTGTTTATTTGAGTTTGGACTATTAGTTTCTATTCATAGGAGTCTTCTTGAGCTATATTGCTAGGCCCTTTATTTGTTAATTTTTGGCTGAGGTACTGGTTGGTTTAATAAGTATTGCCCTCATTGTACAACGTTCACAGTAGTTTTGTTCAGATATGTGCCCCGCCACTGGGAGCTGTCATCTTGCCCAAGCGCTTCTTAACAGCATTTAGAAAACATTAAGAAAATTGATTTATGGCAGCCTCATGAACCATAGACAAAATGGTCAGGAGAGGACCTCTTTGACTTCTATGGGAGAGTTTTCTAGGCATGCTCTGTGACCTGTGCAGAGGTCATTGTACAAGGACAGAATAGATAAGCTTTGAAAATCACCTACTGTGACTGCTGGGATCCTGCCTTATCTATACACATTGGTGCTATCATACAGGCAGGATTAGAATAACAGATAAGCAGATAACTGCAATAAAGTGATCTGTACAGACAAGAGGTGGCGCCTATTATTTGGCTTAGTGGCCAGTGCAAACTACATTCCATAGGAAATGCCAGTCTTGATAAATCTCCAACATGCTTGCTGAACAATATCACAACTTATGGCCAGTATAGTTCTTTTGTGATGTAATACATGGAATTTTGTGAGTTATTGAGCATTACATTTGTTTTCTTTTCTCTTTTTTAATTATTTAATATAACTCAGTTATCTCTTGAATTTCCCTTATGTCAAAAAAGTCTAGTTGTATTCGGGTCGGCTCAGGATAAGTACGCCTACCTACCTACTATGCTTAGCAGTAGGGGTATGCCGTGACTGCTGTATGGAGGGTAGGCTAAAGGGGCCCACCCCATTGAGTAGTTAGAATAAAAGGGGACTTGGGAGGGTGGGGCAGAAATGATCCGCCGGTGTGGTGAGGAGGAGGAGGCTTATAAGCAGTATAGCCCCGCCTCCCCTCACACAAATGCGGCAAATAGCCATTTGCCTATAACTTGTATTCGGTTCGGCTCAAGATAAGTACGCCTACCTACCTCCCTACTATGCTAAGCAGTAGGGGTATGCCGAGACTGCTGTACGGAGGGTAGGCTAAAGGGGCCAAAAATAACAAACATAGCTCGGGGCAATAGTGTTATTAACAAAATTACAATACCAGATTCCTGAAAGCATTAAACATTTCACACTGCGGATTTAGTATATATAGTGCATAACAAGCCAACTGCCATCTGCCCAACTTCTTAATAACATGAACTGAGACATTGTGCTTGGAGGCGGCGAAGCCGCACCAGTGCGAAAGGAATGCCCTGTTATGGAACTGGGACTGACCCCAACATTCCTCAACAATATTCAGATGAATTTGAGAAAGTTCTGACAACTCAAAGGCGCAGAACCCAGCCTTAGCAGAAGAGCATCCCCTGGGGAGCTGACCCGCTCGGGCCGTCTTTGTGGATGTTAAAGTAAGAACTTAGCATGACCCATCCCATGACAGTTGATCCTTCCTCAGATAGCTCTTGCATGTTGTGGCGTAGGTGAACTCGCCTGGTCTAAGGAAGCCGTAGAAGGCTAGGTACATGGTTGTCTTGATCAATAAACTAGTGTGCTTACTGAAGGGGTTTTGCGTAGTCTATCTGAAAGCAATCTGAACATTGACCCTGTAAATGGCTGTCGTGTAGGGCGGGCCACAGCGGACCCCTTCTGGATACCCTTCAGTAGCATTCTAATTGGATGGGCTGAAAACAATGAGGGTAGATTAGGATGCCGTAGATACAAATGATGTTGAATCCCAGCCTGGTATAACTTAATAGTGCTAAATGACAGCTTGTGGTGAGAGTGGCAAAAAATGCAGCAAAGGCCAGTAGGTAAGAGATGTTGCCCACTTCTGCCGAAGAATGGGTTCTCTTAAAATTATAGAACGAGGTCCATGCCTTCTTATATATCCTCAGGGTGTTACAGGACAGTGCTTTAGTCATAAGGGACCTGGCGGTGGCGAGATAAACCGTTAGTCCATCACTAGCTGGTCGAGCCTGGGGACTGGTGATGGTACGCGGTCTGCTTGTGGAGAGACCTGCAAAAAGAGAAGAGCCAATAGCCCTGTATGGAAACCTGCGGAAATACCATTGATAACATACTGTACCCAGTCTGCATGTGGATGGGACCCTAACAGGATAAGACAACGTCCCTGTACAGACTAAAGGCTAAGACAAACTCTGGTATGCTGAGTTTCTATTCAACCTCACGTCCTTAGATTTGAGGACCACTGAGACCTCCCCACAGACTATGGTCTTGTTGTCTGGCGCCTCATGAACTGTTATGAGTAAGGATGCTAAGTTCACGTCCTTGCCGTCAATTATTTCCTGTCGAATGTTGGCTGGAACGAAGTGGACCAGTGCGATAGGGGGTACAGAACCTGACCCACCAGCAACACTAGCCTGGAGGCTAGAAGAACCTGTCGGACTTTGGCACACCAAACGGGCAGCTGTATCACCTGCCTCGACCGACTCTACCCTCGCCTGAAAGTTCAACATTGATGACGCCATGGAGTTGATGGCGGCGTGCAGTTGCGTAAGCGAGGTCGGAATAGTGTCCATGGACACCACCTGCGGATTTTGGACCTCCGGAACTGAAGACAGAAGACGGAACAGTTCCGCCTTCCTTGCAGAAGCTGTAAATGGAATGCCTCTTTTGGATAACTGTGCCATCAACTTGGGCACAGTCCATTAACTTAATTATGGTGTGGAGTCTCTTGCGGAATGTGACATCACGCTCCCACAGGATGATGATGTATCGCCCATACATTCTTGAGTAAAGTTGAGCGGACACCTGGATGTTCGGGTTCGGCAGGTTCGGCCGAACTTGAAAAAAAAGTTTGGGTTCGGGAACCGAACTTGACCCCGTATCCGAACCCCATTGAAGTCAATGGGGACCCGAACTTTTGGCCACTAAAATGGCTCTAAAATAGCCATGGAAAGAGCTAGAGGGCTGCAAAAGGCAGAAAAATGTGCTTAAGAGCATGGCAAATGCTCTGCAAAAATATGTGGATAGGGAAATGAATTAAAAAAACATAAAAGACCTTAAAAAAATTAAAATTAGGAATGATGTAGGAGGAAGAGGTTGAGGAGGCGGTGAATGGGTGGATGTGGCCGTGTAGGCTCACATGGCGGTCTAAGTGGAAGCGGCGGCGAAGGAGGAATAGGTAGCCAACACAGATGTGTGTTATTTTGCATTTTTACATAGGGGTATCCCCCAAAATATTGGGACATAAATGTATTATTTTTTTTTAAAGGAATAAGTGCACTTGAGTACAAGGATAGATGGTTGAGGCTGTTAGAACTGTCTATTCTGCACAAGGTACAGACAAGTCTTGTGGGATACAGGCCTGGTTCATTTTAATGAACGTGAGCTTGTCCACGTTGGCTGTAGACAGGCGGCTGCGTCTGTTTGTAATGACGCCTCCTGCCGTGCTATTTGGAGACCCAGAATAGAGCAGAACCATCAGTCAGTACGTGTAGTCGTGTGCACAGGTACTGTTCCACCATGTTGTTCATATGCTGCTTCCTGCTAACACGCTCCATAACAGCAGTTGGGGCCGGTTGTTGCGGCGAGGTGACAAAGCTTTTCCACAATGTCGGCCATGCTAACCCTGCCTTATGAGGTGCTGGCGCTGACACAGCTGCTTTGGCGACCTCTTCCTCTGCCTTCGCCTTGTGCTTCCACTTGTTCCCCGGCGTCAGTCGGGAATGCTCTCAGGAGCGTGTCTACCAGTGTGCGCTTGTAGTTGCGCATCTTCCGATCACTCCTCCAGTGAGGAAATTAAGGATGGCACATTGTCTTTGTAACGGGGATCCAGCAGTGTGGCCACCCAGTAGTCAGCACACGTAAAATGTGGGCAACTCTGCTGTCGTTGTGCAGGCACTGCAGCATGTAGTCGCTCATGTGTGCCAGGCTGCCCACAGGTAAGGACAAGCTGTCCTCTGTGGGAGGCGTATCGTCTGCATCCTCCGTATCCCCCCAGCCACGCACCAGTGATGGGCCCGAGCTGCGTTGGATGCCACCCCGCTGTGAACAAACTTCATCCCCATCCTCCTCCTCCTACTCCTCGTCCTCCAGTAGTGGGCCCTGGCTGGCCAAATTTGTACCTGGCCTCTGCTGTTGCAAAAATCCTCTTTCTGAGCCACTTCTAAAAGACTGGCCTGAAAGTGTTAGAGATGATCCCTCTTCCTCCTCCTCGTCCTGGGCCACATCCTTTTCCATCATTGCCCTAACAGTTTTCTCAATGAGACATAGAAGTGGTATTGTAATGCTGATAACGGCGTCATCGCCACTGGCCATGTTGGTAGAGTACTCGAAACAGCGCAACAGGGCACACAGGTCTCGCATGGAGGCCCAGTCATTGGTGGTGAAGTGGTGCTGTTCCGCAGTGCAACTCACCCGTGCGTGCTGCAGCTGAAACTCCACTATGGCCTGCTGCTGCTCGCACAGTCTCTCCAGCATGTGCAAGGTGGAGTTCCACCTGGTGGGCACGTCGCATATGAGGCAGTGAGCGGGAAGGCCGAAGTTACGCTGTAGAGCAGACAGCCGAGCGGCGGCAGGATGAGAATGCCGGAAGCACGCACAGATGGCCCGCACTTTATGCAGCAGCACTGACATGTCGGGGTAGTTGTGAATGAATTTCTGCACCACCAAATTCAGCACATGCGCCAGGCAAGGGATGTGCGTCAAACCGGCTAGTCCCAGAGCTGCAACGAGATTTCGCCCATTATCGCACACCACCAGGCCAGGCTTGAGGCTCACTGGCAGCAACCCCTCGTTGGTCTGTTGTTCTATACCCCGCCACAACTCCTGCGCGGTGTGGGGCCTGTCCCCCAAACACATCAGTTTCAGAACGGCCTGCTGTCGTTTACCCCTGGCTGTGCTGAAGTTGGTGGTGAAGGTCTGTCGCTGACCAGATGAGGAGGAGGTAGAAGAGGAAGAGGAAGCCGAGTAGGAAGAGGAGGCAACAGGAGGCAAAGAATGATGCCCTACGATCCTTGGCGGCGGAAGGACGTGCGCCAAACAGCTCTCGGTCTGGGGCCCAGCCGCCACTACCTTTACCCAGTGTGCAGTTAGGGAGATATAGCGTCCCTGGCCGTGCTTAATGGTCCACGTATCTGTGGTTAGGTGGACCTTGCCACAGATGCCGTTGCGCAGTGCACACTTGATTTTATCCGATACTTGGTTGTGCAGGGAGGGCACGGCTCTCCTGGAGAAGTAGTGGTGGCTGGGAATGATGTACTGTGGGACAGTAAGCGACATGAGATGTTTGAAGCTGTCCGTCTCCACCAGCCTGAATGACAGCATTTCAAAGGCCAGTAGTTTAGAAATGCTGGCATTCAGGGCCAGGGATTGAGGGTGGCTAGGTGGGAATTTACGCTTTCTCTCAAAGGTTTGAGAGAAGGAGAGCTGAACGCTTCCGTGTGACATGGTGGAGATGCTTAGTGATGGAGGTGGTGTTGTTGGTGGCACATCCTCTGTTTGCTGGGCGGCAGGTGCCACCAACGGAGGAAGAGGCCGAGGCAGCAGCAGAAGAGGGAGCAGGAGGGGCCTGAGCCCTTTCTTGGTTTTGAAGGTGCTTACTCCACTGCAGCCCGTGTCTCGCATGTAGATGCCTGGTCATGCAGGCTGTGCTAAGGTTCAGAACGTTAATGCCTCGCTTCAGGCTCTGATGGCACAGCGTGCAAACCACTCGGGTCTTGTCGTCAGCACATTGTGTGAAGAAGTGCCATGCCAGGGAACTCCTTGAAGCTACCTTTGGCGTGATCGGTCCCTGGTGACGGTGGCCAGTAGCAGGCGAACTGTTTTGGCGACGGCTGCTCTGCTTTTGCACCCTGCTCCCTCTTTTGCTACGCTGTTGGCTCGGTCTCACCACTGCTTCTTCCTCTGAACTCTGAAAGTCAGTGGCACGACCTTCATTCCATGTGGGGTCTAGGACCTCATCGTCCCCTGCATCGTCTTCCACCCAGATTTCCTCCCTGACCTCCTTTTCGGTCTGCACACAGCAGAAAGACACAGCAGTTGGCACCTGTGTTTCGTCATCATCAGAGACATGCTGAGGTGGTATTCCCATGTCCTCATCATGAAACATAAGTGGTTGTGCGTCAGTGCATTCTATGTCTTCCACCCCTGGGGAAGGGCTAGGTGGATGCCCTTGGGAAACCCTGCCAGCAGAGTCTTCAAACAGCATAAGAGACTGCTGCATGACTTCAGGCTCAGACAGGTTCCCCGATATGCACGGGGGTGATGTGACAGACTGATGGTCATGGGTTTCAGGTGCCACCTGTGCGCTTTCTGCAGAAGACTGGGTGGGAGATAATGTGAACGTGCTGGATCCACTGTCCAATTGACTAGCACCTGTACTTGCTCAGGCATTACCATCCTTAGAACGGCATTAGGCACGACCAAATATCGCTATAGATTCTGGCGGCTACTGGGACCTGAAGTAGTAGGTTCAGTAGGACGTGTAGCTGTGGCAGAACGGCTACGTCCTCTCCCTTCACCAGAGGCTCCACCAACACCACCACCACGACCATGACCGCGTCCCTTATTAGATTTTTGACTCATAGTTTGCGTTCACCAAGCAAAGTAAAAAGTGGTTAAGTCTGTTAAAAATAATTAACCGCCAATTAAAAACCCTAATGTAGGGTATTGCACTCAATTTTTTTTTTTAACTCTATGTGACAGCTGTATTTGTGGCCTAAATTTCACAGTAATTTATGCATGTCAAATCCCAGATGTGCAGTATATCAGAGGGTTTTTAAACCCCAGTAAGCAAAAAGCCGTATTTGTGGCCTAAATATGACACTCACTTATGCACGTCTAATCCCAGATGTGCAGTATATCAGAGTTTCTTTTTAACCCCAGTAACCAAAAAGCCGTATTTGTGGCCTAAATGTGACACTCACTTATGCATGTCTAATCCCAGATGTGCCCAGTAGATCAGAGGGTTTTTATAACCCCAGTAACCAAAAAGCCGTATTTCTGGCCTAAATGTGACACTCACTTATGCACGTCTAATCACAGGTTTGCAGTATATCAGAGGGTTTTTTAACCCCAGTAAGCAAAAAGCCATATTTGTGGCCTAAATGTGACACTCACTTATGCACGTCTAATCCTAGATGTGCAGTATATCAGAGGGTTTTTATAACCCCAGTAAACAACAAGCCGTATTTCTGGCCTAAATGTGACACTCACTTATGGATGTCTAATCCCAGATGTGCAGTATATCAGAGGGGTTTTTAACCCCAGTAAGCAAAAAGCCGTATTTGTGGCCTAAATGTGACACTCACTTATGCACTTATAATCCTAGATGTGCACTATATGAAACAGATGTTTTTATTTCACCTCAGTAAGCAAAAAGCTGTATTTCTGGCCTAAATGTAACACTCACTTATGCACGTCTAATCCTAGATGTGCACTATATGAAACAGATGTTTTTTTTTAACCCCAGTAAGCAAAAAGCCGTGTTTGTGGCCTAAATGTGACACTCACTTATACACGTCTAATCCTAGATGTGCACTATATGAAACAAATGTGTCGCGGCCTTTGGTTTGCGCTGTGACACTGTTGCCACACTTGCGGTTGCCCGCTGCAACGTGTTGCTGTGAGAGCATGCGGTGGCAGTGTCTTGGCCTTCTGGGTGATTGCCGTCCCATGGTTGCCACGCATGCTGTTGCCGGTGGTAACATGTGGTTTAGTATGCTTGTGTGTGCACTTCCCCTTTAAGTTGTAGCCTTCCCTTGTCTGGTGTTGGAAGGGTTAACTCCCTTCCTAGTGTTTTGTGAATACTGGGTTTATGTGTGTGTGTGGGTGTGGCTGCTTGGGCTATTTAGTCTCTGCTAGATGCTTGAAGCCCAGTGTTCCCTCAGCCTTGGTGTATGCTGGTGGTTCTCTGTTCCATCTGTTTAGTGAGGGCCACCATTGTGGTCATCAATGTTATCACGGTGTCTCCTTCCCTTCCTGTCCCTTTGTGTATGGAGTGGGTTTTGATCAGGGTGTTGGTATGTCTATTTTTAGTGTTACATGTCTGGTAGTGTTTGGTGTCCAGCATGTTGTTTAGACATTCCCCTGTTTCACATTTATTGCAGCTATGAGTATCCTGGGTCCCTGTGTGGTTCGTGGTGTGTGCTGTGTCCTTTGATGTTGGTGTGGACACTAGCACTTGTGCACGGGTTCCAGTCAGTGTGTCTGGTTTCACTTACCTGCCATCTCCATATGCTGTATGTGTTCCCCTCTGCTTTCAGCTTGGCCTTAGTTAGAGACTCCTGTTCCTCCGTGTTGAGGATGAACAGGTAGTCTCTCCCCTGCTCCTATGTGAGGGATTTCCAGAGCGACTCAGGATATTAGGTATCCCATGTATGAGCCGTCCTACCATCGGGGTCCGCTCATACGGTGAGGAGTCAGGGAGAGGATTAGGGATGCGGTAGGAGGTGACCTGCTCCCTTATCACTCCTTTTGGCCAGGCCGATCCCCTTTACCCTTTGACACTGCACGGTGGGGGGTTCCCCCACTCCCCGTCGTGACAAGATGGTTTTTTTTCACCCCAGTAACCAAAAAGCCGTATTTTTGGCCTAAATGTGACACTCACTTATGCACGTCTAATCCTAGATGTGCACTATATGAAACAGATGTTTTTTTTTTCACCCCAGTAAGCAAAAAACTGTATTTCTGGCCTAAATGTGACACTCACTTATGCACGTCTAATCCCAGATGTGCAGTATATCAGAGGGTTTTGTAACCCCAGTAAGCAAAAAGCCGTATTTGTGGCCTAAATGTGACACTCACTTATGCATGTCTAATCCTAGATGTGCACTATATGAAACAGATGTTTTTTTTTTCACCCCAGTATGCCCCAGTATGAGAAAGCCGTATTTGCGGCCTAAATTTCACAGTCACTTATGCACGTCTAATCCCAGATGTGCAGTATATCAGAGGGTTTTTTCACCCCAGTAAGCAAAAAGCTGTATTTGTGGCCTAAATGTGACACTCACTTATGCACCTATAATCCTAGATGTGCACTATATGAAACAGATGTTTTTTTTTCACCCCAGTAAGCAAAAAACTGTATTTCTGGCCTAAATGTGACACTCACTTATGGACGTCTAATCCTAGATGTGCACTATATGAAAAAAAATCTTTTTTTAACCCCAGTGTCTCAAAGCAGTATTTCTGGACTTGCAGACATGCAGATATCCTGTGCTGGTGCACTATCGTTGCATAAAATGGCTGCCGATTATGTATTGATATTGACTAACTGAAGGAAAAAAAGTTTGTTTTCAGTAGTAGTTGGCTCAGGGCAGGCTTAAAACAATTGTGCACTGCACCCACAAAACACATTTGCTGTAGATCGCTGAGTAAAGAAGCAGTTCTTAATAAGATTTCTCCCTGATCTCTCCCTCACAGCAGCTGCAGCCTATCCCTACACTAATCCGAGCAGAGTGACGGGCGGCGCTACGTGACTCCAGCTTAAATAGAGGCTGGGTCACATGCTGCAGTTGGCCAATCACAGCCATACCAATAGTAGGCATGGCTGTGATGGCTTTTTGGGGCAAGTAGTATGACACTTGTTGATTGGCTGCTGTGCAGCCTTTCAAAAAGCGTCAAGAAAGGGCCGAACACCGAACCCGAACTTTTACGTAAATGTTCGGGTACGGGGGGCGAAAAACCTAAAGTTCGGTATGAACCCGAACTTTACAGTTCGGGTTCGCTCAACTCTATTTTTGATACATCCTACTAAAACACAACATGATTAATGCAGAAGATGAATACCCAACACCAGTTTGTGCCATTCACCAGTATCACGGACCACCGATGTGACTAGAACCGCCGTACCAGCACACGACATGCCGTCCAGCATGCGGAGCACTCCTTCACCGAAGTGACTGAATATGGGAAGATGTGTACATAGCAGAATAGAATGTGACCTAAGTAGCCTTGCAGGCCCCGAACGAGTGTAGACTGAGACATGAGAGTGGACGAGGCATACAGTGTAGAACCGTATCCTGTGGTCGTGACAGGACTTAACGTGACTGTAGACATGACAGACATAATGAATTGATGCCTGTAGACGTGACAGGACTTAAAGGGTTTCTATCACTTCGTATGCCATAATTAGCTCTCAGACACTAGCGATCCGCTAGTGTCTGCTCTGGCCAACCATCCTAATATAAGAGCTTTTTGGGCAGCCGTTTTGCTAAAAAAATAACTTTTATAAATATGCTAATGAGCCTCTAGGTGCTATGTGGGCGTCATTAGCACCTAGAGGCTCCGTCTACCTTCATACACAGCCACCCCCCAGCGCGTCCCTCCAGCCCGCCCATCTCCTGATGAATGCGATCCTCCGTGTGACGCAACGGACGAATTCTCGCGCATGCACCGTGCGCGGCTGTATTCGGCGCATGCGCAGAGAATGTCTGACCGCTTCCCTGCTCAGACATCTCCACTGCGCCTGTTCCTTGGAGCACTATGACGTCATCGGCGCAGGCGCAGTGGAGATGTCTGAGCAGGGAAGCGGTCAGACATTCTCTGCGCATGCGCCGAATACAGCCGCGCACGGCGCATGCGTGAGAATTCGTCGGTTGCGTCACACGGAGGATCGCATTCATCAGGAGATGGGCGGGCTGGAGGGACGCGCTGGGGGGTGGCTGTGTATGAAGGTAGACGGAGCCTCTAGGTGCTAATGACGCCCACATAGCACCTAGAGGCTCATTAGCATATTTATAAAAGTTATTTTTTTAGCAAAACGGCTGCCCAAAAAGCTCTTATATTAGGATGGTTGGCCAGAGCAGACACTAGCGGATCGCTAGTGTCTGAGAGCTAATTATGGCATACGAAGTGATAGAAACCCTTTAAACGTGTCTGTAGACGTGACAGACGTATCGAATTGATGCCTGTAGTCGTGACAGGACTTAAACGTGTCTGTAGACGTGACAGACGTATCGAATTCATGTAAACGTGACAGAACTTAAGTTTTTTTTTTTTTGGGCAACTGCTACCTTGCTGATAAAATGACTGAACATAGTTGAACATGTTAAAAACTGAGTATTAGCAACTGTACCAACCCCCTAGTCTTAAATCTACTTACTTTGACCCTGATGCTAAATGTGTCTACTAAGAATAGCTGCGTCTGCTGGTACGAAGCCGTGTATCGGGTGGGTAGAAGGAGCCACAAACCTATGGACGGATATATGAAAGAAAAACCTGTAGACAATTGACCCAATAATAGATAAGTAATTCACTGCTTGAGATGACCCCACTAGAGAAGATGATGGGCAATCAACTTGCGACACACGCTGCGGAACCTTAAAGAGACCCCTTGTATTTGATTATTATTTATTTTTTCTTCAAACTGCCCCTTTTTTTTTAACCCAAACTCTCACATTCTTTTTTTTTCTTTGAACCACTATCACCTGCTGGCTGGATGCTCCAGCAGACCAGATGAATCAAGAGCCTACCAGAAGCAAAACAGCCTTGCATGCACTCTGCCTCACTACGAGCACGGCGGCCCGTGCTATACATTACAATGTGTCGAGAGCGGAGTCGCGCTGACTCCTGCAACCTGAGAGACTGCCTGTGGGGAGCCGATGCTGCCAGGCAGAAACGTTCCGGTGCGGTGGTGCACCCTTACCTAAAGGAGCCGACACACCGCCGGTCGGACTGAGAGGACGTAAGACCGCAGTAAGTCACTTACATTCGTGAATTAGGAAAAGCAAAGCAATGCAACCAAGGTCCCTGTGCAGCCAGACATAAGCCTGATGGGACTGAATATAGCCTATGTACTGCCCCGTCCTATGATGTAACAATACCGGATATACATATATAACACTCCTCATCATTTTTAACCCCTTTAATTTATTATTCTTATTTTCTTTTTTCCTGTAACACACCTTTTTCCCCCTTTTTTTTTTTATCACTGTGATGCCCGGAAGTGATGCAGAAACGAGCCGCCGGTAAGGTGAGGAGGAGGCTGCGGCTTATAAGCAGTATAGCCCCGCCTCCCCTCACACAAATGCGGCTAATAGCCATTTGCCTATAACTTAAATAGCATCTGTCAGAATGATCGACCCTATTAAACCACACTGCCTGGTAGGGCTGATCAAGTCCTTTCTAGTCCTGTATCTTCGCGTCTGCACCACCCATCCCAATAGTGTATCACCTAAGTGGCATTACACCCTGACCACAAATATCATCAATAAATAAATACTTCATGAGCCCCTCCAAAGAAAAGATTTTTGACATAGTGATTCTATAATGTTAGAAGAAGTCATTGGTGACCTGGCAGCTTTGCAGAGAGAATAGGAGCACTCGGAGGATTACAAGCTAAATATGCTCTCCTACCCCGACGGCCGTCTTCTCTGCTGCCACCAATGAGTGCCAGGACCCGCATGTAATCTGCAGTACATTAACAAATCATGCATTCCTAGGGAAAAGCCTGATTTTGCTAACGGAACTCTGTGGGGGCAGCGGAGTAGAGGGATGCTACTTAGAAACCTAAGGTATTGTTTTAAATAAGCATGATCAACCCTACCAGTCACTATGCCTGGTTTAATAGGGTTGATCATGTTGACAGAGGCTCTTTAAGACTGATAAGTCCAATTCTTGTTGTTAGATTAGTAGTATTGCCAGAGCTGGGCATCCATGGTGGTGCTGTGCCATGTACAATCAGTATTAATATAAAAGGTGGAGTTATAAAGTCTGTACCTACAAGTACTAATGGTTGGTTGGTGGTAAATGACACAATGTAGAAGACTGATAAAAGGCTATGGACAATTGCATGCACTGATTTTTCTTGTTCATTTAATTTCTTAATGCAAAATTAAGCAACTTTCTAAACACTTCATAAAAATAAAATAATTTTGCATCTGCTGAGTGTATATACAGTGTCCTTCACCTAGCTGAATATGACATAAATCTATCCTGTTTCCTACAGCTCTCTCTCTCTCTGCTCCCTTCTCTCAGTTTTAGGCCTCTTTCACACGACCGTATGTTTTTTTTCAGTGTTTTGCGGTCTGTTTTTCACGTATCCGTTTTTGTTTCCGTTGTGTTTTCGTTTCTGTTCCGATTTTCCGTATGGCGTATACAGTAATTACATAGAAAAAATTGGGCTGGGCATAAAGTTTTAAATACATGGTTCCGCAAAAACGGAACGGATACGGAAGACCCATTAACTTGAATGGAGCCACGGAACGCGATTTGCGGGCAATAATATGACATGTTCTATCTTTCAACGGAACATTAAAACGGAAATTACGGAAATGAAATGCATACAGAGGCGTATACGAAACGGCCCGTAAACGGAAAAAAAACGGTCGTGTGAAAGAGGCCTTAGAGACAGCAGCAGAAGACTATACATAGCAGATATATATAAGTTAGGACTTATGCACACAACCGTTGTTGTTTTGCGGTCCGTTTTTCATGGATCCGTTGTTCCGTATCTGAGTTATTTTTTTCTCTGATTTAAGTCCTCTCCCGTTCCGTTATTCCACAAAACATATCCGTATGATTTACGTTTGCGGATTGGAAACGGAAACAGCAACTTATTAATCACCAAACACATGAGTAATATGGGCTGGGCATAGCATTTCTACAGTATGGATCCACAAAATACGGATAAAAAACAGATGACATACGAATGTGTTCTGTGTGCGTTCCGTATTTTTTGCAGACCCATTTACCGGAAAGAAAATACGTTCGTGTGCATGAGCCCTTAGGGGGAGGATTCAGGGAGCAGTGCTCATACAAGCTCTAGATAAGTAGGAAAGCATACTCAAGGCAGTTTTCAGGGTGAAGGCAGCAACATCCTAGACACACAGATCCAATATATATAACTGAGAAAAGTCTGAAACTAGGAGCAGGCTGCAAGCTGTTGGTAACCACTAACACATTTAGGCCTCCTTCACCATGTGGTGAGCGCGATTATGTCATCAAAGGTCCTTTTGCAGGTCCTGAAAGAAGAAGCAAGAAGACGATGCCAGCTGCGCGATCAATTGGATGAGGTGAGTTTTTTTATTTTTCTGTATTAAGAATGCTATTATTTTCCCTTATAACCATGTTATAAGAGAAAATAATAAAATCTACAGAACACCTAACCCAAACCCGAACTTCAGTGAAAAAAAACGCATTGCACCCACGTGGAAAAAAACTGAACATCGGACTGCAATTGCGTGCCTACTCTCGCGGTTTTCCTGCAATGCACACGCACCGCATCCGGAGCAAATCCGGGATGCCAGTGTGAAAGAGGCTGTCACGGCGGACAGGATACAAGATATACAGAATATCAACAAACAAGTGTCTAGGCAAGAAGCTGGGGATAAAGGTCACCTCCTGACAAATCCCTTCCAGCTCTCCCTAGACTTCTATGCACACGTGGTAATGAACGTGTCCCCGTGCCTAGGCTGAAGATTCCCTAAAATCCCTAAGATGGTGAAAGGGGGAAAGAGGCAGCCTGCTCCCTCAGGACCTGGAGGGGGCAGGCGTCTCTCTAACAGCCTAGACAGACAACCACAAGAAAACAAAACCAACTTATCTTTTACTGAGCAGGAACAGCAAATCCTTCCTTCCTTCCTCTGAGCCAGACAAAAGCTATAACCCGCACAGGACACTGGGAGTGGGCGTAATTTAAACTCAAACCAACGACCCCACCCAGTGCACCTGAAGGGAGGCGGATATAGCTCAACTCCAAAACAAAAACAAAAGGCTACACTCGTGCTGCTAACCTGGCAGACCTCCGCACATAGCCTGAGCAGGACATGACAGAGGCCTAATAGGACATGTATTATCTTTGAACGTAACAGAAATACGGAAATTAATGGTTTCGTATACGGTCCGTATACGGAACGCAAAAAACAGAACATAAACGGGGAAAAAAAAACTCAGTGTGCAGGAGGCCTTAAAATAATTGTTTCCATGCCAAGGTATTCATAGCCTTTAAATTCATGAGGACTGCATCCCAGAGGTATACATTTATTTATATGATTGCTTTTATGTACATCATTTAATATTTATGCTTAATAATTAATAAAAACTCAGTGGCTCCAGTGTCTATGCTTTGGTGGTCCGTGATGGTCTTTGCTCATTGACCCCTCCCACCATACACATACATGCTCGTTATTCAGTGTAGAAACCTCTGGCAGCAGTTTATCTCTTCGCAGAACAAATAGATTGTGTGTTGAAATTCAACGCTCCTGATCATTTTCTTGCTCAATATAATCTGTCAGGAAAGATTTGGAAGCTCGTCATACACATTAGATTGTCTGCTGATAATACTCTAATGTGTATAAATCCAGTAATTGGCTGCAGAAGTCACATGGCACAACAGCATATTATTGCTCTAGGAAATAAAAAACATATCACTGCTCCTGGAGCGGCAGTGGATTTATCAGATGAATGTTTTTTATTTAATTTAATTTACAACTCTCCAGCAAAACCTTTAACTTTGGATAAAGTGGAGACTTATGTAATTCCACTAAATGAATGCACATAGGTTTCACTAATTCACTGCCTGCACCTCAACATGTGTATTTACAGCATGTACTTATTAGGCTACTTTCACACTCGTGTTTTGGCTTTCCGTTTGTGAGATCTGTCATGGGCTCTCACAAAACAGATCAGTTTTGCCCTAATGCATTCTGAATGGAAAAGGATCCGCTGAGAATGCATCAGTTTGCCTCCGATCAGTCACCATTCCGCTCTGGAGGCGGATACCAAAATGCTGTCCGATGATGAAACTGAGCCAAACGGATCCGTCCTGGCACACAATGTAAGTCAATGGGGACGGATCCGTTTTCTTTGACACAATCTGGCACAATAGAAAACGGATCCGTCTCCCATTGACTTTCAATGGAGTTCATGACTTGGCTATATTACAGATAATACAAACGGATCAGTTTATGACTGATGCATGCGGTTGTATTATTGTAACGGATCCGTTTTTGCAGATCCATGACAGATCTGCCCAAAACGCGAGTGTGAAAATAGCCTTATATGTACTGTATATATTGAGAATAGATTCCTGCAAATTAACATATCTATAAATGGTTGTGACGAGACCAATCTCGCCACATTGCATTGGAGAAGCCTGGCTGCCCGCTTGCTTCCTTTAGACTATGGCCCCATGTTGAAACGCTTGATTTTCCCCTGCAAAGACTATGTGAAAGAATTTGGCTCCATGGCAATTGAACTGTATTCGTGTAGTCTGAGTGCCATTCACCTAATAATATGCACTCAGACCGGAGCTATCTGGGGATATGTTAAATGTCTATGTTTTATGCAATAGCTGCACCGTTAAATATTTTTATGTCTTTGATTGTCTTTTGCAACCATGTGGCTAATGGAGTTTTGCCTCTGCCCTTGGAGATAAATTGGATTACTTCCCAATTGTCTCCAGGACAGAAGACATTGTGTAAAACTGTGTATTCTCCTGCCTGTGATAATTACATTAACCCATTGTGTAAGGTAATTGTATCACAGGCAGAGGGGAGGATTTTGCGTTAGAGTGTCTGAGTGTATTGTACGGGGTTACTGGTTGTTTTACAAAACCCTGTGGGTGGTACTAATGTGTAAGAATGTGTATATAAGAACAATAAACACACAGTTTTGGCTGTCCACTGCTTTACCCTCAACACAGAGCTTGGTCTCGTTCTTGGGGCGATTTATTGTATGCTGTTCCAGTTCGACTGCTAGGAGTGTAAACCTTTCATATGGTTTTTCCTATTCGGCTGTATTCAGCATTCATATGGTTTCCAGTTCGGGAGATTGGTGTATTTAGTAGCTGCCTTTGCATCTGGAAAGGGAATATCTCTTAAACGGCTTTTACCCCCTTTTATGCAAGGGGTGCTGTTACAATGGTGTTCATACCTGTGCAATTACTTAAGGGAGCAAGCCTGACCACCCGGCAGATTTTGTTGCAGAAAATTCCTGCATCTGAAAATCAGTTCCATTCATGTGAATGATGCTTGCAGAAATCCATGTGCTGCAGATTTTCTGTCGTAGAATTGCATGCAGAAAATCTGCAGTGTTTCACAGTACTAGCAAAGTGACTACGTTTTGGCAATTCTCATCCACAACGAGGGTCAGGAAGCTAATAGGCTCAATTAGGAGGTAGAGTGGGAGACACCACTTCATACACAGACAGTGTGAATAGGAACCTTATCAGACATTGCAATCCTCAACAGCTGTTCCCTGCAGCAGCCTCCTATCAGATAAATAAAACAGTTGATTGCTGCTGACAGGGGCACTGACAGTTGATATACTGACAGTTGATATACTGCAGCAGGGATCAGTTGTTTTGGGGGGCTAGAGATTACACTGATTAGAGATGGTGGACTGGGCTGCTGAAAACCCTAAGATGTGCCGCAGTCAGACTGGTCATGGTCACTGCTTTGCCTCCTCATCTTCCAGCACCTGATTTGGCTGCTCTATTGGACCCTCCTGTATACCACTCTCTGGGCCACAAAAAGATGTTTGAACTAGTTGATAAAGTAAGCAAGTTATAATGTTATCATCATGGCCCTTATTAATACTTATAAATAAAGTGAAAAAATGGTTGTTGGTGCTTTTTGGTATTACCTTCAAAATCATGCAGCATTTAGCCACCACAAGTCAGGTGGGGTTCAACTTTAGATGGGTGGGGGTGGAGGGTAATGAATATTTACCCTGGGTGCAGAAAAACCTCTGTTACTGACAGATATCAGGTAGTGCAAAGTAAAGAAAGCAGTAACTTAAATACATTCAGTGCACATATTGTGAGACTAAGGCCTCTTGCACACGACCGTATGGCTTTTTCAGTATTTTGCAGTCTGCAAAAAAACGGATCCGCAAAAAATACGGATGACCTCCGTGTCCATTCTGTTTTTTGCAGAACGGAACTGCTGGCCCCTGATAGAACAGTACTATCCTTGTCCGTTATGTGGACAATAATAGGACATGTTCTATCTTTGTATATGTAACCAACAAACAAGATATTTATTATAAAATCAATAATCTAAAATAACATAAAATGACAGCATACAATAACAGCAATATAAAAAATTCAGTAATAGCAATTAAACATATAAAAATCAGCGGCAATAAATAGCAAATAGCAGCAAGTAGCAGCAATGAATATATCAAATGACAGTGGAAGTCCGTCTACATAAGCCACAGATAATCCTCTTTAGCTGCAGCAAGGGATATAGCACTAATTGAAGAGCCAGATATAGAAAAGTCTTTTCTCAGTTGGGCTTTCCCGTACTCCGGGTCAAAGTATTTTATAATCTTTACAGTCCCACTCCTGGCTGTTTATTTGCGCATATGTGAATCGCCAGTCTTTACAATAAAACAGAGAGAGAAAGAGGTACAAATGCAGTGAGCAAGGTGGCGTCCCACCTAGTTGTATATGCTCATTCAATGTTACCTGGTTTGTATTCCTCTCCTGTTTCTGGGTGTCGACTCGGCGTGGATGTCAGCTGACTCTGTCTCCAGTATCGTCCGCTGATTTTGCACTTGGTGAAGTTTTTGCCAGGGTCTTTCGTTCCAGAAGCTTTAGATTTGGTTCAGAGGGGACTCTCTGCCAGCATGCCGGTGCAAGGTATAACCCATACGTGTTTCGGGGACGTGGCCCCTTCCTCAGTGGTGACCTTGCTCTACTCCCCTCTTCCTTTTATGCTCCAAAATTGGATTAAAAATTCAAACAGGTGTGTCCCAATCGTAATGGCTTTCAGATGGGTGTAAAACCCGGATTTTCCTAATGTGGCTCCCATTTGTCTTTTATGCGGCTTTTTAGTGCGGCTTTTTAATACCTGCTTGTGTTTTTCCTTAGATAGTTTTCATAACTGTTCGCATAAATTCACAAAGTGCTAATATAATAGTAATAATAATAAAAAATGCAGATGTATATATATACATATGTTTAACCCTGATATGTGCTAGCATAATAAATGCAGACATATATAGTCCAGGCTTCTTTAGAACACACATCAGGGCTATACACGAAGCAGTGAAGTCACACTCATATTTCTTTGCAAGTGTGTGACAAAGCAGCATGTATGAAAAAGACGGCATTTTGCGATTGTCATGCGTTTTTCGTGCCGCTTTTTTGAACACATTGCGGTTTTTATCTCAAAGCTCTTTAAAAAAATACTATAAATAGAAAAATGAGTTCACATTGAATTCTAAAAATACATAGGCTTTATAAAATATATAAAATATAAATATATATATATACTGGGAACATCATTTTCATAATAAGCGGTAGAAAAACCTCTATATAGGATCCATACAAGGAGCAATTCATAGAAACCCAAATAATTCCCAGTCGGCGTTTAACCCATTGGGTACAAGTGAACCAAAGTCAAAAATTAATTTTGATTCCAATCTAGACATCTTTTTAACCAGATCTCCACCTCTCCAATCTGGTTCTACCTTGGCTAGTGCTGTATAAATCAAGCCAGTGGGATCTTTGTTATGGCACATTTTAAAGTGTCTAGATACGGTATGGTTTTCATATCCTCGGCGTATGTTGGCCACATGTTCGGATATTCTTTTTTTAAGGAGTCTCTTGGTGCGGCCAACATATTGTTTATTACAAGGGCATGTTAATAAATAAATAACACCCTTGCTATTACAAGTGAGGAAAGTTTTTATTTCATGTGAGTAACCATTACTGTTGGAAGTGACGTTCACAGTTTTTTTTGGGAAATTTGTTAGTTTGCAATTAGGGCAAGAATTACATCTGAAGAAGCCTTCAAAGCAAAGCCAATGTTTGCTTCCCACTTGATTTGATCTTTTAACTGTGGGGGCTATCTTTATACCTAAATTTTCAGCACGTGTATATATTATTTTTGGTTTAGACGGTAATACAGGTCCTATGATCTTATCCTTTAACAGGAAGGGCCAGTGTTTAATAATACTGGCTTCCACCTTCCTATATTGGGTATTAAACGGTAATATTATTTGAAAACCTTCCTGTAGCATCGCGCCGATATGTGATTCTGGCTCTTTTTCAATAAAAAACTCTTTCCGGTCTAGATTTTTAACCCTATTTAGTGCTTCTTCAATGCATTGATTTGGATAATTTTTATCCATAAACTGCTTTTTTAGTATCTCAGCCTCTTCTATGAATGTGTCTTCTACTGTGCAATTCCTTTTAAGGCGTCGAAATTGACTGATTGGGGTATTCAGCAGCCACCTAGGCAGGTGGCAGCTGGAATGTAATATAAAATTATTTCTTGCTGTTGGTTTATGATATGTGCTGCAAATAAATTTATCTTTATTAATATCAATATTTAAATCTAAAAATTCGATATGGGTTTTATTAATATTAGAAGTAAAATGGAGGTTCACGTTATTACAGTTAATATCAGATATAAAAGTAGTCAATGCTAAATCCGATCCCCTCCAAATAAAAACAATATCGTCTATTTATCGTTTCCAGAGCACCAGATCCGCCCCCAGTATGGGTGAGATATTCTCATCCTCCCAGTCTGACATAAATAAATTTGCGTAACTGGGGGCGAATCTGGTGCCCATCGCGGTTCCAGACTTCTGTAAATAAAATTCCATATCGAAC
This sequence comes from Bufo bufo, assembly GCF_905171765.1. Taxonomy (NCBI): domain Eukaryota; kingdom Metazoa; phylum Chordata; class Amphibia; order Anura; family Bufonidae; genus Bufo; species Bufo bufo. Next base: position 208,119,348 of record NC_053393.1, read on the forward strand.
ATAAAATAATTATGTTTAAGGATGAATTTTGCAGCTTCCAATATGTATTCTGTCTGTGTGGATTTATATCTGCCGCTTTTATTTAATTGTGATGCCAGCGCTTTCAATCCTTGTTCATGCTTGATCGATGTATATAAGGACTGGACATCTAGCGTACCAAGTATCCAACTCTGATCTACTGTAAGTTTTTCTAGAATTTTTATTATTTGTGTGGTGTCTTTTAGATAGAATTCTGTGTTTTTTACTATTGGTTGCAGTTGACGGTCAACATACTGCGAGAGATTGGTCGTCAGGGAATTAATCCCCGAAATTATCGGGCGACCTGGAGGATTTATTAAACTTTTATGCACCTTCGGTAAATAATAAAAGATGGGAAGTCTGCATTGTGTATTTAGTATAAAATTCACCTCACTCTCTAATAAAATATTTGTCCGTACACCTTTTTCACATAATTCTACTAACTGTGGATAAAATTCATTTATTGGATCTTTGGTTAATTTAATATAAATCTCCATATCTGTTAGTTGTCTGTGACATTCATTTTTATAATCCTCCGTATTTAATATTACTATTCCTCCGCCTTTATCCGCGGGTCGGATTGTAATTTCTTCATTCTTCTGAAATGATTTCATCGCTGCTATTTCTTGATTTGAAAGGTTTAATCGATTTCTATTTTTATTTCCATCACTCATGGATCTAATATCGCGTTCTACGTTTTTTCTAAAGGTATCTATTTCGGAGCTGATTTCATTCCTAGGATATTTGGTTGATCTAGCCTTCAGTTCGGTATTTTACCAAATATCCTAGGAATGAAATCAGCTCCGAAATAGATACCTTTAGAAAAAACGTAGAACGCGATATTAGATCCATGAGTGATGGAAATAAAAATAGAAATCGATTAAACCTTTCAAATCAAGAAATAGCAGCGATGAAATCATTTCAGAAGAATGAAGAAATTACAATCCGACCTGCGGATAAAGGCGGAGGAATAGTAATATTAAATACGGAGGATTATAAAAATGAATGTCACAGACAACTAACAGATATGGAGGTTTATATTAAATTAACCAAAGATCCAATAAATGAATTTTATCCACAGTTAGTAGAATTATGTGAAAAAGGTGTACGGACAAATATTTTATTAGAGAGTGAGGTGAATTTTATACTAAATACACAATGCAGACTTCCCATCTTTTATTATTTACCGAAGGTGCATAAAAGTTTAATAAATCCTCCAGGTCGCCCGATAATTTCGGGGATTAATTCCCTGACGACCAATCTCTCGCAGTATGTTGACCGTCAACTGCAACCAATAGTAAAAAACACAGAATTCTATCTAAAAGACACCACACAAATAATAAAAATTCTAGAAAAACTTACAGTAGATCAGAGTTGGATACTTGGTACGCTAGATGTCCAGTCCTTATATACATCGATCAAGCATGAACAAGGATTGAAAGCGCTGGCATCACAATTAAATAAAAGCGGCAGATATAAATCCACACAGACAGAATACATATTGGAAGCTGCAAAATTCATCCTTAAACATAATTATTTTATGTTCGATATGGAATTTTATTTACAGAAGTCTGGAACCGCGATGGGCACCAGATTCGCCCCCAGTTACGCAAATTTATTTATGTCAGACTGGGAGGATGAGAATATCTCACCCATACTGGGGGCGGATCTGGTGCTCTGGAAACGATATATAGACGATATTGTTTTTATTTGGAGGGGATCGGATTTAGCATTGACTACTTTTATATCTGATATTAACTGTAATAACGTGAACCTCCATTTTACTTCTAATATTAATAAAACCCATATCGAATTTTTAGATTTAAATATTGATATTAATAAAGATAAATTTATTTGCAGCACATATCATAAACCAACAGCAAGAAATAATTTTATATTACATTCCAGCTGCCACCTGCCTAGGTGGCTGCTGAATACCCCAATCAGTCAATTTCGACGCCTTAAAAGGAATTGCACAGTAGAAGACACATTCATAGAAGAGGCTGAGATACTAAAAAAGCAGTTTATGGATAAAAATGATCCAAATCAATGCATTGAAGAAACACTAAATAGGTTTAAAAATCTAGACCGGAAAGAGTTTTTTATTGAAAAAGAGCCAGAATCACATATCGGCGCGATGCTACAGGAAGGTTTTCAAATAATATTACCGTTTAATACCCAATATAGGAAGGTGGAAGCCAGTATTATTAAACACTGGCCCTTCCTGTTAAAGGATAAGATCATAGGACCTGTATTACCGTCTAAACCAAAAATAATATATACACGTGCTGAAAATTTAGGTATAAAGATAGCCCCCACAGTTAAAAGATCAAATCAAGTGGGAAGCAAACATTGGCTTTGCTTTGAAGGCTTCTTCAGATGTAATTCTTGCCCTAATTGCAAACTAACAAATTTCCCAAAAAAAACAGTGAACGTCACTTCCAACAGTAATGGTTACTCACATGAAATAAAAACTTTCCTCACTTGTAATAGCAAGGGTGTTATTTATTTATTAACATGCCCTTGTAATAAACAATATGTTGGCCGCACCAAGAGACTCCTTAAAAAAAGAATATCCGAACATGTGGCCAACATACGCCGAGGATATGAAAACCATACCGTATCTAGACACTTTAAAATGTGCCATAACAAAGATCCCACTGGCTTGATTTATACAGCACTAGCCAAGGTAGAACCAGATTGGAGAGGTGGAGATCTGGTTAAAAAGATGTCTAGATTGGAATCAAAATTAATTTTTGACTTTGGTTCACTTGTACCCAATGGGTTAAACGCCGACTGGGAATTATTTGGGTTTCTATGAATTGCTCCTTGTATGGATCCTATATAGAGGTTTTTCTACCGCTTATTATGAAAATGATGTTCCCAGTATATATATATATTTATATTTTATATATTTTATAAAGCCTATGTATTTTTAGAATTCAATGTGAACTCATTTTTCTATTTATAGTATTTTTTTAAAGAGCTTTGAGATAAAAACCGCAATGTGTTCAAAAAAGCGGCACGAAAAACGCATGACAATCGCAAAATGCCGTCTTTTTCATACATGCTGCTTTGTCACACACTTGCAAAGAAATATGAGTGTGACTTCACTGCTTCGTGTATAGCCCTGATGTGTGTTCTAAAGAAGCCTGGACTATATATGTCTGCATTTATTATGCTAGCACATATCAGGGTTAAACATATGTATATATATACATCTGCATTTTTTATTATTATTACTATTATATTAGCACTTTGTGAATTTATGCGAACAGTTATGAAAACTATCTAAGGAAAAACACAAGCAGGTATTAAAAAGCCGCACTAAAAAGCCGCATAAAAGACAAATGGGAGCCACATTAGGAAAATCCGGGTTTTACACCCATCTGAAAGCCATTACGATTGGGACACACCTGTTTGAATTTTTAATCCAATTTTGGAGCATAAAAGGAAGAGGGGAGTAGAGCAAGGTCACCACTGAGGAAGGGGCCACGTCCCCGAAACACGTATGGGTTATACCTTGCACCGGCATGCTGGCAGAGAGTCCCCTCTGAACCAAATCTAAAGCTTCTGGAACGAAAGACCCTGGCAAAAACTTCACCAAGTGCAAAATCAGCGGACGATACTGGAGACAGAGTCAGCTGACATCCACGCCGAGTCGACACCCAGAAACAGGAGAGGAATACAAACCAGGTAACATTGAATGAGCATATACAACTAGGTGGGACGCCACCTTGCTCACTGCATTTGTACCTCTTTCTCTCTCTGTTTTATTGTAAAGACTGGCGATTCACATATGCGCAAATAAACAGCCAGGAGTGGGACTGTAAAGATTATAAAATACTTTGACCCGGAGTACGGGAAAGCCCAACTGAGAAAAGACTTTTCTATATCTGGCTCTTCAATTAGTGCTATATCCCTTGCTGCAGCTAAAGAGGATTATCTGTGGCTTATGTAGACGGACTTCCACTGTCATTTGATATATTCATTGCTGCTACTTGCTGCTATTTGCTATTTATTGCCGCTGATTTTTATATGTTTAATTGCTATTACTGAATTTTTTATATTGCTGTTATTGTATGCTGTCATTTTATGTTATTTTAGATTATTGATTTTATAATAAATATCTCGTTTGTTGGTTACATATATTGAGTGCCTGGTCTATCTTTTCTAAGTTTTCCAATTTCCTTAGTGGCTGGGTGGGCCACTCAGACCAAGAGCACCTGTTCCACATTGTCCAGCTGGAGTGATCCACAGATACTGTTTTTCTGTATGTTCTATCTTTGAACGGAATGGAAAAACGGAAATACAGAAACGGAAGGCATACGGAGTACCTTCTGTTTTTTTTTTGCGGATCCATTGAAAAGAATGGTTCAGTATACGGAATGCAAAAAACGGAACGTAAACAGAAAAGAAAAACGTGTGCAAGAGGCCTAATACAGAATATTAGCATCCTACTTATTTCCCAAGTTTTCACTGTATTTCCTTCTATGTTCCATGTTAGTTGTAGATTTTTCTTGCACATGAATAATTCTTTTCATGTCAGTCCTTATTTAGAGCCATGATGTCATGACTCTGTGTTATTTGGCATATATTATCTCCTAATTAGTTTTTATACTCCATAAGAATATATTCTCTTTGATTGCATTTAAACTCTAGAGATACACTTCCTCTGAGACTGACTCAAACTGACAGCCTGAAACTTGTATTATTTACACTTATAAAACTGTTTAAATCTTTCTTTTTTAACCCTTTCAGGACCAAGCCATTTTTCACCTTTCTTCCCAGGCCATTTTTAGCAAATCTGACATGTGTCACTTTTGCGGGCCGTTTTTTGCGTTCCGTATACGGTCCGTATATGGAACCATTCATTTCAAAGGTTCCGCAAAAGAAACGGAACACATACGAAACCATCTATTGAAAATATTATGCCCAGCCCAATTTTTTCTATGTAATTACTGTATACTGTATATGCCATATGGAAAAACGGAACGGAAACTAAAACACAATGGGAACAAACGGTCGTGTGAAAGAGGAAATCTGTGTTAGTGAGCACTTCTCCTTTGCCGAGATAATCCATCCCACCTCACAGGTGTGGCATATCAAGGTGATGATTAGACAGCATGAATATTGCACAGGTGTGCCTTAGACTGCTCACAATAAAACACCACTCTGAAATGTGCAGTTTGATCACACAGCACAATGCCTCAGATGTTGCAACGTTTGAGAGAGTGTGCAATTGGCATGCTGACTGCGGGAATGTCCACCAGAGCTGTTGCCAATGAAATGAATGTTCATTTATTTACCATAAGCTATCTCCAAAGGCGTTTCAGAGAATTTGGCAGTACATCCAACCGGCCTCACAAGCGCAGACCACGTGTAGCCACACCAGCCCAGGCCCTCCACATCCAGCATGTTCACCTCCATGATCGTCTGAGACCAGCCACCCGTACAGTTGCAGCAACAATCAGCTTGCATAACCAAAGAATTTCTGCACAAACTGTCAGAAACCGTCTCAGGGAAGCTCATCTGCATGTTCGATGTCCTCATCAGGGTCTGGACCTGACTGCAGTTCTTCATCGTAACCGACTTAAATGGGCAAATGCTCACATTCGATGGTGTCTGGCACGTTGGAGAGGCGTTCTTTTAACGGATGAGTCCCAGTTTTCACTGTTTAGGGCAGATGGCAGACAGCGTGTCGTGTGTTGCGTCATGTGAGTGAGCGGTTTGCTGACTTTGGATACTGTGACGAGATCCTGAGGACCACTGTTGCGCCATTCATCCACGACCATCACCTCCTGTTGCAGCTTGATAATGCACGGCCCCATATTGCAAGGATCTATACCCAATTCTTGGAAGCTGAAAACATCCCAGTTCTTGCTTGGCCACTGGCCAGCATACTTACCGGACATGTCACCCATTGTGGATGTTTGGGATGCTCTGGATCGGAGTATACGACAGAGTGTTCCAGTTTCTGCCAATATTCTACAACTTTGCACAGCTATTAAAGAGGAGTGGACCAACATTCCAGAGGCCACAATCAACAACCTGATCAACTCTATGTGACGGAGATGTGTTGCACTGCGTGAGGCAAATGGTGGCCACACCAGATACTGACTGGTTTTATCAGCCAATAAAAGCTTGCAGGTCCTTAGTCTCCACATGCACACAGTTTTACACCAGGTTTCCATAACAACCTAGCCATTTTTTTTTCAATGCTGTAGGTCACCTTTAACCTCCTCAGGACCGCCGTACGCAGGATTGCGTCTTTGCGGCGGTCCTGTTGTTCTGGGTGGACGCGCCGGTGCGTCCTCTCGCGAGACGCGAGATTTCCTGTGAACGCGCGCACACAGGCGCGCGCGTTCACAGGAACGGAAGGTAAGAGAGTTGATCTCCAGCCTGCCAGCGGCGATCGTTCGCTGGCAGGCTGGAGATGTGATTTTTTTAACCCCTAACAGGTATATTAGACGCTGTTTTGATAACAGCGTCTAATATACCTGCTACCTGGTCCTCTGGTGGTCCCCTTTGTTTGGATCGACCACCAGAGGACACAGGCAGCTCAGTAATATGTTGCACCAAGCACCACTACACTACACCCCCCCCCCTGTCACTTATTAACCCCTTATTAGCCCTTGATCACCCCTGATCACCCCATATAGACTCCCTGATCACCCCCCTGTCATTGATTACCCCCCTGTCATTGATCACCCCCCTGTAAAGCTCCATTCAGATGTCCGCATGATTTTTACGGATCCACTGATAGACTGATCGGATCCGTAAAAATCATACGGACGTCTGAATGCAGCCTTACAGGGGAGTGATCAATGACTGTGGTGATCACCCCATATAGACTCCCTGATCACCCCCCTGTCATTGATTACACCCCTGTCATTGATCAACCCCCTGTAAAGCTCCATTCAGACGTCCGCATGATTTTTACGGATCCACTGATAGACTGATCGGATCCGTAAAAATCATACGGACGTCTGAATGCAGCCTTACAGGGGAGTGATCAATGACTGTGGTGATCACCCCATATAGACTCCCTGATCACCCCCCTGTCATTGATTACCCCTCTGTCATTGATCACCCCCCTGTAAAGCTCCATTCAGATGTCCGCATGATTTTTACGGATCCACTGATAGACTGATCGGATCCGTAAAAATCATACGGACGTCTGAATGCAGCCTTACAGGGGAGTGATCAATGACGGAGGTGATCACCCCATATAGACTCCCTGATCACCCCCCTGTCATTGATCCCCCCCCCCCCCCCTGTAAGGCTGCATTCAGTCTTTTTTTTGGCCCAAGTTAGCAGAATTTTTTTTTTTTTCTTACAAAGTCACATATTCCACTAACTTGTGACAAAAAATAAAATCTCACATGAACTCACCATACCCCTCACGGAATCCAAATGCGTAAAATTCTTTAGACATTTATATTTCAGACTTCTTCTCACGCTTTAGGGCCCCTAGAATGCCAGGGCAGTATAAATACCCCACATGTGACCCCATTTCGGAAAGAAGACACCCCCAGGTATTCCGTGAGGGGCATATTGAGTCCATGAAAGATTGAAATTTTTGTCCCAAGTTAGCGGAACGGGAGACTTTGTGAGAAAAAAATAAAAAATATCAATTTCCGCTAACTTGTGCCAAAAAAAAATAATTTCTATGAACTCGCCATGCCCCTCATTGAATACCTTGGGGTGTCTTCTTTCCAAAATGGGGTCACATGTGGGGTATTTATACTGCCCTGGCATTCTAGGGGCCCCAAAGCGTGAGAAGAAGTCTGGTATCCAAATGTCTAAAAATGCCCTCCTAAAAGGAATTTGGGCCCCTTTGCGCATCTAGGCTGCAAAAAAGTGTCACACATCTGGTATCGCCGTACTCAGGAGAAGTTGGGCAATGTGTTTTGGGGTGTCATTTTACATATACCCATGCTGGGTGAGATAAATATCTTGGTCAAATGCCAACTTTGTATAAAAAAATGGAAAAAGTTGTCTTTTGCCAAGATATTTCTCTCACCCAGCATGGGTATATGTAAAAAGACACCCCAAAACACATTCCCCAACGTCTCCTGAATACGGCGATACCAGATGTGTGACACTTTTTTGCAGCCTAGGTGGGCAAAGGGGCCCACATTCCAAAGAGCACCTTTCGGATTTCACTGGTCATTTACCTACTTACCACACATTAGGGCCCCTGGAAAATGCCAGGGCAGTATAACTACCCCACAAGTGACCCCATTTTGGAAAGAAGACACCCCAAGGTATTCCGTGAGGGGCATGGCGAGTTCCTAGAATTTTTTATTTTTTGTCACAAGTTAGTGGAAAATGATGATTTTTTTATTTTATTTTTTTTTTTCATACAAAGTCTCATATTCCACTAACTTGTGACAAAAAATAAAAACTTCCATGAACTCACTATGCCCATCAGCGAATACCTTGGGGTCTCTTCTTTCCAAAATGGGGTCACTTGTGGGGTAGTTATACTGCCCTGGCATTCTAGGGGCCCAAATGTGTGGTAAGGAGTTTGAAATCAAATTCTGTAAAAAATGACGAGTGAAATCCGAAAGGTGCTCTTTGGAATATGGGCCCCTTTGCCCACCTAGGCTGCAAAAAAGTGTCACACATCTGGTATCTCCGTACTCAGGAGAAGGTGGGGAATGTGTTTTGGGGTGTCATTTTACATATACCCATGCTGGGTGAGAGAAATATCTTGGCAAAAGACAACTTTTCCCATTTTTTTATACAAAGTTGGCATTTGACCAAGATATTTATCTCACCCAGCATGGGTATATGTAAAAAGACACCCCAAAACACATTCCCCAACTTCTACTGAATACGGAGATACCAGATGTGTGACACTTTTTTGCAGCCTAGGTGGGCAAAGGGGCCCACATTCCAAAGAGCACCTTTCGGATTTCACTCGTCATTTTTTACAGAATTTGATTTCAAACTCCTTACCACACATTTGGGCCCCTAGAATGCCAGGGCAGTATAACTACCCCACAAGTGACCCCATTTTGGAAAGAAGAGACCCCAAGGTATTCGCTGATGGGCATAGTGAGTTCATGGAAGTTTTTATTTTTTGTCATAAGTTAGTGGAATATGAGACTTTGTATGAAAAAAAAAAAAAAAAATCAGCATTTTCCACTAACTTGCGACAAAAAATAAAAAATTCTAGGAACTCGCCATGCCCCTCACGGAATACCTTGGGGTGTCTTCTTTCCAAAATGGGGTCACTTGTGGGGTAGTTATACTGCCCTGGCATTCTAGGGGCCCAAATGTGTGGTAAGGAGTTTGAAATCAAATTCTGTAAAAAATGACCTGTGAAATCCGAAAGGTGCTGTTTGGAATATGGGCCCCTTTGCCCACCTAGGCTGCAAAAAAGTGTCACACATCTGGTATCTCTGTATTCAGGAGAAGTTGAGGAATGTGTTTTGGGGTGTCTTTTTACATATACCCATGCTGGGTGAGATAAATATCTTGGTCAAATGCCAACTTTGTATAAAAAAATGGGAAAAGTTGTATTTTGCCAAGATATTTCTCTCACCCAGCATGGGTATATGTAAAATGACACCCCAAAACACATTCCCCACCTTCTCCTGAGTACAGAGATACCAGATGTGTGACACTTTTTTGCAGCCTAGGTGGGCAAAGGGGCCCATATTCCAAAGAGCACCTTTCGGATTTCACTCGTCATTTTTTACAGAATTTGATTTCAAACTCCTTACCACACATTTGGGCCCCTAGAATGCCAGGGCAGTATAACTACCCCACAAGTGACCCCATTTTGGAAAGAAGAGACCCCAAGGTATTTCGTGATGGGCATAGTGAGTTCATGGAAGTTTTTATTTTTTGTCACAAGTTAGTGGAATATGAGACTTTGTAAGAAAAAAAAAAAAAAAGAAAAAAATCATCATTTTCCGCTAACTTGTGACAAAAAATAAAAAGTTCTATGAACTCACTATGCCCATCAGCGAATACCTTAGGGTGTGTACTTTCCGAAATGGGGTCATTTGTGGGGTGTTTGTACTGTCTGGCCATTGTAGAACCTCAGGAAACATGACAGGTGCTCAGAAAGTCAGAGCTGCTTCAAAAAGCGGAAATTCACATTTTTGTACCATAGTTTGTAAACGCTATAACTTTTACCCAAACCATTTTTTTTTTACCCAAACATTTTTTTTTTATCAAAGACATGTAGAACAATAAATTTAGAGCAAAATTTATATATGGATGTCGTTTTTTTTGCAAAATTTTACAACTGAAAGTGAAAAATGTCATTTTTTTGCAAAAAAATCGTTAAATTTCGATTAATAACAAAAAAAGTAAAAATGTCAGCAGCAATGAAATACCACCAAATGAAAGCTCTATTAGTGAGAAGAAAAGGAGGTAAAATTCATTTGGGTGGTAAGTTGCATGACCGAGCAATAAACGGTGAAAGTAGTGTAGGTCAGAAGTGTAAAAAGTGGCCTGGTCTTTCAGGGTGTTTAAGCACTGGGGGCTGAGGTGGTTAAAGGGGCAGGGCGCTGTGGAGGAAACTGTTAAGGGAGCGGAATGCTGTGGAGGTCACAGTTAATGGTCATTCAGGCCACCCTCAAAAGATGGACATAACAACCCCTCCCCCAGGTCCCGTTAAGTCATGCCCCTGACCTAGTTAGGCCACACACCCTCCCACTCCGCAACTGACAGGGATTGAAAAAAAAAATGAAGGTAAAAATTAACTGCAGAGGTGGGAGAGAGGGTGACTTTCTCACTGCAGCTCATGCTAAGACAGCACAGTGCTGCTGTCTGAGTGTGAGCTGTTCAAAAGGACATCCCTGTCAGGGCCTGGACGGAGGACAGGGAGTCTGAAAGCTGGACTGTCCAGCCTAAAACCTCACCTCTGGCCACCCTAGGGGCAGGCTGCTGTGGAGGTCACAGTTAAAGGATGGTCCGCTATGGAGGTCAGTGTTAAGGGGCAGGGACGGGGTACTGTGGAGGTGACTAATAAAAGGGCAGGCTGCTGTGGAGGTCACTGTTAAAGAGGCGGGCACTGTGGAGGTCACTGTTAAGGGAGGAGGGGACTGTGGAGGCCACTATTAAAGGGGCAGCGGGGTACTGTGAGGTCACTGTTAAGGGAGCAGGGTACAGTGGAGGTCACTGTTAAGGGAGCGGGGTACTGTGGCAGTTATTGTTAAAGGGACAGTTGCTGTGGAGGTCTCTGTTAAGTAGGCCGGGAATGGTGGAGGTCAGTTAAGGGGACTGTAACCTATGGTCAGTGTTAAGGGGTGGGTGCTGTAGAGGTCACTGTTAAGGAGGCTGGCCCCTGTGGAGGTCACTGTTAAAGGGGTGGGGTGCTGTGGAACTCACTGTTAAAAGGGCAGGCTGCTGTAGAGGTCAAAGTTAAGGGGACAGGCTGCTGTGGAGGTCCCATTTTAAGCGACAGGGCACTGTGGGGGGGGGGTCAGAGTTAAGGGGTGGGGGGCTGTGAAGGTCACTGTTAAGTGGGTGGGGTACTGAAGATGTCACTGTTATAGTGGATACTGTCTATCTTTTAACAACACACACAAACATTAAATTAAAAAGATTAAATATACCTGTGCAAAAATGGGTCCTTCAGCTAGTATTATATATAATGCAATACTATAGTTGTATGAGCCTTACTAAAGACCCAGCCCTCTCTAAGAGATCCTAAAAACACATTTTATTGAATGCATTGCTTCACAGAGGTGCTCTGACAGCTCGATCTGTAGCCCTTATCTGTTATTTCCTAACAGATCATAAACACTCATTATTTCTAAATTATCAGTTTGATAGGAATTTAGGTCAATTGAGTCTTTATGAACTGTTAGGCTTTAAGAAATAAGGGTTACAGATCGAGCCATCAGAGCAGGTTCCTGACAGATTCAGTGTGAAGCAGAATGATACATTGTCAGTGAAAGTGAAAGCTGTAGAGGACAGTTGAAAATTTTTAAAAAAGACCAGTTGAAAAAATCATTTGGAGTCCAAAATGAGAATGTAATCATAAAAAAAATGCCCAGAAAGTGTCTGTGTAACATACTTACCTGTCCGGGCTCCAGCAGCGCGATCCTCAGCCACAGCACGGCCACACCAGGAGAGACGTGTTGCTGAACCATGCCCCCTGGTGACATGACTCCATCTTTAGCAACAGGATGCAATGCTCTGTTTCTCCCTGCAACAGGCATGTGTTGTGAGAGATTAGCAATAGGCTTATTGCTCAGGTGCTCTATTACTGTGTCCCAATGCTTCTGACTAATGGAGTGCAGAGTCATGGACATATGAGGTACTAATACAGGGACTGTGCTCTATTTAAATCCCTTCATCGCCATACACCAGGGCCAGTTATATTCTATGACTCACTAGCTGTGTTCCCGGTTCTTGCTCCAGTGCTTATTTAGACTGCTCATGCCTCTGACCCCAGTTTGTCTTCTGAGTACTCTGTCTCTCATTTAGTATTACGTAGCCCAACTGGTTTTCACCCATTTACATACTACTCTGTGTCTTGTTTATCTGTCTTTGTTTCTTAGTCTGTCTCTGCACTTATATAGCATGGGGACCGTCAACCAGTTGTAGTCTAGCTATCTAGAGCTTGCACTGTAAGTAGGTAGGTGTCACGAGTTGGAGGTCCCAGGAGAGACCACAGCGTCGTCAAGCAATAAACAAACGGAAATCAGTTACAGACACACAAGAGTTTATTGCACAAACAAAAACCAGGGAAGGCAGCACAGACAAAAGATGAGCTCTATGTACCGTCAGCACAGTGGGAGAAAACCCCCACTGCGCCACTGTCTAGTAATACTCCAGAGGGGCGTGACTAAGCAACTCCTGGTATTCACTAGGGCCCTAGATGGTAGGGTTAGGCTTTGCAGCAGGAAGTTGCCAGGGTCCACTCTGGAGCGTGAACTAGACAGTGACAGCAGGAACGAATGGACAACAGGTACCAGAAGGTACCGACGGGACATAGGCAAACATAACATAGACAGGCAAATACAAACAGGGCAACTAATAACACAAGCAGGAGTACATAGCAAGGAAACAGAAGTGACAATGAGCAGAGAAGGACTTGCTCCACCAGTAGTAAACTGCATGGCCTTGCGCATGGCACTCTGCTGCAAAGAAAGGTGCAGCAAGGACTTGCTGAACAGAGACATGAATACACACAAGGTAACTAAAACATAACTGGCAGAACAGATAACAGAAACACAGGAAAGAGGACATCAATGAACAAGTAGGAAACCCACAGAGCCCGCACAGACAGACAGACACGGATCCCATGGGTCAGCAGCATGGGAGAGTGAGTACAAACAAGGAGCAGGACAAGACAACACACACCAGGAGAGCTGACACAGAACTGAGGAAACCTCAGCCTTATATACAGGTTCCATGGGTGCAGCAGAGAAGCCACACCCATGAATCAGACAGAGAGGATGAACTCCTAATAGGCACACAGGGGAGTTAACCCATAAAGAACCACAAATGACACACAGGAACGGAGCTGCAGCGAGAGCATAGACAGAAGGTCACAGCCAGAGGTAACGACTGGAAAGCAGGCTCGGTACTAGCCTTATGGCTCAACGTCCTTGTCTATCCCTACCTACAGTTGTTAAAGTCTATCATATAAATGGATTAAAAATAAGTGATAAAGCTAGTGTTGCAAATTTATATTATTGCTGTACTGCTGTGAGGGCTTCAGCTAGTAATTGGGTTCAGATTGCCGATAGCCAATAATATAATGCATGCAGTACTACCACAGCTAATCATTAAAATTAGTGTTGAGCGAGCATGCTCGGCCGAACTGCTGTTCGGCTCGAGCATCGCTATGCTCGGCACTAGAGATGTCGCGAACATAAAATTTTCCGTTTGCGAACGCGAACTTCCGTGAATGTTCGCGAACGGGCGAACCGCCATAGACTTCAATAGACAGGCGAATTTTAAAACCCACAGGGACTCTTTCTGGCCACAATAGTGATGGAAAAGTTGTTTCAAGGGGACTAACACCTGGACTGTGGCATGCCGGAGGGGGATCCATGGCAAAACTCCCATGGAAAATTGCGTAGTTGACGCAGAGTGTGGTAAGTTGAATTCGCAATCCGATTGATATAGCCTGCATTAATCGCATTGCGAATTCAACTTAGAGCTAAGTTCCTAATGGTCGTATTGCTAGAATTGACGAATATAACGAATATAGCACTATATTCTCAATCTTCGTTATATTCCAGCAATACAACCATTAGGAACCCAGCTCTAAGTTGAATTCGCAATGCGATTAATATAACCTGTATTAATCGCATTGCGAATTCAACTTAGAGCTAAGTTCCTAATGGTTGTATTGCTAGAATTGCCAAATATAACGAATATAGCACTATATTCTCAATCTTCGTTATATTCTAGCAATACAACCATTAGGAACCCAGCTCTAAGTTGAATTCGCAATGCGATTAATATAACCTATATTAATCGCATTGCGATTACAACTTAGTCAAATTTGTGACACTGCAGCTTCAGAATGAATCTAAGATGATGCTGTCCTTGCTTTTTGATAGGAGGTGGGAGGGACTGGGAGGATGGGTATGCTGATTGGCTGGAATGTGTCTGCTGACTGTGAGGTACAGGGTCAAAGTTTGCTCAATGATGATTTATAGGGGGCGGACCGAACATCGCATATGTTCGCCCGCTGCGGCGAACGCGAACAAGCTATGTTCGCCAGGAACTGTTCGCCGGTGAATAGTTCGGGACATCTCTACTCGGCACATGGCTCGCTATGCTCGACTCAATTGTAGTCAGGGAGAGCTGCCTTTAGCAAGGGACAAAGAGTGTAGGGAGTGTGATTGCAATCTATTTGGTAAAAAAGTTTCAAAGACCCAAAAGTCCTTTTAAGGACTATTGTGTGTGGTAGCAGGCTGGCAGCAATATAATATAGCCATCAATTTATTTTCCATCATTTTTAATACTTTTTCTATAAAGGGTGTCTGCAGCGACTTGTGACATCTGCCCAATACCTTCTGTGTGTCAGGGCCAGAGATAGGATAAAATGTAAGTGAAAACTAGTATTTTTTCCCATCATTTTCAATACTTTTTCTATAGAGGGTGTCTGCAGTGACTTGTGACATCTGTCCAATACCTTCTGTGTGTCAGGGCCAGAAATAGGAAAATTATAAGTGAAAACTAGTATATTTTTTCCATCATTTTCAATACTTTTTCTATAGAGGGTGTCTGCAGTGACTTGTGATATCTGTCCAATACCTTCTGTGTGTCAGGGCCAGAGATAGGAAAAAAATAAGTGAAAAATAGTATATTTTTTCCATCATTTTCAATACTTTTTCTATAGAGGGTATCTGCAGTGACTTGTGACATCTGTCCAATACCTTCTGTGTGTCAGGGCCAGAGATAGGAAAAATATAAGCAAAATCTATTTTCCTTTTTCCACACTTTTACATACTTTTTCCATATACTGTGCTTGCTGTGAATTGTGCCAATTGTATCAAGTGTGCATATAACATTTAATATGAAGAAGGCAAGCATTAAGGGATGGGGAAGTGGCCGTGATGCTGATGGTCCATGAAGAGACCGTGGCCCTGAACATGTTGAAACTGTGCCTGCTGCCAGAGCACAAGAAAAACAATCATCCACGATACCTAGCTTCATGTCCCAGTTTGCAGGGCATTGTAGGAAAAAACTCTTGAATTCAGACCAGTGCGACCAGGTGGTCGGTTGGATTGCAGCAGATAATGCTTCCAGTCAGTTAAGCACCACCCTGTCTTCCACCAAGTCCAATCTCAGTAACCAAGAGTCCGGTCAACAGAATCCTCCCCCTGATCCTTCTTCCTCCCACCATAGAGAGTCTGGCCAAACAAGTGATCCCACACTCGGAAATTCTGAGGAGCTCTTTTCATCACCATTACTTGATTTGGCCCTCTCTCCAAGCACACTTGAAGAAGGACATGAGATCTTGTGCCCTGATTCCCAACCTCTTGAGCATCCACAGTCACAAGAATATGACGGTGGGGAACGGCAATTAGTGTTTAATGAGGTGGATGATGATGAGACATAGTTGCCAATGAGTCAACCGCAATTACTGTCTCAAGAGGTTGATGAAGAGGATGAGACACAGATGTCAATCACTGTGGTTGTGGTTAGGTCAACAAATCAAGATGATGATCAGAGTGAGGAAGTGGAAGAGGAGGTGGTGATCACTGACCCAACCTGGGAAGGTGGAAAGCCTAGCGTGGACAGCAGTAGAGAGGGGGAAGGATCTGCAGCACCGCAACAGGCTGGAAGAGGCAGTGGGGTGGCAAAAGGGAGAAGGCGGGCCACACCAAACAGGCCCACAGCTGTTCCATGGAGCACCCCCTTGCGTAAATCTCCCTTGCCAAGGGGTAGGTGTCATGCCCTGCTCAGGTTATGTGCGGAGGTCTGCCAGGTTAGCAGCACGTGTGTAGTTTGTTTTGTTTTTGGGTTTTGGATTTGAGCTGTATCTGGGTGGGGTCGTTTGTATGAGTTTAAATTACGCCCCTTCCCAGGGTCCTGTGCGGGTTATAGCTTCTATCTTGCTCTGAGGAAGGAAGGAAGGAATCGCTGTTTCTGCTCAGCTACAGATAAGTTGGTTTAGTTTCTCTCTTGTGTTCTGTCTAGGCTGTTAGGGAGACACCTGCTCTCTCCTTGCTTGAGGAAGCAGGCTGTCTCTTTTCCCCTTTTCCACCATCTTAGGGATCTTAGGGTTTCTTCAGTCTTAGGCATGGGGGCACGTTTATTCCCACCTTCAGGGTCTGAACGTGGGCACAGAAGTCCAGGGAGAGTTGGTAGGGATTTGTCAGGAGGTGACCTTTATCCACAGCTTCTGGCCTAGACACTTGTTTTATGGTTTTCTGTGTTTCTATTGTATCTTGTATCCTTCCCAGCGTGACATTATAACCCACCAATACTTAGACTGCCATTTCTCAGCTGCTTTGAGATGGAGTCAATTGATGCGCTAGTTGATCGCATGCAGGGGTTATCCCTAGAGGTTGCTGATCTGCGTAATTCGGTCACACGGTGTCAGAATGCTCTGGCATCAGGTGCAATAGGAGAAGGTCAAATTTATGGGGCGCCTAGAGTCGCTCTCCCTGATAGATTTGCAGGGGGTGTGGATGACTTTATCCGCTTTACAGAGTCATGCAAGCTGTATTTTCGGCTGCGTCCATCTTCATCTGGTGATGAGAGTCAGAGGGTAGGGATAATCATATCCCTGCTTAAAGGGGACGCGCAATCCTGGGCCTTTTCTCTTTTCCGGTTCTCTGGCCCTCCGGTCAGTGGAAGAATTTTTTAAAGCATTGGGATTAATTTATGATGACCCAGATCGGGTCTCGATGGCGGAATCTAAATTTTGTAATTTATTACAAGGTGAACATACTGCAGAGGCTTACTGCGTTGAGTGTAGGAGATGGGCTACTTAGTCAGAGTAGAATGACCCCACGCTATGTAGTCAGTTTTGTCAGGGGTTGTCTGAGAGATTGAAAGATGCCCTTGCTTTTCATGAGTACCCGGATACATTGGAGAATGCTATGTCTTTGGCAGTACGGTTAGATAGACGTATTAGAGAGAGGTGTAAGGTTCCCGTCCGTGCGAGGGATCCCTTCTGTGAGTGGTTTCGTCTCACCTGTTCCCCAGGGTGATATGACATGTAACTCTGGGGGAGGGGAGGAACCCATGCAGCTGGGTCAGGTGTCTTTCCGTTCTGGTAATAGGAACTTTAGGAGATTGCACAAGCTATGTTACTACTGTGGAGAAAGTGGTCATTTTATTTTTGCTTGTCATTTTGTTAAACCGCATGTGGATGATAAAGAATCACAAAGAGGTTTACATAAAGAAAAAAAAAAAAACATCCCTGACTCTTGGTAGTGTGAATGGGTTGGTGGAGAAAGCAGGTATGCAAGTTCCCTGTAATACTCATTTTCTCCTTCCAGCTATGGTGGCGCTAGACTCAAGAAAATTTTATGTTGAAGTATTCATTGACTGTGGTGCTGGGGTAAACCTTATTGATTTTCTTTTTCTTCAAAATCTGGGCCTAAGTACTTGCACTTTAGAAAGAGAGATTCCGGTTTTCGCAATTGACTCTTGCCCTCTTTCTCAAAGGAGTCTCACTCATATAGCTCATGGTATTCAGTTAAGGGTGGGTGATTCACATGTTGAGATCATGTCTTGTTTTGTCATGAAGGACTTGCCCGCTCCTATAGTCTTAGGTTTACCGTGGTTGACAAAACATAACCCAATTATAGATTGGCAGGCAAGACAGATCATTGGTTGAAGTGAATTTTGTTCGGACAATTGTCTTGGCACATCTATCTCGGGGGTGTCTACTACGGTTTTACCTCAGTATCTCTCAGATTTTGCAGATGTATTTTCGGAGGGTGGGGCTCAGGAATTGCCTCCTCATCGTGACTATGATTGTCCAGTTAATCTCATCCCAGGGGCTAAGTTGCCAAAGTCTCGGATTTACAATCTTTCTCAAACTGAAAGAGAGGTCATGCGAAGGTATATTGCCAAGAGTTTGACAAAAGGTCATATTAGGCCATCTAAGTCTCCGGTTGCAGTTGGGTTATTATTTGTAAAGAAAAAGGATGGATCGCTTAGACCTTGTTTGGATTTCCAGGAATTAAATCGTATTACGGTGGATGATAAAGAATCACAAAGAGGTTTACATAAAGAAAAGAAAAAAAACATCCCTGACTCTTGGTAGTGTGAATGGGTTGGTGGAGAAAGCAGGTATGCAAGTTCCCTGTAATACTCATTTTCTCCTTCCAGCTATGGTGGCGCTAGACTCAAGAAAATTTTATGTTGAAGTATTCATTGACTGTGGTGCTGGGGTAAACCTTATTGATTTTCTTTTTCTTCAAAATCTGGGCCTAAGTACTTGCACTTTAGAAAGAGAGATTCCGGTTTTCGCAATTGACTCTTGCCCTCTTTCTCAAAGGAGTCTCACTCATATAGCTCATGGTATTCAGTTAAGGGTGGGTGATTCACATGTTGAGATCATGTCTTGTTTTGTCATGAAGGACTTGCCCGCTCCTATAGTCTTAGGTTTACCGTGGTTGACAAAACATAACCCAATTATAGATTGGCAGGCAAGACAGATCATTGGTTGAAGTGAATTTTGTTCGGACAATTGTCTTGGCACATCTATCTCGGGGGTGTCTACTACGGTTTTACCTCAGTATCTCTCAGATTTTGCAGATGTATTTTCGGAGGGTGGGGCTCAGGAATTGCCTCCTCATCGTGACTATGATTGTCCAGTTAATCTCATCCCAGGGGCTAAGTTGCCAAAGTCTCGGATTTACAATCTTTCTCAAACTGAAAGAGAGGTCATGCGAAGGTATATTGCCAAGAGTTTGACAAAAGGTCATATTAGGCCATCTAAGTCTCCGGTTGCAGTTGGGTTATTATTTGTAAAGAAAAAGGATGGATCGCTTAGACCTTGTTTGGATTTCCAGGAATTAAATCGTATTACGGTCCGTGATCCGTATCCCCTTCCTTTGATCTCTGATCTTTTTGATCAAATTGTTGGAGCCAAGGTGTTCTCCAAGTTAGATTTAAGAGGGGCCTACAATCTGATCAGAATCAAGGAAGGGGATGAGTGGAAGGGCACGAGGGTCATTTCGAGAATCTGGTTATGCCTTTTGGGTTAAATAACGCGCCAGCGGTGTTTCATCGATTTGTCAATGACATTTTCCATTATTTTGTGGGAAGGTTCGTGGTAATTTACTTGGATTGCATTCTAATTTACTCTCCTGATCTGAAGACCCATCAGGATCACATGAGACAGGTTTTAGTCGATCCTTCAGGAGAATAAATTATATGCTAAATTGGAGAAATGTGTGTTTTCTGTGCAGGAACTTCAGTTTCTGGGATATCTGCTTTCTGATTCTGGTTTTCGTATGGACCCCGAAAAGATCCGGGCGGTTCTGGAATGGGACCGACCGGAGAATCAGAAAGCTTTGATGCGGTTTTTGTGGTTTACCAATTATTATAGAAAATGTATCTTGAACTATTCTACCATTGTAAAACCTCTGACCGATATGATTAAGAAGGGCGTCGACTTCTCGGTCTGGTCGGATGAGGCATTGCAGGCCTTTTCGGCTATTAAGGAATCTTTTGTGTCTGCTCCCATTCTGATGCAGCTCGATGTGTCTCAGCCATTCGTGGTGGAGGTGGATGCATCAGAGGTGGGGGTTGGAGCAGTGTTATCGCAGGGTTCATCTCCTGGCAAATGCGTTCCGTGTGCTTTTTTTTCCAAGAAGCTCTCGGTCGCCGAGATGAATTATGATGTAGGAGATAGGGAATTGCTGGCCATCAAATTGACCTTTGAGGAGTGGCGTCACTGGTTACGGTATATACTGATCATAAGAATTGGGCTTACCTGCAATCTGCCAAGCGTCTGAATCCTAGACAGGCTAGATGGTCACTGTTCTTTACTAGGTTCAATTTTGTGGTTACTTTTCGCCCGGGGGTTAAAAACGTCAAGGCAGATGCATTATCCTTGCTGGACATCCTGGTGGCAAGTCCACCTTTGATCTTATTTCCCGGAGGTTCTGGTGGCCCGGGTTGCGTAAGAGTGTTGAGGATTACGTAGAAGCTTGTGAGACCTGTGCACGGTCAAAGGTTGCTCACACTCGACCTTCTGGTTCACTTCTTCCTTTGTCTATTCTATCTCGTCCTTGGACGCACTTGTCTATGGACTTTATTACGGATCTGCCGAGTTCCTCCGGGAAAACTGTGATTTTGGTGGTTGTTGACCGTTTTAGTAAAATGGCTCACTTTGTATCATTAGCCAGTCTGCCCAATGCCAAGACTCTTGCTCAGGTTTTTGTTGATAACATCGCGAAATTACATGGCATTCCCTCGGATGTGGTTTCTGATAGGGGCACGCAGTTTGTTTCCAGGTTTTGGAGGGCGTTCTGCTCTCGGCTTTCAACTTTCGTTCTCTTCGGCTTTTCATCCGCAGTCGAATGGGCAGACAGAGCGTACTAATCAAAACCTGGAGACCTACTTGAGGTGCTTTGTGGCTGAGAATCAGGAGGACTGGTCCTCATTCTTATCCCTAGCAGAGTTTGCTTTGAATAACCGTAGGCAGGAGTCCACGGGTAAGTCACCATTTTTTGGCGCATACGGTTTTCATCCTCAGTTTGGTTCCTTTTCTGGGAATAGTTCCTCTGGGATGCCAGAGGAGGAGAGATTTTCTTCTGCCTTGTCTTCTATCTGGCAGAGGATCCAAGTGAATTTGGAGAAGATGGGTGAGAGGTATAAGCGAATGGCTGACAAGAGACGTATGACTGGTCCAGACCTGTGTGTGGGTGATCTGGTGTGGTTATCTACTAAAAATATTAAACTGAGAGTACCATCTTGGAAACTGGGTCTAAGATTTATTGGACCTTACAAAATATCTGCGGTTGTCAATCCATTGGCGTTTCGTCTGGATCTTCCGCAGATCTGGAGGATCCATGATGTGTTCCACAGGTCTTTACTGAAGAAATATGTGAAACCGGCGGAACCATCGCCATTTCCTCCTCCCCCTGTTCTGGTTGATGGAAATTTAGAGTTCGAGAACTCTAGGGTTCTAGACTCACGTGTTCTTCGGGGTTCCCTTCAGTACCTGGTGCACTGGAGGGGATACGGCCCTGAGGAGAGGATGTGGGTTCCGACTGTGGATGTTAGTGCCAGCCGACTGGTGAGGGCCTTTCACAGGACCCACCCGGGTAAAGTTGGGCCGGGGTGTCCGGAGGTCACCCGTAGAAGGGGGGGTACTGTCATGCCCTGCTCAGGTTATGTGCGGAGGTCTGCCAGGTTAGCAGCACGTGTGTAGTTTGTTTTGTTTTTGGGTTTTGGATTTGAGCTGTATCCGCCTCCTTTCAGGTGCACTGGGTGGGGTCGTTTGTATGAGTTTAAATTACGCCCCTTCCCAGGGTCCTGTGCGGGTTATAGCTTCTATCTTGCTCTGAGGAAGGAAGGAAGGAATCGCTGTTTCTGCTCAGCTACAGATAAGTTGGTTTTGTTTCTCTCTTGTGTTCTGTCTAGGCTGTTAGGGAGACACCTGCTCTCTCCTTGCTTGAGGAAGCATCCTGTCTCTTTTCCCCTTTTCCTCCATCTTAGGGATCTTAGGGTTTCTTCAGTCTTAGGCACGGGGGCACGTTTATTTCCACCTTCAGGGTCTGAAAGTGGGCACAGAAGTCCAGGGAAAGTTGGTAGGGATTTGTCAGGAGGTGACCTTTATCCACAGCTTCTGGCTTAGACACTTGTTTTATGGTTTTCTGTGTTTCTATTGTATCTTGTATCCTACCCAGCGTGAAAGTAGGCGTTCCACAGTATGGCGCTTTTTTGAGGAAAGTGCCATACTGTGCCACACCAAAATGAGCCGGGCGTAAACACGAGCAACCTCACCACCACCAGCATGATCTGCCACATGGCATCCAAGCACCGTAATAAGTGGGACGAACGCCTGGGTCCACAATCTGTGTCTGCGAGTCACACCACTGCCTCCTCTTCCCCTATGGTACGTGCTGGTCAATTGCCTGTCGAAGGCACAAGCAAGGATGCCTCCTGCCCTGCACCTGGACCTTCGCAAGCACCATTAGTGACCCCATCCACTTCCCTGTCCCAGCGAAGCGTCAAAATGTCATTACCCCAGGCATTTGAACGCAAGCGCAAATACCTAGCCACCCACCCACAGGTCATAGCACTAAATGCTCACCTTTCAAAATTACTGACCCTGGAAATGTTGCCATTTAGGCTTGTGGACATGGAGGCCTTCCGCAGCCTGATGTCGGCGGCCGTCCCGCAGTACTTAGTCCCCAGCCACCACTATTTTTCAAGGTGTGCCATGCCCGCCTTACACCAACATGTGTCTCGAAACGTCACACGTGTCCTGACTAACACAGTTACTGGGAAGGTCCACTTAACCACAGACACATGGACAAGTGCATTTGGCCAGGGATGCTACATTTCCCTGATGGCACACTGGGTGAACATTGTGGAGGCCGGGAGCGAGTCGTACCCTGGGATGGCACAGGTGCTACCGACGCCGAGGATTGCGGGCCCTAATTCCATCAGGGTTTCCGCCAGGACCTAGGTCAGTGGCTCCATCCCCCACTTCTCCTCCTCCGCCTCCTCCTCCACTTCCATCTCCGAAATATCCGCGTGCAGCACCAGTCAGCCATCAGCTGGTAGCTGGAAACAGTGTAGCACTGCAGTGGGGGAGCGGCAACAGGCCGTGCTGAAGCTGATATGCTTAGGGGACAAACAGCACACTGCCGCAGAGCTGTTGCAGGGGATGAGAGACCAGACTGAGCTGTGGCTCTTGCCACTCAACCTACAACCAGGCATGGTTGTGTGTGATAATGGCCGTATCTTGGTGGCGGCTTTGGAGCTCGGCAAGCTCACACACATCCCATGTCTAGCCCACATCTTAAACTTAGTGGTTCAGCGGTTTCTCAAAACCTACCCCAATTTGCCTGAGCTACTGGTGAAAGTGCGCCGCGTGTGTGCACATTGCCGCAAGTCATCGACAGCTTCAGCCGGTCTGTCAACGCTGCAGCAGCGCTTTAACTTGCCAGCTTACCGGCTGTTGTGAGATGTGAGCACGTGCTGGAACTCCACGTTCCACATGTTGGCCAGGCTTTGTGAGCAGCAGAGGGCAGTAGTGGAATACCAGCTGCAACATGGTCGTCGCCATTCCAGTCAGCTTCCGCTAATCAGAAGCGAGGAGTGGGCATGGATGTCTGACCTCTGCGACGTTATAAGAAACTTTGAGGAATCAACACAGATGGTGAGCGGAGATTAAGTGAGCGGCATGACGCTTTGTATGTGGAAGAGGTGGAAATGGGGGAAGAAGACATTACACAGGGTGATAGTCAAACCACCCTCCGTCCGTCTTCTCAGCGCGAATTGAACGATAAAGAGGAGGAGGAGCAGGAGACGGTTGCCTCCGCTACAGAGGGTAGTACCCATGGAAGTTTAATTCCATCTGTTCAGCGTGGGTGGGCAGAGGAGGAGGAAGAGGATGAGGAGATTGAGACTCTGGCACACATGGCTGACTTCATGTTAGGCTGCCTTTCCCGCGACCCGAGCGTTATACGCATTTTAGACAACACGGATTACTGGGTGTTCACCCTTCTTGAACCCCGCTACAAAGAGAACTTATCATCTCTCATTCCTCAGGTGGAGAGGACGAGAAAAACGGTGCGATACCAGAAGGTCCTTGTTGAAAAATTGCTCCAAAAATTTCCATCTGACAACGCTGGCAGCAGAGTCCGTACTTCCTTGGGCAACCGAGAAGGGGAGACAAGGGGAACACACAGCAGTTCCAACAGAGGCAGGGCAACACTCACCAAGGCCCGGGACAGTTTCATGACACCCCGCCAGCACCCTCACCCTGATGCGCGGCCTAGTGTCACAAGGAGGTAAAAGTTTTGGAAGATGGTGAAGGAGTGAGTAGCAGACCTTGTCAGCGTCCTCAGTGATCCCTCAGTGCCTTACAACTACTTGGTGTCCAAGCTGGACACGTGGCACGAACTGACACTCTACACCTTGGAGGTACTGGCCTGCCCTGCCGCCAGCGTTTTGTCTGGGCGGGTATTTAGTGCTGCTGGTGGCATTATAACAGATGAGCGTATCCGCCTGTCAACTGACAATGCTGACAGGTTGACTCTTATAAAAATGAACAAGACCTGGATTGCCCCAGACTTCTCGACTCCACCAGAGGAAAGCTGATGAACAAAGGCACTTTAGCTGTATTATTTAATGTACTCTATACACTGTATTCCCATGCATCCCTTCCACCACAAAAAAGGGTATATGGTTAAATCTTCCTTTTCTCATCCTCCTCCTCCTCTTCCATCATATCAACATGTTTATTCGTCGCATATAATGCCCTCGCATATAATTTTTTACAGGGTCAGCTCATCTGCATGCCCTCGCATATAATGTTTTACAGGGTCAGCTCAACTGCAGGCCCTCGCATATAATGTTTTACAGGGTCAACTCAACTGCAGGCCTTCGCATATAATGTTTTACAGGGTCAGCTCACCTGCAGGCCTCACCTATAATCTTTTACAGGGTCAGCTCACCTTCTGATGACGACAGCGAAGTCTTGCCTGTTGGTACTCTGGCACATATGGCTGACTTCATGTTAGGCTGCCTTTCCCACGACCCGCACGTTATACGAATTTTAGACAATACAGATTACTGGTTTTTCACCCTTCTCGAACCCCCGCTACAAAGAGAACTTCTAATCTCTCATTCCTCTGGTGGAGTGGACAAGCAAAACGGTGCTATACCAGAAGATCTTTGTTGAAAAATTGCTCCAAAGTTGATAGGGCAGACATGCAAATGGATCGTCGCCGTCACGAGACGTACGATCGTCTAGAAGTTATCTAGAGTCAACAAAGCTGCAGCAGGCCCTCACCTACAAGTCCAGTCTTAGTAGCCAAGAGTCTGGTCATCACAATCCTCACCATGATGGCAAACTGGGTGAACGTTGTGGAGGACGGGAGCAAGTAGGCTGCTGGCACCAAACTTGCCCTCCAATAGATCCTCGTTAATGGAATAACAGGGCCTCTTAAGAGTGCTGTATTGTTATTTATGATCACTACCTGCCCGAGTCGGGAGTGGGTAATTTACGTGCGCCTACTGCCTTCCTTGGACGCTTGTGCTTTAATAACTAGTCCCACCCTCTCTTGGTGGTTCACAATTAGGAAATAAAAGGGGCAAGGCAACAACAGCCAATCAGATTTCAGCCATGGACCTCTCTTGGATGTGGTAGCCTTTTCTCAGGCTCCCTCTCCGGCATCGAACCCTGATTCCCCGTTACCTTTGATCACCATGGTAAGCGCAGAAAGTAACATCGAAAGTTGATAGGGCAGACATCCAAATGGATCTTGAGGTTATCTAGAGTCACCAATGCGGCAGCAGGCCCTCGCCCCTAAGGTTTTAGATGGTCAGATCAGCAGGCCCTTGCTCCAAATGTTTTTGAGGGTCACCAGCAGGCCATCAATAATAATTTTTCTAATTTTCCTCTAAAATAGTTTTTTTTTTTTTTTTTTGTGCGTATTATTGTCAGTCTGTAAAAGTGGCGTACTACTCGGACAACATGGTTCCAAGCAGCGACCTGGGAGTCCAAGATGCATCGAGACATCCTCCCCATGCTGTTCCAGAACCATTTCGATGGTGTTTCCATCCATTTCTGACTTTTTCCTATGAACCAGGCACCTTCCCCTCTTCAGAGCGGGTGGTGCCTGGTTTAATGCTCGGGTTCTCCCATTGTCTTCCATTATACTCGGGTGCTCGGTAGAGCATCAGAGCATCCCGATGTGTTCGGCTAGAGCACCGAGCACTTTGGTGCTCAATCAACACTAATTAAAATGCATTCAGTAGCTTGCATCCTCTTGACCTGTTTTGATATAATTGTGTCATCAGGGGTATGCGGTACAAATCATACATGCCAATAAACCTTTCAGGTAAGCAGATAACATGCAAATGAATCAATACTAGGGTTGAGCGAACCCGAACTGAAAAGTTCGGTTCGTACCGAACTTTAGGATTTTTGGAGCCCGGACCCGAACCCGAACATTTCAGTGAAACTTCGGGTTCGGTGTTCGGCAATTTCTCTGCGCTTTTTGAAAGGCTGCAGAGCAGCCAATCAACAAGTGTTTAACTCTGTGCCCTTAGAAGCCATCACAGCCATGCCTACTAATGGCATAGCTGTGATTGGCCAGTGTAGCATGTGACCCAGCCTTTATATAAGCTGGAGTCACGTAGCGCTGCACGTCACTCTGCTGTGCTTAGTGTAGGGAGAGGATGCTGCTGGTGATTTCAGGGAGAGAATAGGAGAGAATCTTTGCTCAAAACGTGAATCTAACTCAGCAATCTACATACATTGTGTTGTGTGGGTGCAGGGCACAATTTTTTTATCCTGCCGTGAGCCCAGTGACGGAAAAAAAATAACTTTTATAAGTCAGTTAGGTGGGCGGTGGCCATTTTATGCAAGCTCAGTGCACCAGCACTGCATCTGAGCTTTTGGGACATAGAAACCAAGCTTTAAAAACAGCACAGATAATTTGTTTTTAAAAAGTCAAAATTTTTTGGGCAATTTACAACATCTGGTGCATTTGCAGGCTTAGTCAGTGTGCAATTTAAGCTAGAAATACAGCCACACTTTTTTTTTGCCAAAAAACACTATTTTCCAGATCTGCAAGTGTTAAATTCAAGTTTAATATATACAGCTTTCATATTCTGTTACAAAAAAACCCCCACTTTTTTGGCAATATACAACATCTGGATTAATCAGTGTGCAATTTAAGCTAGAAATACAGCCATTATTTTCTGGGTTTTTAAAAACACACTTTTTTTTGCCAAAAAACACTATTTTCCAGATCTGCAAGTGTTAAATTCAAGTTTAATATATACAGCTTTCATATTCTGTTACCAAAAAAACACTTTTTTGTCAATATACAACATCTGGATTAGTCAGTGTGCAATTTAAGCTAGAAATACAGCCATCATTTTCTGGGTTTTTAAAAACACACTTTTTATTTGCCAAAAAAAACACTATTTTCCAGATCTGCAAGTGTTAAATTTAAGTTTAATATATACAGCTTTCATATTCTGTTACCAAAAAAACACTTTTTTGTCAATATACAACATCTGGATTAGTCAGTGTGCAATTTAAGCTAGAAATACAGCCATCATTTTATCTGGGTTTTTAAAAACACACTTTTTTGCCAAAAAAGAACACTATTTTCCAGATCTGCAAGTGTTAAATTCAAGTTTAATATATACAGCTTTCATATTCTGTTACCAAAAAAAACCTTTTTTGTCAATATACAACATCTGGATTAGTCAGTGTGCAATTTAAGCTAGAAATACAGCCATCATTTTCTGGGTTTTTAAAAACACACTTTTTTTGCCAAAAAACACTATTTTCCAGATCTGCAAGTGTTAAATTCAAGTTTAATATATACAGCTTTCATATTCTGTCACCAAAAAAACACTTTTTTGGCAATATACAACATCTGGATTAGTCAGTGTGCAATGTAAGCTAGAAATACAGCCATAATTTTATCTGGGTTTTTAAAAACACACTTTTTTGCCAAAAAAACACTATTTTCCAGATCTGCAAGTGTTAAATTCAAGTTTAATATATACAGCTTTCATATTCTGTTACAAAAAAAACCCAACACTTTTTTGGCAATATACAACATCTGGATTAGTCAGTGTGCAATTTAAGCTAGAAATACAGCCATCATTTTCTGGGTCTTTAAAAACACTTTTTTTTGCCAAAAAACACTATTTTTCAGATCTGCAAGTGTTAAATTCAAGTTTAATATATACAGCTTTCATATTCTGTCACCAAAAAAACACTTTTTTGGCAATATACAACATCTGGATTAGTCAGTGTGCAATTTAAGCTAGAAATACAGCCATCATTTTATCTGGGTTTTTAAAAACACACTTTTTTTGCCAAAAAAAAACACTATTTTCCAGATCTGCAAGTGTTAAATTCAAGTTTAATATATACAGCTTTCATATTCTGTCACCAAAAAAACACTTTTTTGGCAATATACAACATCTGGATTAGTCAGTGTGCAATGTAAGCTAGAAATACAGCCATAATTTTATCTGGGTTTTTAAAAACACACTTTTTTGCCAAAAAAACACTATTTTCCAGATCTGCAAGTGTTAAATTCAAGTTTAATATATACAGCTTTCATATTCTGTTACAAAAAAAACCCAACACTTTTTTGGCAATATACAACATCTGGATTAGTCAGTGTGCAATTTAAGCTAGAAATACAGCCATCATTTTCTGGGTTTTTAAAAACACTTTTTTTTGCCAAAAAACACTATTTTTCAGATCTGCAAGTGTTAAATTCAAGTTTAATATATACAGCTTTCATATTCTGTCACCAAAAAAACACTTTTTTGGCAATATACAACATCTGGATTAGTCAGTGTGCAATTTAAGCTAGAAATACAGCCATCATTTTATCTGGGTTTTTAAAAACACACTTTTTTTGCCAAAAAAACCCCACTATTTTCCAGATCTGCAAGTGTTAAATTCAAGTTTAATATATACAGCTTTCATATTCTGTTACCAAAAAAACACTTTTTTGTCAATATACAACATCTGGATTAGTCAGTGTGCAATTTAAGCTAGAAATACAGCCATCATTTTCTGGGTTTTTAAAAACACACTTTTTTTTGCCAAAAAACACTATTTTCCAGATCTGCAAGTGTTAAATTCAAGTTTAATATATACAGCGTTCATATTCTGTCACCAAAAAAACACTTTTTGGGCAATATACAACATCTGGATTAGTCAGTGTGCAATGTAAGCTAGAAATACAGCCATCATTTTATCTGGGTTTTTAAAAACACACTTTTTTGCCAAAAAAACACTATTTTCCAGATCTGCAAGTGTTAAATTCAAGTTTAATATATACAGCTTTCATATTCTGTTACAAAAAAAAAACAAAACTTTTTTTGGCAATATACAACATCTGGATTACTCAGTGTGCAATTTAAGCTAGAAATACAGCCATCATTTTCTGGGTTTTTAAACACACTTTTTTTGCCAAAAAACACTATTTTCCAGATCTGCAAGTGTTAAATTCAAGTTTAATATATACAGCTTTCATATTCTGTTACAAAAAAAAAACTTTTTTGTCAATATACAACATCTGGATTAGTCAGTGTGCAATTTAAGCTAGAAATACAGCCATCATTTTATCTGGGTTTTTAAAAACACACCTTTTTTTTGCCAAAAAACACTATTTTCCAGATCTGCGAGTGTTAAATTCAAGTTTAATATATACAGCTTTCATATTCTGTTACAATATACAACATCTGGATTAGTCAGTGTGCAATTTAAGCTAGAAATACAGCCATCATTTTCTGGGTTTTTAAAAACACACTTTTTTGCCAGATTCCACTATTTTTCTGGCCTTGCTGCATCAGCACGAGTGAAATTCTAGGGTTATATACTGCTGTCAAATTCAGTTATTAAACAAACAACAGTTTGGGCAAAAAAAAAAAAATTGTTGGCAGCCTTTGCTGCAGATGTCATTGTGAGATACCTCCTTGACATACTGTCTTTCTATTCAGTTATTTGAAATAAAGCCATTTTGGGCACAATTCTTTGATAGCATCCTAGTGTGGATCAGGGCGTGTGAAATACACCCTTTAAATACAGGGCTTCTGAAAGGATTTGGACCTTTCTGGACCTCTACGACAACCTTAGTTTGAGACACTGTCGTCAGGAGAGATGTTTCTCAGTTGACAATAACAGACACACACACAGGCATCACTGAGAAACACTCTAACTTTATTATGCTATCGCTTGGCCTTATATAGGCAGTAGAAAAGTTTGCATAACAACAGCGTTAAATCAATCATAAAGATAAACATTGGTGCTCACACACATACTACCGGAACATCCTTTTATGGTATGTAATACGTCACATATAAGAATGTACGCAGTTGTGCCGAATGACCCTGAATGAGACAAGAACGTTTGTTCTAGTTCTAGGATATTCTTAGAATCTGTCCTGAGACAGATAAGTGAACCTAACTCACAGCAGGGGAGATGTGAAACAGTGTGTGGGTGAGATATTATAACAATTCTGTACATGTAAGAGAAGACAAGATGGAGTCACATTTCTCTTCAATCCCCTCTTAGAACCAAATTTCTTAGATAATATGGTTCTTACCCTTGCCCTTTTCCCTGTATACCGCCAGATATTTTCTATATCCTTCATGTGAGTTGTCTTCAGGATTAGGCAGCAGAGTCTCATAAAATTACATATTTGATAGTCCTTTCATTATCAGTTTCCATACACATGGTATGATACATGTTGCAACTATTGCTATTACTATAATAATTATCAGGATAATGATTCCCAACTGTACAAGTGCCTGTTTCCAGGTAGTGAACCAGCCAAAATACTGATCCCAAGGGTTATCGATACCTGAGTTTCTTTTGAGCCAGTGTGACCTTACCATTAGGGCCGGTGTTGTTGGGTATAAACGTGCAGCAGGATGAGGGGTCTGTCAATACCTTACAGACACCACCTCTTTCTGCAAGTATCATATCGAGTAACATGCGGTTTTGAAATGTCATAATGGAATCTGCCTGTAACTGTTCTGCTACACCCTGTAACACATCCCTGGTGTAGTTTGCAAACCTTTGTTGATTATAGTAAATATAGTTGATCCAGTCTACATTTTTGTTGATTGTTATGTGGGAAATTATGGAATCAAATCCTGCTGCCACTTGACCTCTGGCCTTGAATTCATCAGGGACCCCTCTTGGGATGCCTATTGCGTCTATATACACATGAGGATCAAAACTACCCATGGGGAGTGATCTTTTGGTCCTTGTCACTCTTCCTACACCAGGGGTCTCTTGTTCACTAAATATGTGTATATTCATTATGGCTTTAGCAAGGGCACATTCACCTTTCCAGGAACCCTCTAGTCTAGATCTTATCTTTCCATCCCCACAGATCCAATATACATCTCCAATCGAGTATACTTGATTCTGTGTGAGGGAGATATCTGTTTCACTGTAAGTTGCACAGTATCCTTCATTGAAATTACCCAGGGATCTTTCTTGATCTCCCCCTCTGTGGCAGGTATAGTTACCAGGATAGATATGTATACCTGCACCAGGGTGGGGAGTTTTTATGAGGAGTGGGTATTTTTGCTTCCATTCTTCACATGCAGACTGGTTACTAGATGAATTCGAGAATAATTGCAAAAAACATTCCTCAACACTAGAGGGCAATATTAAGGGCACAGTACCTAGGTGAGGCTCCCACATATATAGCAATTACTTTTATTTACTGAAGCTGCAGCTTTGTTATCCTCCGGCAGAGTCATTAGGATCGTCAGCAATCCCACAGTCCAAGTGGATCATCTGTGCCATCTTCCAGAATTGAGGGAGTGCATCCTGGTGGAGGTCAGAGCTGTCTGCTCCCGTTAGTACCTCACTTTGTCCTTTTTCGAGGTCAGGACTGTCTGTCCCCATTATTACCTCCTTTTGGGGGGCCTCCTTTACCAGTTTTACTCTGGTGGCATGGATCCAAGTAGGTGCTTCTTCCGTGAGTACTGCTGTGTGGGTCGCGGCTACCACTGTAGTCGGTGGTCCGTAGGTGAAGTCTCCTGCGAATTTTCCTTTCTTTAATTTCTTTTTTAGCACGATATCTCCCACTTGGAATGGGTGAGTTGGTTCCTGTGGAAGACAAGGAGACTTACAAGCAACTTTTTCCTCAATTTCACTTAGGGCTTTAATCAATCTGGTTACAATGGTGTTTGGGTTGTTCCTCAAACATGTGATACACCTTCCCACATAATCTGACACTAACTGTTTAATGCCTGTAATATAGAAATTCTGTGCTAGCAGCATGTGTGTTGTTTGAATGTTGTTGTGTCCTACTCCATGAAAATGTGCAATGAACAGAGGGGAGCTGTGCTGTGGTATGCATGGTTTCCCCTCATTGCAGATTAATCCTGTCCTAGTTTTCTTCTGCAAGACTGGATAACACCAATCGGCCATTTCATTGTCAGTAGCTGAGGACTGGAGATTCACAAGCATCTGAGTTAACTCAAGTGAAGGAGGTACTAATTTCACCATTTGCAATGTGGCCAGGGTCATCAGTGCAGCCTTCTTGGCCTCTGCGTCTGCCAGGGGATTGCCTTGGGACACATGAGCTTTACCTCCAGTATGCGCCCTGCAGTGGACAATTGCAATCTGTGAGGGAAATCTTATGGCTTCTAAAAGTTGTATGACAAGTGAGATGTGCTTACCATCAGCTGCAATGAATCGTCTCCTTTGCCAAATGACCCCGTGGTCCCAGACCACTTCATGTGTGTACCTGCTGTAAGTGTAAATGGTGACTGGCTTGCCTTCATGTAGTATGCATGCTCTTGTGAGTGCAATTAATTCTGCTGCTTGTGCAGATTGGTATGTGATGGGTCTGGCTTCCAGAACAACATGTGTGTCATGTTGTATGGCGTGTAAACAATCATTTGCCTCTGTCAAGTGATCCTCAGGTCATTTAAGTCCTAATAGGGCGTTCAAGATAGGTGCAGGACCTGGGGTGTGTGTTGCGTATTTGATTTGGAGGGAGAGATTGCTGAGGAGTAGAATCTCACATCCAGATAGTCTCTGTGAGAAGGCATACTACATCATGTGTGGTGTACAGGATAGTCTCATGTCCCATTGTGAGTGGCGTTGCAAGCTCAACCATCAAAGCGCAGGCTGCAAGAGATCTCAGACAGGCCGGTATTCCTTGGACGGATGCCGGAACCACCTTTGAGAAAAAGGCACAAGGACGTAACTTGCCTCCATGATATTGTGTCAGCACACCCGCCATGGTTTTACAATTTTGTCGAGCATATACAGTGGCGGAAATAATTATTTGACCCCTCACTGATTTTGTAAGTTTGTCCAATGACAAAGAAATGAAAAGTCTCAGAACAGTATCATTTCAATGGTAGGTTTATTGTAACAGTGGCAGATAGCACATCAAAAGGAAAATCGAAAAAATAACTTTAAATAAAAGATAGCAACTGATTTGCATTTCATTGAGTGAAATAAGTATTTGAACCCTCTAACAAAAAAAGACTTAATACTTGGTGGAAAAACCCTTGTTTGCAAGCACAGAGGTCAAACGTTTCTTGTAATTGATGACCAAGTTTGCGCACATTTTAGGAGGAATGTTGGTCCACTCCTCTTTGCAGATCATCTCTAAATCCCTAAGGTTTCGAGGCTGTCTCTGTGCAACTCTGAGCTTGAGCTCCCTCCATAGGTTTTCGATTGGATTAAGGTCCGGAGACTGACTAGGCCACTCCATGACCTTAATGTGCTTCTTCTTGAGCCACTCCTTTGTTGCCTTTGCTGTATGTTTTGGGTCATTGTCGTGCTGGAACACCCATCCACGACCCATTTTCAGTTTCCTGGCAGAGGGAAGGAGGTTGTCGCTCAGGATTTCACGATACATGGCTCCGTCCATTTTCCCGTTTATGCGAATAAGTTGTCCTGTGCCCTTAGCAGAAAAACACCCCCAAAGCAAAATGTTTCCACCCCCATGCTTGACGGTGGGGACGGTGTTTTGGGGGTCATAGGCAGCATTTTTCTTCCTCCAAACACAGCGAGTTGAGTTAATGCCAAAGAGCTCTATTTTGGTCTCATCAGACCACAGCACCTTCTCCCAGTCACTCTCTGAATCATTCAGGTGTTCATTGGCAAACTTCAGAGGGGCCTGCACATGTGCCTTCCTGAGCAGGGGGACCTTGCGAGCCCTGCAGGATTTTAATTCATTGCGGTGTAATGTGTTTCCAATGGTTTTCTTGGTGACTGTGGTCCCTGCTAATTTGAGGTCATTAACTAACTCCTCCCGTGTAGTTCTAGGATGCTTTTTCACCTTTCTCAGAACCATTGACACCCCACGAGGTGAGATCTTGCGTGGAGCCCCAGAGCGAGGTCGATTGATGGTCATTTTGTGCTCCTTCCATTTTCGAACAATCGCACCAACAGTTGTCACCTTCTCTCCCAGCTTCTTGCTAATGGTTTTGTAGCCCATTCCAGCCTTGTGCAGGTCTACAATTTTGTCTCTGACATCCTTGGACAGCTCTTTGGTCTTTCCCATGTTGGAGAGTTTGGAGTCTGCTTGATTGATTGATTCTGTGGACAGGTGTCTTTTATACAGGTGACTAGTTAAGACAGGTGTCCTTAATGAGGGTGACTAATTGAGTAGAAGTGTCTAACCACTCTGTGGGAGCCAGAACTCTTAATGGTTGGTAGGGGTTCAAATACTTATTTCACTCAATGAAATGCAAATCAGTTGCTATCTTTTATTTAAAGTTATTTTTTCGATTTTCCATTTGATGTGCTATCTGCCACTGTTACAATAAACCTACCATTGAAATGATACTGTTCTGAGACTTTTCATTTCTTTGTCATTGGACAAACTTACAAAATCAGTGAGGGGTCAAATAATTATTTCCGCCACTG
The DNA here is from genome assembly GCF_905171765.1 of Bufo bufo. NCBI lineage: Eukaryota > Metazoa > Chordata > Amphibia > Anura > Bufonidae > Bufo > Bufo bufo. The sequence goes on from NC_053393.1 coordinate 208,154,413, forward strand.
TACGTGGAATGTGAGTTTGTAGTCAGGGAGGCCCAAACCTGGACTTGTCATTAAAGAACATTTCAATTAATCAAATGCATTAAACATTTCCTCAGACCACCTGATGAGATCTGGCATGTCTGCCAGAGTGGCTTGTCTCATTACATTGTCATAGTAGGAGCAATCAGGAATACATTGTCTGCAGTAGTTTATCATACCAAGGAAAGATAACATTTCTTTCTTGGTGTGCGGGGTGACCAGGCCTGCAACAGACTGGACTCTTTCTGTGCTGATTCTCCTTTCTCCCTTTGTGAGAACAAAGCTCTTCAGCTTCTATTCAGGTATTTGAAATACAGCCATTTTGGGCAAACAAATTTAATTGCGGCCTAGTGTGGATCAGGTAGTGTGAGATGCACCCTGTATAAACAGGGGTTCTATTCAGGTATTTGAAATACAGCCATTTTGGGCAAACAAAATTAAAAGAAGGCCTAGTCTGGTGCAGAGTGTGTGAGATACACCCTTTAAATACAGGGGTTTGATTCTTTTATTAATAAAACACCCTTTTTTTGTGCAAAATACACAATTTTTCAGGCCCTGCAGCATCTTGACATTTAAAATTCCAGGGTTATATACGGCTGCCATATTCAAGTATTAAACAAACACCCGTTTGGGCCAAAAAAAAAAAATTTGCCAGCCTTTGCTGCATATGTCATTGTGAGATACACCCTTTATATATTTTGGTTATATTCAGATATTTGAAATACCGCCATTTGGTGCACAAATCCTTAATTGAGGCCTAGTCTGGTTCAGGGGGTGTGAGATACACCCTTTAAATACTGTACAGGGGTTTGATTCAGGTATTTGAAATACAGCCATTTTGGGCAAACAAATTTAATTGAGGCCTAGTGTGGGTCAGGCCGTGTAAGATACACCCTGTATATACAGGGCTTATGTTCTTCTATTAATAAAACACCCTTTTTGGGGCAAAATACACAATTTTTAAGGCCTTGCAGCATCAAGCCGTTTGAAATTTCAGGGTTATATACTGCTGCCATATTCAGTTATTAAACAAACACCCGTTTGGGCAAAAAAAGTTTATTTGGCAGCCTTTGCTGCATATGTCATTGTGAGATACACCCTTTATATATTTGGGTTATATCCAGATATTTGAAATACAGCCATTTGGTGCACAAATCTTTAATTGAGGCCTAGTCTGGTTCAGGGCGTGTGAGATACAACATTTAAATACAGGGCTTATATTCAGGTATTTGAAATACAGCCATTTTGGGCAAACAAATGTAATTGAGGCCTAGTGTGGGTCAGGCCGTGTGAGATACACCCTGTATATACAGGCTTATATTCTTCTATTAATGAAACACCCTTTTTGGGGCAAAATACCACATTTTTAAGGCCTTGCAGCATCAGCACGTTTGAAATTCCAGGGTTAGATACTGCTGTCATATTCAGTTATTAAACTAACACCTGTTTGGGCAAAAAAATGTTTATTTTGCAGCCTTTGCTGCATATGTCATTGTGAGATGCAGCCTTTACATAGTGTGGTTCTATTCAGATATTTGAAATACCGCCATTTGGTGCACAAATCTTTAATTGAGGCCTAGTCTGGTTCAGGGCCGTGTGAGATACACCCTTTAAATACAGGGGTTTGATTCAGGTATTTGAAATACAGCCATTTTGGGCAAACAAATTTAATTGAGACCTAGTCTGGTTCAGGCCGTGTGAGATACACCCTTTAAATACAGGGGTTTGATTCAGGTATTTGAAATACAGCCATTTTGGCAAACAAATTTAATTGAGGCCTAGTCTGGTTCAGGGCGTGTGAGATACACCCTGTACATACTGTCGTTCTATTCTACTATTAATTAAACACCCATTTTGGGAAAGTTCCTAAATTCGAGAAATATGAGGAGAGCGTCAAATAAGGGACGTTGCCCAGGTCATGGTGCTGCTGGTGGAGCTCCTGTTGCAGGGAGAGGACATGGTCGATCTGTGCCAGCTACACGCACAAGTGAAAACCTTTCCTCAGGTGCGAGTAGACGACCTGCAGCGGTATTTGGTCGGGCCTAATGCGGCTCTACGAATGGTGAGGCCTGAACAAGTACAGGCGATAGTAGATTGGGTTGCTGACAGTGGATCCAGTTCCTTCACATTGTCTCCCACCCAGTCTCCTGATGAAAGACCACAGTTGGCACCTGCAGCCGATGTCCATCAGTCTTTCACCTCACCCCCTTGCAAATCAGCCAAGAAGTCTGAGCCCCAAGTCATGCAGCAGTCTCTTCTGCTTTTTGATGACTCTGTTAGCAGGGTTTCCCAGGGCCATCCACCTATCCCTGCCCCAGAAGTGGAAGAGATTGAGTGCACCGATGCCCAACCACCTATCTTTCAAGATGAGTACATGGGAGGACCATCGCAGCATGTCTCGGATGATGACGAAACACAGGTGCCAACTGCTTGGGCTTTTGAAAGTGTGCAGACCGACAAGGAAGGCAGGGGTGAAGACTGGGTGGAAGATGATGTGGAGGACGATGAGGTCCTCGACCCCACATGGAATCAAGGTCATGCGAGTGACCTATGTAGTTCGGAGGAAGAGGCGGTGGTCGCACAGAGCCACCAGCACAGCAGAAGAGGGAGCAGGGTGCAAAAGCGGAGCGGCCATCCTCTAGACTGTACGCCTGCTACTGCCCACCGCAGCAAGGGACCGAGCACACCAAAGCCAGCTCCAAGGAGTTCCCTGGCATGGCATTTCTTCAGACAATGTGCTGACCACAAGACACGAGTGGTTTGCACGCTGTGCAATCAGAGCCTGAAGCGAGGCATAAACGTTCTCAACCTGAGCACAACCTTCATGACCAGGCATTTAAGTGCTAAGCACAAGCTGCAGTGGAGTAGACACCTCAAAAACCAAGAAAGGTCTCTGGCTCCTCCTGCTTCCTCTTCTGCTGCAGTCTCGGCCTCTTCATCCACCTCTGGAGTGATAGTGCCACCTGACACCCCGCAAACAGAGGATCTTCCAGCAACACCATCACTAAGCATCTCCACAATGTCCCGCGGTAGGGTTCAGTTCTCCATCTCCCAAACGCTGGAGAGGAAGAGGACATACCCCCCTACCCACCCGCGATCCCTAGCCCTGAATGCCAGCATTTCTAAATTACTGGCCTTTGAAATGCTGTCATTCCATCTGGTGGAGACGAATAGTCTCCATAGAAAAGGCCTTATGGCGGTTGCTGTCCCACAGTACGTCGTGCCCAGGCCGCCACTACTTTTCCAGGCGAGCCATCCCTTCCCTGCACAACCAAGTAGGGGACAAAATCAGGTGTGCACTGCGCAACGCCATCTGTGGCAATGTGCACCTCACTACGGATACGTGGACCAGTAGGCACGGTTAGGGACGTTATATCTCCATAACAGCACACTGGGTAAATGCAGTGGCAGCTGGGCCTGAGGCGGATAGCAGTTTTGCGCATGTCCTTCCACCACCGAGGATTGCAGGGCACTTCAGTTTTCTCCTCCTCCCACTCCGCTTCCTCATCCTCTACTGGCTCCTCATCTGGTCAGCGTAACACCTTCACCACCAACTTTAGCACAGCCGGGGTAAACGACAGCAGGTAGTTTTAAAACGTATCTGTTTGGGGGACAAACCCCACACCAGGCAGGGGCTGTGGATGGGCCTTGAACAACAGACCGATGAGTGGTTTGTGCCAGTGAGCCTCAAGCCCGGCCTGGTGGTGTGCGATAATGGGTGAAATCTCGTAGCAGCTCTGGGACTAGCCGGTTTGACGCACATCCCTTGCCTGGCACATGTGCTGAATTTGGTGGTGCAGAGATTCCTTAAAAATTACCCCAATATGTCAGAGCTGCTGCATAAAGTGCGGGCCGTCTGTGCCCACTTTTGGTGTTCTCACCCTGCTGCTGCTTGCCTGTCAGCGCTGCAGCGTAATTTCGGCCTTCCCGCTCACCGCCTCATATGCGATGTGCCCACAAGGTGGAACTCCACCTTGCACATGCTGACCAGACTGTGCGAGCAGCAGCAGGCGATAGTGGAGTTTCAGCTGCAGCACGCACGGGTGAGTCGCTTGGCGGAACAGCACCACTTCACCACCAATGACTGGGCCTCCATGCGAGACCTGTGTTCCTTGTTGCACTGCTTCAAGTACTCCACCAACATAGCCAGTGCCGATAACACAGTTCTCAGCATTACTATCCCACTTCTATGCCTCCTTGAAAAAACGCTCCTGGCGATGATGGAAGAGGATGTGGCACAGGAGGAAGAGGAAGAGGGATCGTTTCGTAGGGTTTCCGGCCAGTCATTCACAAGTGGCTCCGAGGGGGGGTTCCTGCACCCACAAACGCTAGGTACACAATTGTCCAGCCAGGGCACAGTTCTGGAGGATAACGAGGTGGAGGATGAGGAGATGGAGGAGGAGGAACCATGTTCACAGCAGGCTGGCACCCAGACCAGCTTATGGCCATCACTGTGCGTGGCTGGGGGGATACAGAGGACACAGACGATACACCTCCCACAGAGGACAGCTTTTTGTTACCTCTGGGCAGCCTGGCACACATGAGCAATTACATGCTGCAGTGTCTCCGCAACGACCACCGAGTTGCCCACATTCTAACTTGTGCTGATTACTGGGTAGCCCCGCTGCTGGATCCCCTTTACAAGGACAACGTACCGTCCTTAATTCCGTCACTGGAGCGTGATCGTAAGATGCGCGAGTACAAGCGCACGCTGGTAGGCGCGCTGCTGGTGGCATTTCCACTTAACAGAGGGGGCACAGTGGAAGCACATGGAGAAGTCAGAGGAAGAGGTCGCCAACGCAGCTTGGGCACCGCCACCTCCTCAGAAGGCAGGGTTAGCATGGCCGAAATGTGGAAAAGCTTTGTCAGCACGCCACAACAACCAGCTGATATGGATCGTTTTACCATCAACATGGTGGAGCAGTATGTGTGCACACGCCTACACGTACTGAATGACGGGTCTGCCCCCTTCAACATCTGGGTCTCCAAATTGGGCACATGGCCTGAGCTTGCCCTTTACGCCATGGAGGTGCTGGCCTGCCCTGGAGCCAGTGTATTATCTGAACGTGTGTTTAGCACGGCAGGGGGCGTTATCACAGACAAGCGCAGTCGCCTGTCCACAGCCAATGTGGACAAGCTCACGTTCATTAAAATGAACCAGGCATGGATCCCTCAGGACTTGTCCGTACCTTGTGCAGAATAGACATGTATACCGGCAGTAACCAGCCATTGTTATACTGCAGCGCAATTGCTCATTCTTGTATTTTGGATATTTCACACTCTTTTAGAGTGTACCCTAATTTGAAAAAATAAAATTAAAACCAAAAACCTGTGTTGGCTACCTCGTCCTCCTCCACCGCCGCTTCCACCTACACCGCTACGTCCACCGCCTCCTCAAACTCCATATGGAACTCCACCTCATAAATCAATTTTTTTCATTTTATTTGTACGTATTTTTTTTAATGTCATTTCACTACTTTGTCATTTACATTTTTGGGTGAAATTTACAAATTTTTGGGTGTATAGTACCACTGCTATACCTAGTAGGCAGGTTAAAAAATTAATTGTCATTTACATTTCTGGGTGAAATTCACCAATTGTTGTGTGTATAGTACCACTGCTATACCTAGTGGACCAGTAAAAAAAAATAAAAAAAATAAAAAAAATTGTCATTTACATTTTCGAGTGAAATTCACCAATTTTTTGGTGTATAGTACCACTGCTATACCTAGTAGACAGGTTAAACAAAAAAAAAATTGTCAGTTCCATTTTCTGGTGAAATTCAAAATTTTTTGGGTGTGATGTACCACTGCTATACCGAGTAGACAGGTAAAAAAATAAAAATTTGTCTGTTACATTTTTGGGTGAAATTCACCAATTTTTGGGTGTAATATACCCCTCCTCTACCTAGTTGACAGCGCTTAATAAATTTCAAGAATTTTTCTTTAACATATTCGGGTGACAATAAACAATTTTTTTCTGTCATAGACACCTGCTCTACCAAGTAGACAGGTTAATAAATTTCACTAATTTTCTGTTACATTCTTGGGTTGACATTATACAATTTTTGACGTGAATAAACCCCTGCTCTGCATAGGTGACAGGGAATAAATTTTAATAAATTCTTCAGTAATTAATGCACGCCACATCCTTTCATTCAATGCTTAAACTTTAAAAATTTGTCACACTTTATGCTTTAATAATTTCTCCCATATTTCAACTCTATAATTTTAAATTTGAAAAAATGAATCCTCTCTTGGATGTGGTCTCTCTTTCTCACGCTCCCTCTCCGGCGTGGAACCTGTGATCACCATGGTAGGCACAGAATGAACATCGAAAGTTGATAGAGCAGATATCAAATTGGATCGTGAACATCACGGGGACGTGCGACTTTGTGGGGCAGTAAGTTTGCACACGCCTACACGAACTGACTGACAGGGGTCAGCCCCTGCAACTTCTGTGTCTCCAAATTGGGCACATGGCCTGAGCTTGCTCTTTACCCCTTGGAGGTGCTGGCCTGCCCTGCAGCCAATGTATTGTCTGAACGTGTGTTTAGCACGACTGCAGAGGGTTATCACAGGTTATATTTCCCAATGTTTTGGGGTGTACCCTAATTTAAAAAATAAAACTTAAAACCAAAAACCAGTGTAGGCTACCTCCTCCTCCACCCCTGCTTCCACCTACACCGCCACATCCACCTCCTCCTCAACCTCCTACTCCATATGGACCTCGTCCTCCTAGATCAAGATTATAATTTTTTATTTTTACATATTTTATGTTATTTAAAGTCATTTCCCTATCCACATTTATTTGCAGAGCACTTGCCATGCTCTTAACCACATTTTGATGGCATTTGCAGCCCTCTAGCCCTTTCCATGACATTTTACAGACATTTTAGTGCTCAAAAGTTTGGGTCCCCATTGACTTCAATGGGGTTCGGATTCGGGGTCAAGTTCGGGTCCCGAACTCAAACTTTTTTCCAAAGTTCGGCCGAACCCGTCGAACCCGAACATCCAGGTGTCCGCTCAACTTTAATCAATACTTTAGTGGTCTCAAGTTCCCAGATGTCAATCAGAATAGACAGTGTCAGTACTGTTTTGACACTGTCCACCCTGATTGCACAGTAAAAGAGTGCCCCTGTTTCCCATCCCTTTGACACTGGGGACAGAAGACTGCCCAGTTGTTACCTAATTATTTAATCTGCATATTATTTATACTGACAAAGAAGGTTGATTGCAGGGGAATGGTAGCACATAGAAACAAAATGAAAACTCTGCAATTGCGGCATCCTCTCTACTTCCGCTTTTCTCAGTCCACTCTCCACCAATCTCCTGCATAGAGGGATAGGAGAAGGGTGAAGACAGGGAGGCGATATGTAGGGGTATGTGTGATGAGAAAGGGGTTTGCTATAGTAGAAAAGGGAGTTTTTGGGGATTCAAACTGTCAAAAGCATTACTCACAGAGGTATGCACTTACTTCCTGCAGTTCTTCAACTTTTGGACAGGTTTGGCCTTCTTTACAAACAGATCCATAACCTATCATAAATCAGTTTTTTATTTGACTTGATATAACCAGATTTTTCAATAGATTTGTATAGATTCATCATATTTATCCACTTCTTAACAGTTGGTACATCTTTGCTCATCCATCTTCTGGCCACTAATAATCCTGGCCACTAATTAATGGTCTGTTGATCCAAAAAGAAGGAATTATATACCATAAATTCCTTGTCTTTTGAAAAATTGTGAGGAATTTCACTCAAGACACAAATAAAAATTGTCAAAGATAATTATTCGGACTCCGATTGTTGCAATAGCGATTTATCCCTAGTGAGACCTCTATGCCTGGCTTGTATAAGATATATAATCACTGCGGACAATCCTTATCAGATAGCTTGAACTCACCAACACCGAGTTTATCCGTGTAAGTTGCTTTATTCTGTAAGCCAGATAAGAGAGTACGGCAGAACAGATGGATTCTGGTATTGTGCGGTCAAAAGATGATGCTTTTGTAAGCTTACATGAGAATACATGTGTACCTGTTCAATGCCTGAAGCAGTATGGAGAAACAGGAAGTGAGGTACACAGAAGAAGGGGTGGAGGAATGAAATGAATGACAGATATCACGAACAGAAAAACAAGCTCATTACCAAAAACGGCCACTAGATGGGAGCATATGACCAAATATAGAATATCATAGGAATTAAACTATATAGATTTCAACTGCGTAGCAGCACACTCCATATCTGGCATTGAAAATGTCCCTATTTAAACCATAACGGTAGTTATATAATTGCAAATAAACAACAGTAATTTGCTTGATGTACGAGGACCTGAAAAACATAAAGAGAACAGGCATATAATGCAACAACTAAAATGTAAGGCTTCAAGTGTATCAATTAAAGTTCAAACACTTCTTGATTGAAGTTTCAGGCAGGATTCAGCAGCCTAGGCAATAAGTTCATTCTCCAAAGGGCAAGTGCAAAATTAGTTCCGTGATAGGCCTGATGAAAGTCTTTACAGTCCCTTGAGCAAAACGAGATCTCCAACATGTATGTTAGGGTACTGTCATTGCCATTTCCTGCGTCCTTGCAGAGTGGAAATATACTCCATCTTCCAACGATTCCAGAAGCGGTTGGCAAGGTTCTGTACTCGCTTCCATTGATCAAAACACAGATTTCCATCTTTAAAGTTTCCAGGTGGAACAGGAACATACCCAAACTTCTGGGTAAGCAGGTTAGCTGGGGTGTAAGGATAGTTGGGTTCTCTGGATCTGTAGACACTGGAACAAGTGGTCTTGAGTTGATTATGGCAGATGCTTCTGCCAAGAAGGTGGTTAGAATCTCGTGGGTAAGTCTTGTGGAGTTCAAGTCCATAAGTATAGAGTCCAGTATTTTTCGTGTGATGTCTATCATTCTCTCCCATGAGCCGCCCATGTGGGAAGAAAGAGGAGGATTGAAAATCCATGTACAGCCCTTTTCAGCTAAAAGTTCTTGGATTGGCTTAGAGTTGAGTTGTAAATCTCTACAGGCTCCAACGAAATTAGTTCCACAGTCAGACCTCAGTGTTTTGACTGGTCCTCTGATGGCAAGAAATCTTCTTAGAGCGTTGATGAAGCTTGAGGCTTCCATAGATTCTATCACTTCAATGTATACTGTGCGCACACTCATGCAAGTGAACAGCACTGCCCATCGTTTACTGTTTGCTTGGCCACCTCGAGTTCTGCGGGCTGTTACCATCCATGGCCCAAAGACATCCAATCCAACATGAGAGAAAGGTGGGTCAGTACTTAATCTGTCAGCTGGCAAATCTGACATTAGCTGTTGCTGATGCTTACCTCTTAATTTATGGCACTGAACACAGCTATGCAGCATAGCTGTAATTTTTGCTCCTATGATCCAAAGGCCAGCAGCCCTTATGGCACCTTCAGTGAAGTGTCTACCTTGGTGCCTAACCCTTTTATGGTAGTGCCGTATGAGCAGAGTGGTGATATGGTGGCGAGCAGGTATTATGACAGGATTCTGTTCTTGTTCTCCCAATTCAGCCTTGTTTAAACGTCTACCAACTCTTAACATGTCATCATTGTCAATGAATGGTTTAAGGTTAGCAATTGGACTGTTTTTTGGAAAGTCCCTCTTGTCACGGATACATTTATTTTCAGAGCCAAAGACATCCTGTTGTACACTGTATATATTATGATCATTTCACCTTTAGCAATGTCCTTTGCAGAAAGAGGCTTTTGACACATGTGCCAACCTTAACATTGAACATCCGTGGGCTGTGTGTGCAAGCAGTGTACGATATGGACTAACCTTACGATGGTCCATACAAGCCTTATCCACTTGGAAAAACGTTCAAAGCGTTGACAGCCCAAGACGAGTCTTTGTTCAGTTCTGGTGACGAGGGTTGTAACTTCAGGATGAATCTCTGGATCCTTGTCAGGTTTTAGAAGACCGAAGAGGTCAGCCGTGGTCTCTTCTGTGTGATCCAGCAGGAATTCAGGACTAGTGTTGAGCGCGAATATTCGAATAGCGAATTTATTTTGCAAATATCGGCACTTCGCTAATTCGCGAATATTTCAAATATAGCTCTATAAATTCGCTATTTCGAATATTCATTTTTTTTTTTTTTATTGTTCTATTTTTTTTTCCCACTTCCCAAAAGTAGTTCTTACATGTCCTGAGGATTCCTGGCTGCTCTAGTCAGTGCCCGTTGCCGCTTCTGCCGACTTCCGTGCTCATGGAGCGTCCCCATCACCATGGGAACGCCTCCATACTAGAATGTACTGTCGGATGTGAGAATTTAGTTGAAATCGCAATGCGATTACTTCAAGTTATATTAATCGAATTGCGATTTCAACTTAGCACTGCTATATTCCATATTCGTTAACTTCGTTAATTCTAGCAAGCTGACCCATTAGAAACAGCTCTAAGTTGAAATCGCAATTCGATTAATATAACTTGAAGTAATCGAATTGCGATTTCAACTTAGCACTGCTATACAGGGAGTGCAGAATTATTAGGCAAATGAGTATTTTGACCACATCATCCTCTTTATGCATGTTGTCTTACTCCAAGCTGTATAGGCTCGAAAGCCTACTACCAATTAAGCATATTAGGTGATGTGCATCTCTGTAATGAGAAGGGGTGTGGTCTAATGACATCAACACCCTATATTAGGTGTGCATAATTATTAGGCAACTTCCTTTCCTTTGGCAAAATGGGTCAAAAGAAGGACTTGACAGGCTCAGAAAAGTCAAAAATAGTGAGATATCTTGCAGAGGGATGCAGCACTCTTAAAAATGTAAAGCTTCTGAAGCGTGATCATCGAACAATCAAGCGTTTCATTCAAAATAGTCAACAGGGTCGCAAGAAGCGTGTGGAAAACCAAGGCGCAAAATAACTGCCCATGAACTGAGAAAAGTCAAGCGTGCAGCTGCCAAGATGCCACTTGCCACCAGTTTGGCCATATTTCAGAGCTGCAACATCACTGGAGTGCCCAAAAGCACAAGGTGTGCAATACTCAGAGACATGGCCAAGGTAAGAAAGGCGGAAAGACGACCACCACTGAACAAGACACACAAGCTAAAACGTCAAGACTGGGCCAAGAAATATCTCAAGACTGATTTTTCTAAGGTTTTATGGACTGATGAAATGAGAGTGAGTCTTGATGGGCCAGATGGATGGGCCCGTGGCTGGATTGGTAAAGGGCAGAGAGCTCCAGTCTGACTCAGACGCCAGCAAGGTGGAGGTGGAGTACTGGTTTGGGCTGGTATCATCAAAGATGAGCTTGTGGGGCCTTTTCGGGTTGAGGATGGAGTCAAGCTCAACTCCCAGTCCTACTGCCAGTTTCTGGAAGACACCTTCTTCAAGCAGTGGTACAGGAAGAAGTCTGCATCCTTCAAGAAAAACATGATTTTCATGCAGGACAATGCTCCATCACACGCGTCCAAGTACTCCACAGTGTGGCTGGCAAGAAAGGGTATAAAAGAAGAAAATCTAATGACATGGCCTCCTTGTTCACCTGATCTGAACCCCATTGAGAACCTGTGGTCCATCATCAAATGTGAGATTTACAAGGAGGGAAAACAGTACACCTCTCTGAACAGTGTCTGGGAGGCTGTGGTTGCTGCTGCACGCAATGTTGATGGTGAACAGATCAAAACAATGACAGAATCCATGGATGGCAGGCTTTTGAGTGTCCTTGCAAAGAAAGGTAGCTATATTGGTCACTGATTTGTTTTTGTTTTGTTTTTGAATGTCAGAAATGTATATTTGTGAATGTTGAGATGTTATATTGGTTTCACTGGTAAAAATAAATAATTGAAATGGGTATATATTTGTTTTTTGTTAAGTTGCCTAATAATTATGCACAGTAATAGTCACCTGCACACACAGATATCCCCCTAAAATAGCTAAAACTAAAAACAAACTAAAAACTACTTCCAAAAATATTCAGCTTTGATATTAATGAGTTTTTTGGGTTCATTGAGAACATGGTTGTTGTTCAATAATAAAATGAATCCTCAAAAATACAACTTGCCTAATAATTCTGCACTCCCTGTATTCCATATTCGTTAACTTCGTTAATTCTAGCAAGCAGACCCATTAGAAACACAGCTCTAAGTTGAAATCGCAATTCGATTAATATAACTTGAAGTAATCGCATTGCGATTTCAACAAAGACCTGGTTTACTATGGTTGGCTTGGTAGAATTAGCGAAGATGACGAATATGACGAATGTATTCATCATATTCCTCAAAATGAAGATAACGAAGTATTCTCCATCTTCGTTTTAACTCCATATTCGTCAACTTTGCTAATTCTAGCAATCAAATAGGAAAGTTGACTATAGAGACAGCTGTATTTAATTCGCTATGCGATTATATTACTTTGGTTTTTTTTTAAGTAAATAGAATAATTATAATAATTATCAAGTATTATAATTATTTTATTTATTTTAAAAAAAGCAAAGTAATATTATCGCATAGAGAATTAAAAACTTAGCTGTCTCTAGTCAACTTTCCTATTTGATTGCTAGAAATAGCGAAGTTGACGAATATGGAGCTAAAACGAAGATGGAGAAAACTTCATTATCTTCGTTTTGAGGAATATGACGAATACATTCGTCATATTCGTCATCTTCGCTAATTCTAGATATCAAACCAATAGGAAAGTTACCTTAAGTTAAAATCGCAATACGCGATTATTTAAATCGCATATTAATCGCGATAACTAGAATAATGACGAATATTTGATTTTGACGAATATGAGACGAATATTCAAACGAATATTCGCGAATTTTGTCGAAATCGAATATGGCACCTCCCGCTCATCACTATTCAGGACCTGTTAACCAGGAAGAATTTGTAAATACACTTGCAGACACTAGCCTAGTAGCATGATCTGCAGGATAAATTTTAGATGGGACATAATGCCATTGTTCAGGTTTAGATGATTTCCTGATTCTTTCTACACGGTTGCTGACGTAGACATAGAAACGTTTAGTCTGGTTATTTATGTAACCCAGAACAACCTTACTGTCTGTGTAGAATTTGGTGTCAGCTATCTGAATGTCTAGCTCGCGTAATATGAAATCTGCGATTTCTACAGCTAGCACAGTCCCACAAAGTTCAAGCCTAGGAATTGTGTGCTCAGGCTTAGGTGCTAACTTAGGAATGCCATACGGTTTTTGGAAGGCAGGTTTTGCTGTACTGTTTTTTTTGACACCATGTCCCATTTGAAGCCCCCCTGATGCACCCCTAGAGTAGAAACTCCAAAAAAGGGACCCCATTTTAGAAACTACGGGATAGGGTGGCAGTATTGTTGGTACTAGTTTAGGGTACATATGATTTTTGGTTGCTCTATATTACACTTTTTGTGAGGCAAGGTAACAAGAAATAGCTGTTTTGGCACCGTTTTTATTTTTTGTTATTTACAACATTCGTCTGACAGGTTAGATCATGTGATTTTTTATAGACCAGGTTGTCACGGACGCTGCGATACCTAAGGCTACTTTCACACTAGAGTTCAGAGCGCGTCCGTCTGATGTCTGCTCAGACGGATCCGCTCCTATAATGCAGACGTTTGTATCCGTTCAGAAGGGATCCGTCTGCATTATAGTTTGAAAAAAAAACTAAGTCTGAAAGTAGCCTGAACGGATCCGTCCAGACTTTACATTGAAAGTCAATAAGGGACGGATCCGTTTGAAGATTGAGCCATATGGTGTCATCTTCAAGCGGATCCGTCCCCATTGACTTCCATTGTAAGTCTGGACGGATCCGCTTGCCTCCGCATGGCCAGGCGGACACCCGAACGCTGCAAGCAGCGTTCAGGTGTCCGCTTGCTGAGCAGAGCGGAGGCTGAACGCCGCCAGACTGATGCATTCTGAGCGGATCCGCGTCCACTCAGAATGCATTAGGGCTGGACGGATGCGTTCGGGGCCGCTTGTGAGCCCCTTCAAACGGAGCTCACGAGCGGACACCCGAACGCAGGTGTGAAAGTAGCCTAATATGTATTTTTTATTTATTTATGTAAGTTTTACACAATGATTTCATTTTTGAAGCAAAAAAAAATGTTTTAGTGTTTCCATAGTCTGAGAGCCATAATTTTTTCAGTTTTTGGGCGATTACCTTGGGTAGGGTATGATTTCTGCGGGATGAGATGACGGTTTTATTGGCACTATTTTGGGGTGCGTGTGACTTTTTGATCGCTTGCTATTACACTTTTTGTGATGTAAGGTGACAACAAATGGCTTTTTTTACGCTGTTTTTATTTAAAAAATTTTACGGTATTCACCTGAGGGGTTAGCTCATGTGATATTTTTATAGAGCAAGTTGTTACGGACGCTGCGATACCTAATATGTATACTTTCTTTTTATTTATGTAAGTTTTACACAATGATTTCATTTTTGAAGCAGAAAAAAACATGTTTTAGTGTTTTTATTGTCTGAGAGCCATAATTTTTTCAGTTTTTGGGCGATTACCTTGGGTAGGGTATGATTTTTGCAGGATGAGATGACGGTTTTATTGGCACTATTTTGGGTTGCATGTGACTTTTTGATCGCTTGCTATTACACTTTTTGTGATGTAAGGTGACAAAAAATGGTTTATTTAGCACAGTTTTTATTTTTTATTTTTTACGGTGTTCATCTCAGGGGTTAGGTCATGTGATATTTTTATAGATCCTGTCGATACGGACGCGGCGATACCTAATATGTATACTTTTTTTATTTATGTATTTTTTACACAATAACAGCTTTTTTAAAACCAAAAAATGATGTTTTAGTGTCTCCATATTCTAAACCATATTTTTTTTTTTTTGGGCGATTGTCTCAGGTAGGGGCTCATTTTTTGCGGGATAAGGTGACGGTTAGATTGGTACTATTTTGGTGGGCAAACGCCTTTTTGATCGCTTGCTGTTGTACTTTTTGTGATGTAAGGTGACAAAAAATGGTTTATTTAGCACAGTTTTTATTTTTTATTTTTTACGGTGTTCATATGAGGGGTTAGGTCATGTGATATGTTTATAGAGCCGGTCGATACGGACACGGCTATACCTAATATGTATACTTTTTTTGTTTATTTTTACTTGAAACTTTTAATTTTTTGGGGAGAAAACTTTATTTTTTTCAACTTTTTGGATCTCACAGAGCCTGTGGGCTGGATCTCACAGGCTCTTCACCGGAAGGCAGCGCGATGCCTTCCTGAGACATCGCGCTGCCTTCCATGTCATCGGGTCCCCCCTACAGCCGCATGGGGACCCGATGGCACTGCCGATCGCCGCCGCAAACCTCAGGTAAAGCCGCAAACCGGCGGTCTTAATTGACCTGCGGTTTGCTGTGATCGCCGATGCGCGGGGGGGGGGGGTCACATGACCCCCCCGGCGTTGTGACACGATGCCCGCTGAATGATTTCAGCGGACATCCTGTTCCGATTAACCCTCGCCGCAATGTAGTTTTAAAGTTAGGACGTACCGATACGTCATGGGTCCTTAAGGACTTGGCAAACATGGCGTACCGGTACGTCCGAAGTCCTTAAAATCCATAGAAAATAATCTTATCATAAAAGGTATTAAAAAACATACAATATCAAATATTGGATTGGATTGTTCTCTACCAACTATTAACTCCCCCTTTATTGCTAAGGAGCCTAACCCTGGGGAGCGACGGTATCCAGGTAGGAGCACTGTGACACACAAAACTAATAGGGCCACTCAGCATTTCTAAAAACTTGGGAAACAATTGTCCCTGGAGGGTGGAGTGTTGCAATCGTCATTCGGCGCAGGCGCTCTGAGAGAAGGACAGCCGCTCCTTCATCAGTGCGCCTGCGCCGATGACGTCAGCCCTACACCCGGAAGAGAGGTCTTCTCTTCCGGGTGTAGGGCTGACGTCATCGGCGCAGGCGCACTGAGGAAGGAGCGGCCGTCCTTCTCTCAGAGCGCCTGCACCGAAGGACGACCGGTACGGTGCAGGCACGGGATTTGAGGCTGCAGGCAGGGCCAGCGAGAGGAGGAGAGCGCTCGCTGGCCCTGTCAATCAAGTGGAGGAGGGGGCGTTTTTTCAAACAGAGGATGCGACGGCTACCAGCAAGTCCACCCAACTTGCTGGTAGTGAAGAAATTTACATATAATAAAAGTACGTTTTTTACTGTAATTACTGCACAGCCCGAGGTAAGAGGGGCATATATGGAATCTGCTTACATTAACAAATATAATAAGTCAAAAACTGAAAATTGGGGGTTGGGGGTGACAGAAGCCCTTTAACAAGTCCACTTTAATTTCACTACACAAATAAGGGTGAAACATCTGCCTTTTGGGTATTTGAACCTACAACCTCTCCATGGCAAGGCAGTAACCACTGCTGATACTAGGTGACCTCCCAAAGAAATGTCAAACATGGAAGTGGATTAGAACTTACAAACCAGGAAAGGGAGCACTGAGGGGGTATAAACTTCCTCAGTGTATTTGAGCCCACAACCGTTGCATTGCAAAGAATAAATCTTGGTGAACAAGCCACCACTGATGTTTTCCTATTAATTGTAGAATTTGACCTCTTTGACTACCTTAAAGGAAATGTGTCATCAGAAAATGACCTATTTTTTAAATCCCGTTTTTATGTTTAAAATATTTTTAAACAATTTTTGGTGTTAATATCTATATTTAAATAAAAGCCATAAAATCCTGCAGTTTTCCTACTGACTACTAAGGCTACTTTTGCACTTGCGTTTTGGGTGGATCCGTCATGGATCTGCAAAAAAAGATCCGTTACAATAATACAACCGCATGCATCTGTCATGAACGGATCCGTTTGTATTATCTGTAACATAGCCAAGACGGATCCGTCATGAACTCCATTGAAAGTCAATGGGAGACGGATTCATTTTCTGATGTGCCAGATTGTGTCAGAGAAAACTGAGCCGTCCCTATTGACTTACATTGTGTGCCACGACGGATCCATTTAGCTCAGTTTCGTTAAGCGGACAGCAAAACACTGCATGCAGCGTTTTTGGTGTCCGCTTCCAGAGCGGAGTGGAGACTGATCAGAGGCAAACTGATACATTCTGAGCAGATCCTTTTCCATTCAGAATGCATTAGGGCTAAACTGATCAGTTTTGTACTGCTTGTGAGAGCTCTAGATAGATCTCACAAACGGAAAGCCACAACGCGAGTGTGAAAGTAGCCTTAGTCTAATAATAGGCGCCACTTCTTGGTCTGTACAGATCACTTTGTTGCAGTTACCTGCTTATCGAGACACAGAAGTGATATCATTACAGGCAGGATTTGAATTACAGATAAGACAGGATCCACCATTCACAATAGATGATTGTGAAAACGTATCTATTCTTTACTTGTACAATGACTTCTGCTCAGGTCATTGAGAATTCCTGGAAAACTCTACCATAGAAGTCAATGAGGTCCCCTCTTGTCCATTGTGTCTATGGCCCATGTTGTCGCCGTAAAGCAATTTTCTTAATGCTTTTTAAATGCTGTTAAGAACAGTTCAGGCAAGATAATTATGTTCAGGAAATAGAATAAAAAAAATCTGCAATGAGAAAATAAAAAGAGATTAGAAAAAAAGAGTATGTGTTACTAAAAAAGTTTTAACTGGCACAAAGAAACGAAGACGGACATAAGTGAGATGGGTGGAGATCAGTGGTTTAGGGCAGGTTTAAAAGAAGGGTTTAAAGGGGGCTGTGAAGGGAGTGAGACTAGAGATGGAGTGTATGCAAGGGAGAAAAGTAAAAGAAGGATGGAGATCAAGGGATGTGCACAGGAGGGTTTAAAGAAGGGTGTAAGTGGGCTACGGTGAGACTACAGATGGGGGTATGTCAAGGAGAAGGGGTGTGGAGATAAAGGGAGGTGACGAGAGTGAGGTTAGAGATGGGACAGGGAACAAAGCCTTTTAATGCTGAATGTGTAGTACCCCAGAACAGGCACTACCATTCCTACACCCTGCTACTGACTCTAATGGTTAACAAATAATGTCATCTGTATTTGATTCTAGGTCCTTTGATATTGTGCCTTAATAAAATGCTATGTAATTTATATATTGTATTACATTAATTTATATATACTAATAAAGTAATAGATATTTTTATACATATTGAGTCCCATTGGTTTTTGTTAGATGTATATGTAGCGGTGTTCTATAGGCTTTATGTATCGATTAATTGGATTGTGAGGTTTTTGTAGGTTATTTATCCCTCCTTCCTTTGCCTGCACTGGTTAGTTCTCTCTGCCATCTAATAGGTCTTC
Organism: Bufo bufo; assembly: GCF_905171765.1. Taxonomy (NCBI): domain Eukaryota; kingdom Metazoa; phylum Chordata; class Amphibia; order Anura; family Bufonidae; genus Bufo; species Bufo bufo. Next base: position 208,172,685 of record NC_053393.1, read on the forward strand.
TTTTTCTATATTTCCTAAAAGCCTCTTGATCCCTGGATACACAATATAAACATGAGTTTACATAAATATGCTAGTGGTTGATGGATACCCCGCTGCAGAAGAGTCACCAGGCTGCCTCCTCCTGAAGTAGTCCCAGTGTGGTTGACAGCTGAATTACAGGGACCAGAGACACTATTTCAGGGCAACAAGGGGTCAGGCAAACTCATAGTTAGTAACAGGCCGACTTACGGACAAGCATAGTTTGTGCGAATCTGTGAAACAAGACCAAAGGTCAGGGGAGGTGGCACAGGGCCAATCCGGTGATCTGGGGTTATATGGCGAGCATGGCTGGTCTTGACTAGCTATGAAAGGTGGGGTTGTGGGGAAGTTGCTCATGGGGGGAAGACGTTAAAAAATTTGCTATGGGGCCAGTCTTTTCTAGTTATTCCCCTGCCAACAATGTCACCTGCATATCAAGCTCTAGATTTGGGGTAGTATGGACCCCTCCAGGGTCTGATTCATTGTAGCATACTATTACATTAAGAAGGACTTTCAACTCTCTAGTGTGGTGCAATAAAAATGAACCTGCCTTCGATCAGGCACCCAGATATATTATAATCTTTTTATAGGGACAAAGCTGAAATATTGTATTATTGCTTATGTGGAATTGTAATTCCCGTGTCATGCACCACAGCCTCAGGCATTCAAATAGACCTAAGACAGTGTATCACTTTTACCTGTAATGACCTTTGTGTTATTTATTGTGTTATTGTGTTTGTTTTATTGAATGTTATTTATTTAATAAATTAAACTGGTTATTTGAACAATAAACTTCTTATTTTCCTTTATTGTGCAAAGATATAAGCATATTTACTATACATGACATACTAATGTGGATATGAGACTGAAAGATCTGAAGCCATTTCAAGATGGTGCTAGCAACCACAATCCCTCCCCTTATCTATAGTTTACATTCCTTAGCTATGCTAATTGCACAGAAGTGATTATTATTTTTTTGCATAATGACCAATGGAACAATGCCACGAGCCTCACAGGGGACGACCCCTCTGATGCGTATATACAGTTGCAAGAAAAAGTATGTGAACCCTTTGGAATGATATGGATTTCTGCACAAATTGGTCATAAAATGTGATCTGATCTTCATCTAAGTTACAACAATAGACAATCACAGTCTGCTTAAACTAATAACACACAAAGAATTAAATGTTGCCATGTTTTTATTGAACACACCATGTAAACATTCACAGTGCAGGTGGAAAAAGTATGTGAACCCTTGGATTTAATAACTGGTTGAACCTCCTTTGGCTGCAATAACTTCAACCAAACTTTTCCTGTAGTTGCAGATCAGACGTGCACAACGGTCAGGAGTAATTCTTGACCATTCCTCTTTACAGAACTGTTTTAGTTCAGCAATATTCTTGGGATGTCTGGTGGGAATTGCTTTCTTGAGGTCATTCCACAGCATCTCAATCGGGTTGAGGTCAGGACTCTGACTGGGACACTCCAGAAGGCGTATTTTCTTCTGTTTAAGTCATTCTGTTGTTGATTTACTTCTATGCTTTGGGTCGTTGTCCTGTTGCAACACCAATCTTCTGTTGAGCTTCAGCTGGTGAACAGATGACTTTAAGTTCTCCTGCAAAATGTCTTGATAAACTTGGGAATTCATTTTTCCTTCGATGATAGTAATCCGTCCAGGCCCTGACACAGCAAAGCAGCCCCAAACCATGATGCCCCCACCACCATACTTCACAGTTGGGATGAGGTTTTGATGCTGGTGTGCTGTGCCTCTTTTTCTCCACAAATAGTGTTGTGTGTTTCTTCCAAACAACTCAACTTTGGTTTCATCTGTCCACAGAATATTTTGCCAGTACTGCTGTGGAACATCCAGGTGCTCTTGTGCAAACTGTAAACGTGCAGCAATGTTTTTTTTGGACAGCAGTGGCTTCCTCTGTGGTATCCTCCCCTGAAATCCATTCTTGTTTAGTGTTTTACGTATCGTAGATTCGCTAACAGGGATGTTAGCATATGCCACAGACTTTTCTAAGTCTTTAGCTAACACTCTAGGATTCTTCTTCACCTCATTGAGCAGTCTGCGCTGTGCTCTTGCAGTCATCTTTACAGGACGGCCACTCCTAGGGAGAGTAGCAGCAGTGCTGTACTTTCTCCATTTATAAACAATTTGTCTTACCGTGGACTGATGAACAGCAAGGCTTTTGGAGATACTTTTATAACCCTTTCCAGCTTCATGCAAGTCAACAATTCTTAATCGTAGGTCTTCTGAGAGCTCTTTTGTGCGAGGCATCATTCACATCAGGCAATGCTTCTTGTGAAAAGCAAACCCAGAACTGGTGTGTGTTTTTTATAGGGCAGCTGTAACCAACACCTCCAATCTCATCTCATTGATTGGACTCCAGTTTGCTGACACCTCACTCCAATTAGCTCTTGGAGATGTCAATAGTCTAGGGGTTCACATACTTTTTCCACCTGCACTGTGAATGTTTACATGGTGTGTTCAATAAAAACATAGTAACATTTAATTCTTTGTGTGTTATTAGTTTAGGCAGACTGTGATTGTCTATTGTTGTGACTTAGATGAAGATCAGATCTCATTTTATGACCAATTTCTGCAGAAATCCATATAATTCCAAAGGGTTCACATACTTTTTCTTGCAACTGTATACTGCTTAACTTCCTCTAATAAACGAGAATTCTGCTTTGATCCTTGAAGAGGTGTCAGTGTGGTTTACTTTGTCATGCACGACTCACTAACAACTTGCTATTTGGAGGAGATAATTGATAAGATACCCCTGAGAATTTGCATGGGGGTTGGCATGGCGTTTAGTCCTTTAGCCTGGTCACATTACTATACTCACAGTTCATGCTATTTCTCTAACACATTTGTGGATATTTTGATATCACATTATTGCTGATTTACTTTATCATTTTTCTGACTGCTAGACATTTTTGAATTTAGATTTTACATGTGGTTACTAAATGTATCTTTTCTATTTTTATTTTCAGTCACTTTTAATAGGTTTCCAAAGAAACATTGGATATACGGTACTCCATCAAACACTAAGAGAACAAGGTGTATCAGTACAGTACTATTATAATATTAAAGGGGTTGTGTGTGTAGGTAGCAATGCTATTGCACACCTTTAAAGAGTAACTAAACCTTTGTGTCAAATTTTAATATGATGTCCCTAATGCCCTAATGAAACTTTTTCTAATATACTTTGTTAATTAATTTTGTATTTTTATTATAATTTTTCCTCCCTAAAGCGCTTAAAACTCAGTTCTCTGCACACCGCTGACAGTTCAGCAGTGTATGAAGTACAGACTGTGAAATTTATGAATGGAGCCGCATAAGCAGGGAGTACAGGCAAGGAGTGCATATTGTAACACTAAAGTGGATAGCTCACCTTCTTTACAGCCTGGAACTGGTGCTCTAGTCAAAAACTGATCACCCAATCAGTATAAGGGACAATTAGAAAAAAGCCACTGAGGAAGGGGAGAGAGGTCCCTGAAACGCATCTGGAAAAGTTCACCCCCATAAAGAAAGATCCGGATCAACTGTAGAGGACCGAGGATCATATCACTTGTGGAGCGCTCCATACAAATCTTTCGAATTGATATCCATGCGAAAGACCGGACCAAGCAGGCAAGTCCCGCGAGACAAACACCACGTGACGCGGAAGTCTCGGACGAGGACGCCAAGCGGGAGGAGAAGACGTACAAGGTGGTGAGTGGAAACTCAAGTGGCGTTCCCGACACAACAGGGGTAAGAAACCAATTCACGCCTTATCCACCAACTTTACTTAACAACTATATAAACCGGAATACTAAGGTCCCGTCCTCCGGCTCTATTCACTGTCCGTGCTGTCCCTATTTTAGGGAACACCGCCGAGAGAACGCAGTGACATTTAAAGAACTGATATTTTCTCTCTCCAAATACAGTTCTATACCTGGATTTATTTTCTATGAACTATACGCGATTTAACTATCATATCCAATTGAAGGACTAGACATATATACACTTCAATTTAGTTCTACCAGTGTGCATATAATCTGCGATTTTTATTTTTATTATTGGATTTTACTGTATGTTTATAAACGTGATTTTAAATTTATTGCTGTATTAAACTGCCACGTTCTATGTGATCCACATAATGGAGTGCCAGTCTCATACTATTTTTTTCTAAGGAGTGCATATTGCTGCTCCGGCCTGTGCCCCCTGTAGGTTTGCTAACTGCTGGCATAGTACATGGTTATCCTGTGCCCATGTACTATGCCAGGATTAGCAGAGCAGAGAACTGCATGTTAGCGGTGTACAGAGAACTGAGTTTTAAGCGTACAGCGAATGTACCAAATTGCAGAAGGCATACGGGCGGCTTCCGTGTTTTGCGGATTTGCAATTTGCGGACCGCAAAAAACAGAACGGTCGTGTGCATGAGCCTAAGTCAAAAGATTTCGGTCTGGAGTAAACCTTTGTCAAGCAAAATCTGAAATACAAAGGTAAGGTATAATTATCCATCTGAGAATACACTACAAAAAAACATAAAAAGAAGCTACTGTCAGAGTGATAACATCAAGAGAACCATAAAAACATGGAGGCAGATTAAAATGTATAAGTGATATATGTACCCAGTTATAGACAACTGAGGGGCGGTATATATATATTGGTGGTCCTAGTGCTAATAAAGCACTGATAAACCAATGATAATTACAACTCATCCTGCAAAAAAATAAGCCCCCACACAGCTCCATCAAGAGAAAAATAAAAAATGAATGATACTCAGATAATAGACATACTGGTACCCCAGAGGCTGTGCGAAAAAGCAACACGGTACCCATAAACCAATCCATCAAACTCTGTGCTACAGAAGCCAAACAGCAGCTTACGTTTTACACTAATGGCATTTCTATAACTATTAATTTAAAGGGGTTCTGCACTTTCATTTAACTGATGATCTATCCTCTGGATAGATCATCAGCTTCTGATCGGCGGGGGTCAGACACCCGGGACCCCCGCCGATCAACTGTTTGAGAAGGCAGCGGCGCTCCAGGTTTGGATCAAACTGGTTAATTCTAACCTATCATTGCTACAAATGTTGCAATGACAGGTTTGTGGCGTCACTTATGGGGGAAGGTCCAGGATGACCCGATGCACAGTGGGAACAGCCGCACACACTTACCATTCATGCGAGCCCGAAGTATACTAGTGCGCATGCATTGGGACCTAGATGACAACAGCCCATAAGTGACGCCACAAACCTGTCATTGCAACATTTGTAGCAATGATAGGTTAGAATTAACCAATTTGATCCAAACCTGTTTAGGATTGGTGCTTCCTCCCACAGGAAGTGAAAGATGAGAGGTTAAATTCCTCCACCAGCGGTAGTTATTCAAGTCTACCCGATACCCCTGATGAAGCCAGAATAGCTGGCGAAACATGTTGGGGGGCGGAATTTAGGTTTTTAATCTGCTGACCACATTGAGTCTTTGCAGTGATCTGTGTGCCTGATATATCAACATATGCTGCCATCAGGCCTGCTCAATCTTGGTGTTTATACCCCAGACACGGGGGCCAAGTAGTTATCAGGCACAGTTTGAATCTGGTTATACAGCAGGGATTCTGGTGTGTGGTTGAGTGGTGTTAGTGCACTCCTGCCAATCCATACACCTTAGTGACCCTTAATATACAGCAAGTCTTATGGGGCACAGTGTTTTTAACCCTATAGGTAGCTCACAATTTATTATTTCACTCGTGTTTTAACATGAATAAGTAAAAGTTATGTTTTATTAGTCTGGGACAAGAGTGGTTAGCAGCCGTACAGGCAGTAGTGTTTAAGTAATAAATTAACCCTTCCCAAATAGGGTCCTTTATAAGTAGTACAACATATTGGGCACTGAAATGCCAAATCTGTGGAAAAATAAATTTTTTTATTTGCACTGTCCACTGTGCATTAATTTCTGCAAAATACCTGTGATGTCAAAATACTCTCTACACCCTGTAATACCTTGAATACCTTGAAGAGTGGAGTTTCCAAAATGGGGTCGCTCTTTAGGGATTCCATTTATTATTTCACAGCATAGCCTCTTGTCAGCGGTATAAATCACCACATTGGGCCTCAAAATGAGCATGGTGCTCTTATACTCCTGAGCCCTCTCATCCATTCAGACAAAACAATAAGGCTATATGTAGGGTGCTTCTAAAACCTGCAAACCTAGCATAATAATAATAAGGCTTACTTTTCATACCGGTACTTGATGGACACAGCATATTGAGCACTCAAATGCCATATCTGTGGAAAAATTGCTATTTTCACTTTGCACTTTGCATCTGCTGAGTATTCATTTTTGAAAAATGCCGGTGAAGTCAAAATGCACACAACAGCATTAGGTAAATTCTATAAGGGGTAAAATGGGGTCACTTCTTGGGGGTTTAATTTTTTATTTTATTTTTTCACTTCTGAGCCTGTGCAGTGCTCTTGGTGCTCTTTCTCTTTTGAACCCTGCAGTGTGCCCAAACAGCAGTTTAAGACCACATATGAGAGGTTTCTGTAAACTGAAGAATCAAAGTAATATATATTGAAGTTTTTCTTGCTGTTAACCCTTACTGTGTTACAGGGAAAAAAATGATTAATCATGGAAAATCTGCAAAAAAAAAAGGCCAGTGGTAGAAGAATAAACATCTCTCTTTAATGTACTGCAAAATTTAGGGTGTAGTACATCCAGTTATAGCAGACACAGTTCCAACTGTCCACATTGCAATTCTCTCCCAGATAATGGTACTGTATATGGATTTAGATAAGGATAGGAGTTAGGGCTCATACACACAAACATATTTTCTTTCCGTTTCCGTTCCATTTGTTTGTTTGTTTTTGCAGACTGTATGTCCGTTCTGCAAGAAAATACATGTCCTATTTTTGTACACATAATGGACAAGGATAGGACTGTTCTTTAGATACTGTCTGATCTGTAGACAGCTCTCCATAATGCAGCAGGAAAATACCTTTTTGAAATATGAGATTTTTAAATTAACCACTAAACAAACTCAGGCTGAGAACATTGAAATGCCACTGCCACAGAGGCCCCCTAGAAATGGAAGATGGGTTACTGTAGGTTCAGGTAGACTGAGAGTTGTGGATAGAAGGCATGTCCCACAGTCTGTGGCTCTCCATAATTCGTTTGCAGCACTTTCCGACTGCAAGAGCAACATGGAGGATGGCTCAAGCACAGTGGGTGAGAAACAATCATCTCCCATGCCTAAAGTATGTAAGACTGCAGCCAAAGACAAAAAGGAGAAGGTGAGGATTGATAGTAAGCAGCTGTTGGTGGGCGATTCCATCATAAGAGGTGTGAAGTTTGAGGAGAATGGTGTTGTGTGATGTCTCCCTGGTGCTACCGCTAGCAGGGATAGACGACGGATCCTAAATATTGTTAGGCAAGCAAAGCAGGAAAGGGAAGTAGATGTTATTCTCCATCTTGGGACAAACGATCTGGCTTGCAATGAGGTTTCAAAGGTGAAAGAAGCTTTTCATACACTTGGAAAGGATATACGGGAGGTTGCATCAACTGTTTCATTCTCTGCAGTTTTGCCTGTGCATAACCTTCAGCATGACAGGAAGATGCGCATTAAGGAATTCAATGTATGGCTTGGTGAATGTTGTCTGAACCAAGGGTTTGGCTTTGTGTCTCATGATAGCTCTTGTTGGAATGGAAAAGAACTGTACAAGAAAGATGGTTTGCATCTTTCTCTCAAGGGAACGAATGTCCTCGGTGAACAGTTCCAAGTATTTGCTAAGAAGCATTTAAACTAGGAAAGGGGGGCAAAAGAGTGATAATCCAGCAGTCCGACTGCCCCCCGGAACAATGCCAGAAGAGGTCAGTAGCACAAAGGTTAAGAAATGACAAGCTTAGATTCTTGTCTACAAATGCTCGCAGTCTAGGGAATAAGATCAATGAGCTTGAGGCTATAATGGCATCTGAGAATATAGATGTAGTGGCTGTTACTGAGACGTGGTTCAAGGGGAGTAATGACTGGGATATATCAATACCAGGGTTCTCTCTATACAGGAAAGACAGAGAAGGCAAGAAGGAGTGGTGGCCCTGTATGCGAAAGATAGCATAAAATCTAATTTGATACAAGTTAGCAAGAACAATTTAGAGTCAGTTTGGGTTACCTTGCAGCTTGATAATCATAAGGTAACTCGTGTAGGTGTTGTATATAGACCACCTACCCAAGTCAAAAAATTTGATGATCTACTAGTTGAGGAAATAGCTAAAATGACATTGAAGGGGGAAGTTATCATTATGGGAGACTTCAATCTTCCAGATGTAAACTGGAAAACCAAAATAGCTAGTTCTGCCAGGAGTACAGATATTCTAAATTCCCTACTGGGATTATTTCTACAGCAAGTAGTGGAGGAGCCAACCCGGAAGGAGGCCATTTTAGATTTAGTATTCACAAATGGGAATTTGGTATCTGATATTACTGTAGGGGAAAGCTTGGGATCTAGTGATCACCAGTCAGTGTGGTTTACTATAAGTACAGTGACTGAGTCACACCACACAAAAACAAAAGTTTTAGATTTTAGAAAAACAGACTTTTCTAAAATTAGATTAGTGGTATACGAGTCCCTATCAGACTGGAACAGTTTAATTGGAGTCCAGGAGAAATGGGACTACTTAAAAGTGGCACTATTGAAGGCAACAGAAGATTGCATTAGGCTTGTCAGTAAAAGCAAAAAAAGGAAGAGACCACTGTGGTACTCAGCAGAAGTGGCCAAAATCATTAAAAACAAAAAGATAGCATTTAGGAATTATAAAAAAAAACGAGGATGACAGACAAATTTATAAGATTAGGCAGAGAGAGGTCAAACAAGTTATAAGAGCTTCTAAAGCACAGGCAGAAGAGAAATTAGCTCAGTCAGGGAAAAAAGGCGATAAGGCATTCTTCAGATACATAAATGAAAAAGGAAACTAAAACAAGGAATTACCAAATTAAAAACTAAAGAAGGAAGGTATATGGAAGAAGATAAAGAACTAGCTGACTGCCTCAATGAATACTTCTGTTCAGTTTTTACAAAGGAAAATGAAGGAGAAGGACCTCAGTTGGGAAAGAAGACTAATGAATCTTTTGACGCATGTGTCTTTACAGAGGAAGAGGTTCTAAGTCAACTGTCTAAAATTAATACAAATAAGTCACAGGGGCCTGATGGGATACACCCAAAGCTATTAAAAGAGCTCAGCGGTGAACTAGCAAAACCATTAACAGATTTATTTAACCAATCACTGGCAACAGGAGTCGTCCCAGAAGATTGGAAATTAGCAAATGTTGTGCCCATTCACAAGAAAGGTAGTAGGGAGGAATCGGGCAACTATAGGCCAGTAAGCCTGACATCAATAGTGGGGAAATTAATGGAAACCATACTTAAGGAGAGGATTGTGGACCATCTAAAATCCCATGGATTGACTTCAGGGAGATCATGTCAAACTAATCTTATTGATTTTTTTGATTGGGTGACTAAAATAATAGATGGAGGAGGTGCAGTAGACATCGCTTATCTAGACTTTAGTAAGGCTTTTGATACTGTCCCACATAGAAGGCTTATTAATAAAGTGCAGTCATTGGGCTTGGACTCCCATATTGTTGAATGTATTAGGCAGTGGCTGAGGGACAGGCAACAGAGGGTTGTAGTCAATGGAGTATATGCAGACCAAGGTCTTGTTACCAGTGGGGTACCTCAGGGATCTGTTCTGGGACCCATATTGTTTAATATCTTTATCAGCGAAATTGCAGAAGGCCTCAATGGTAAGGTGTGTCTTTTTGCTGATGACACAAAGATTTGTAACAGGGTTGACGTTCCTGGAGGAATACACCAAATGGAAAAGGACTTAGGAAAACTAGAGGAATGGTCAAAAATCTGGCAAGTAAAATTTAATGTTGATAAGTGCAAGATAATGCACCTGGGACGTAAAAACCCAAGAGCAGAATATAAAATCAGTGATACAGTCCTAACCTCAGTATCTGAGGAAAGGGATTTAGGGATCATTATTTCAGAAGACCTAAAGGTAGGCAGACAATGTCACAGAGCAGCAGTAAATGCTAGCAGAATGCTTGGGTGTATAGCAAGAGGAATTACCAGTAGAAAGAGGGAGGTGCTCATGCCGCTCTAGAGAGCACTAGTGAGACCTCATTTGGAGTATTGTGCTCAGTACTGGAGACCATATCTCCAGAAGGATATTGATACTTTGGAGAGAGTTCAGAGAAGAGCTACTAAACTAGTACATGGATTGCAGGATAAAACTTACCAGGAAAGATTAAAGGACCTTAACATGTATAGCTTGGAAGAAAGACAAGACAGAGGGGATATGATAGAAACTTTTAAATACATAAAGGGAATCAACAAGGTAAAAGAGGAAAGAATATTTAAAAGAAGAAAAACTGCTACAAGAGGACATAGTTTTAAATTAGAGGGGCAAAGGTTTAAAAGTAATATCAGGAAGTATTACTTTACTGAGAGAGTTGTGGATGCATGGAATAGCCTTCCTGCAGAAGTGGCAGCTGCAAATACAGTGGAGGAGTTTAAGCATGCATGGGATAGGCATAAGGCCATCCTTCATATAAGATAGGGCCAGGGGCTATCCATAGTATTCAGTATATTGGGCAGACTAGATGGGCCAAATGGTTCTTATCTGCCGACACATTCTATGTTTCTATGTTTCTATGTTAGGGGCTAGCTGTTCCGTTCTGCAAAACACTGAATGCACACAGACGTCATCCGTATTTTTTTGCAGACTGCTAAATACAAACAGTCGTGTGCATAAGGCTACTTTCAAGCTCGCGTTTGGTGCGTATCCGTAATGGATCTGCACAAACGCATCTGTTCAGATAATACAACCGCATGCATCCGTTCAGAACGGATCCGTTTGTATTATCTTTAACATAGCCATATTGTGTCAGTGTAAACGGATCTGTCCCCCCTGACTTACATTGTATGCCAGGACGGATCCGTTTGGCTCAGTTTCGTCAGACGGACACCAAAACGCTGCAAGTGGAATGGAGGAGGAACGTAGCCAAATTGAGCCAAACTGATGTATTCTGAGCGGATCCTTATCCATTCAGAATGCATTCAGGGGAAAACTGATCCGTTTTGGACTGCTTGTGAGTTCCCTGAACGGATCTCACAAACGGAAACCAAAACGCCAGTGTGAAAGTAGCCCAAGTTCTTATGGTCATCTTTCCTCTCAATCTTACTTAAGATTCTCTCTCAGTGGTATCTATGGCTGGCAACAGTACCTGGGTAATAATGGGTATACTGTCCACTGCTGGATACAAGGTTTTGAAGGCAGGTCTGGCCAGGATGTGTCCAAGTGTGAAGGGTGTCTTAACAGTGTCCCTCAATGCAGTAAAGTCTCTGCAGCTTTTGGTAGCAGGTAACATTGCTATTATTATAACAGCAATGCTCAGCCAGGCAGATTCTAAGTTCTCCTTCTGTAGATAAAGCGGAAATCGAATACTTTCTGTAGCTTTAGTCCAGTCCTGTGAGGCTAGAACTCTCTAGACTCAGCAAGGGGTGGATCTCAGATCCAAACCCAAGCTTGCTTCCTGTAGGAGGCTGTGGCAGAGTTGATTAGCTCCATCACTTCCAGACATAAACATATTGGGCATACAGACCATAAAATGGCATAAAATTATATGACAGGCATTAAACAGCAAACAATTTGCAAGTACCCCCTTGCTCTGGGGCACTGCATATATATCACAATGATACAGATGTGTCCACCTCCTCTTACAACCCAAGCAAATAGCTATATTTCAGATCAGTAGGTCATCAGTATCTGATTGGTGGGATTCCAACTCAAGGCACCCCCGCCAATCAACCGTTTGGAGAGACTACGATTCTCTGGTGAATGTAGTGGTCTCCTCGTCATTTACCAAGCTGGATAATGGCTGTGCTTGGTATTGCAACTCAGCTCCATTCACTTGAATGGGACTAAGATGTGCCTAGGCCATGTGATTGATGAATGTGACATAACTGGCCTAGGAACAGCTGATCAGTGGGAGTGTTGGGCCTCCACCGATCTGATATCGATAACCTGAGTATTTATCAGAAATAAACACTCAGACAACCCTATAAAGAAATTTGGAGTGCTAATTAATCTTTGAAGGATTTTTAAGTCCAGCTTTCTGAGTCTTTAATGCTTCTTTACTATTGCTTTCGCTGTGATGCCCCTTGATTGATTTTTTAGTAACAAAATCACAATGGCAGGAAATAACCCCAAATAATGTTCTGCTCAGAGGAATTTAACAGATCTGCTCTGTCATATGTCAAATATTACCACAAAACAAACGTTGGTTTATACAGAAAATACAGTAAATGAAAACAATAGTAGCAATTAAACATTAAGTCATAATTATTTTCTGGCGATTCCTATTTCTTTTATTTGAAACTGGTGTGGAAATATAATTTGTTTTTATATAAACTGAATAATGCATTATTAATTATGTACTTTCTGTATAATTCAAGGTGACAAATGTATTTATATAACATGTTGTTTCAATTCCAGGATCACTGTTAATAAGCCAGATTCCACTTCACAGGGTATAAATGGGCATTTAATAAGTCTTTCATGGCTGGGGGCTTATAAATGACAACATTTATGAAAAGAAGCATGAAAATCTGAATAAATAAGACCGCTTGCTGCTGGGAATAGACAACGAAGATCAGTGTTATGCAAAGTTAATAAACTATTTTACTGTAAACCCTTAATTTTGGCATGTGTATACATTCTAACCACTTGGGTCGTTTTGTACAAAAAATGCCTTAGGAAGCCAAGAACAGATTGCTTGCAAGGTATTTAAAATTGTTATGTTTTAATCTTTCTTACCTAATGGGATTAATCTCATAGTTTGCCAACCCTAGCACATCTATTCCCATCTGGCAACGTAATATCTAAGTCATTATTTAATGGGGAACATTTATCATTTAAAGGGTCTCCAACAGTACAGGACTCCTGTAAAGCAGCCCCACAGTGAAAAGTAATATACATTTTTTATAACCTTACCATTCAAAATCTCTTTTTTTCACCGTATGCCAGCCTTTGAAGCAACAATGTATCATCTATGATGTTCTCACGAGACCACATTGGCTAAAAACTGCTGTGAGATGTTATATCAATAAAAGAAAATTTGAAAGTTTTGAGTATTTATATATTTTCACAGTTTTTCGGTGGCAACAGCATTATAGCTTTTCCTACTGTTGAAATGCACATTTAACCCTTAGGCTATCGGAGGTTTTTAATTTTTTTCGTTTTATTTTTTCTTCCCTATTTTCCTTGAGCCATAACTTTTTTATATTTCCACATAGCTTTTTTACGTTTTTTTTTCCCCACAGCGTTTTGTTTATGGCAAAAATAACCCATGCCCTTCTTTCTCTGGGTCAGTACGATTACAAAAATACCCTATATGTGTAGGTTTTTTATGTCTAAATAGTGTAAAAATTAATGCAAACTTTGATCAAAATTTTTTTTATATCACTACACTGCGTGCAGAATTATTAGGCAAATTAGTATTTTGACCACATCATCCTCTTTATGCATGTTGTCTTACTCCAAGCTGTATAGGCTCGAAAGCCTACTACCAATTAAGCATATTAGGTGATGTGCATCTCTGTAATGAGAAGGGGTGTGGTCTAATGACATCAACACCCTATATTAGGTGTGCATAATTATTAGGCAACTTCCTTTCCTTTGGCAAAATGGGTCAAAAGAAGGACTTGACAGGCTCAGAAAAGTCAAAAATAGTGAGATATCTTGCAGAGGGATGCAGCACTCTTAAAATTGCAAAGCTTCTGAAGCGTGATCATCGAACAATCAAGCGTTTCATTCAAAATAGTCAACAGGGTCACAAGAAGCGTGTGGAAAAACCAAGGCGCAAAATAACTGCCCATGAACTGAGAAAAGTCAAGCGTGCAGCTGCCAAGATGCCACTTGCCACCAGTTTGGCCATATTTCAGAGCTGCAACATCACTGGAGTGCCCAAAAGCACAAGGTGTGCAATACTCAGAGACATGGCCAAGGTAAGAAAGGCTGAAAGACGACCACCACTGAACAAGACACACAAGCTGAAACGTCAAGACTGGGTCAAGAAATATCTCAAGACTGATTTTTCTAAGGTTTTATGGACTGATGAAATGAGAGTGAGTCTTGATGGGCCAGATGGATGGGCCCGTGGCTGGATTGGTAAAGGGCAGAGAGCTCCAGTCCGACTCAGACGCCAGCAAGGTGGAGGTGGAGTACTGGTTTGGGCTGGTATCATCAAAGATGAGCTTGTGGGGCCTTTTCGGGTTGAGGATGGAGTCAAGCTCAACTCCCAGTCCTACTGCCAGTTTCTGGAAGACACCTTCTTCAAGCAGTGGTACAGGAAGAAGTCTGCATCCTTCAAGAAAAACATGATTTTCATGCAGGACAATGCTCCATCACACGCGTCCAAGTACTCCACAGCGTGGCTGGCAAGAAAGGGTATAAAAGAAGAAAATCTAATGACATGGCCTCCTTGTTCACCTGATCTGAACCCCATTGAGAACCTGTGGTCCATCATCAAATGTGAGATTTACAAGGAGGGAAAACAGTACACCTCTCTGAACAGTGTCTGGGAGGCTGTGGTTGCTGCTGCACGCAATGTTGATGGTGAACAGATCAAAACACTGACAGAATCCATGGATGGCAGGCTTTTGAGTGTCCTTGCAAAGAAAGGTGGCTATATTGGTCACTGATTTGTTTTTGTTTTGTTTTTGAATGTCAGAAATGTATATTTGTGAATGTTGAGATGTTATATTGGTTTCACTGGTAAAAATAAATAATTGAAATGGGTATATATTTGTTTTTTGTTAAGTTGCCTAATAATTATGCACAGTAATAGTCACCTGCACACACAGATATCCCTCTAAAATAGCTAAAACTAAAAACAAACTAAAAACTACTTCCAAAAATATTCAGCTTTGATATTAATGAGTTTTTTGGGTTCATTGAGAACATAGTTGTTGTTCAATAATAAAATTAATCCTCAAAAATACAACTTGCCTAATAATTCTGCACTCCCTGTATATCCTGACCCCCATAACTTTTTTATACTTATGTATACTGAGCTGTTTAGACGCTCATTTTTGGTGGAACAATCTAGTTTTTATTGATACCATTTTGGAGTGTGCATGACTTTTTGATCAAATTTTAATACATTTTTTGGGGTAAGAGAAGCAATGAAAAAATGGTAAATTGGCCATTTTGACCCTTTTTTCCGTTATGCCATTCGTCATATTGAACATTTTTTAAAATATTTTATATTTATATAGTATGGGTGTTTTTGGTCGCGATGATACCCATAATGTTTATATCTATTGTTACTTAGGTATTTATATTTTAATTATACGTAAAGGAGGGTGATTTAGACTTTTATATATTTTAAGTTTTTTATATATTTTTTTAAAAAAATATAAAAAGATTTTGGATGATTTTGAAGCTCATATATGAGCCTATAAATAATGTTTTTTAATGTTTGATTTTGTTCTATCTGGGATTTTAAAATGTCATTTAAACTATAAGTTGCAAATTTTTTATCCTGGCCTGCCATCTGGTGACCAAAATAAGAATTGCAACATGAATACTATCAGCCTCGTCAGTGAGGCTGAAAGTGTTCAGCGCAACTACCGATGCCCACGTTGGCTGCACAGGGCATCGGTTGGAAGACCGGAAGCACTAGCTTCCATGTTTTTGCCCATTTAGATGCCGTGATCTTGCTTGATTACGGCATCTATAGTCTTTAATTACTGCGATCGACATTATTGCCGTTCACAGTAATTTGCCACAGGTCTCTGCTGTATGAAACAACAGAGACCTGCCGGCCATGGCGGCTGCTGCACGTGCGAGCAGGCTCCATGTTTACATATCGCTCCAGTGTCGTGCATGAACAGCGCTGGTAGCAAAAGGGTTAAAGATAGAGGCCAACCAGGAATACCATTTAGTTTTTTTGTTTGTTTTATTAAAATACACCCGTTCCGTTTGATTAATTTGTTAATACATCTTTATGGTAGTTAGAACTCTGTTTTTCTGATGAAATCCAGAAATGTGTTCACTAAATATAAGAATACTACTTTAATAATAAATCAGTTTGCTCCATCTAGTGGCAGTTTTAGGCAGCCAGAAATCTGTAATTTAGCTCTATGCCTATGCCAGTGGCTTTAACCTTTACATCAGGAAAATGCACCCTGTACAGATATTGTCAGAAGATTACCCAGCAATAATTCTGTGCAAAGCTTAGCTGGGAGGGTTGCTATGCCGACCAGTCAAGCTCCAGCAGGTTAAACTATCAGTGAAGCTGGTTCCTGGCTCAGCATCCAATCCCAAAGTTAGGCCGGGGATTTAAGTCTGCTTATTATTTCATATATAGTATACTAGCTCTCTTTGCTCCTCTGTACTTTGTACTTTAGACATAGACCTGCTTGTTTACCCTCTGTGTACTGCCCTTGGCTAGTTTCTGAATTAACCTCTCGTCTGCTGGATTGGCTTCTTCTGATCCTTCTGGTGCTCTGATTATGGCTAGTTTCTGGATTGACACTTTGTCTGCTGTTTAGTCTGTGTCTCTTCTGGTTCTGACCCTGCTGTTCCACCACTCTTTGCACTCCAGTCATTCTGTTAGGTCTGCTTCTGGTGAACTTGCACTTGTGCTCCACAGAAATAACCTGGGTCCCTGGCAGCCAAATCCATCCAGCCTTGTGGTGGGCTCTGGTGGAGAACCTAGTTGCAGCCCAGAGTAATTAAGGGAGACTGGTAGCAGTTCTGAGTTTCCTGGTTTTGGTTCAGGATGCAGACAATAGTATTTCCTTAATGATATATTGAGAAATTATCAGGACAGAATGCTCAACCATACAATTACATTAATGATATTAAAACATAGCTATTCACTTTAAATAGTGGTGTCATAACTAGTACAAATCATCTACCCACAGAATAGAAGATAATTATAGATAAGTGAATCAATTCTCAATAAATCAGATTCTGTAATGCAGTGGAAGTGGAACCACTGTGCCTACCAATGGATTTGACTTAGGATTAAACCTAAGATTTGGACTTTGCTGCAGGGAACATACCAGGCCTAATGTTCATAACTTCATACACATCTTTGGAACGAAGGGAGAGGATATAGAGTAGGAACCGAACATCTAGAATAATGGTTGAACACAATTGGCTTGAGGAGGGATACATAAAACGAATTAGGAATGCATAGGGAGGAGGAAAGATGCAGGTAACTGACCAGATTCAACAGTTTCAAAACTAGAGATGGCCGTGCGGTTCGCCCAGCGTTTGATTTGCGGCAAACTTTGCTCGTTCGTGATTTGCCGAACATGTGAACATATGGCGATATACGCATGTGCCATATTTTTTTGCATAGCCGAACTTTGACCCATGACACATCCATCAGGTGGGATAGGACAGCCAATTGAGACATTTCAGCACATGGACACCACCCCTACCCTATAAATAAACCCAATCTGGCCACCATTTTACATTCAGTCTTTTGCCAGTGTAGGGAGAGGTTGCTGTGTGGAGCACGGACAGACTGTTAGGGACACCAAGTGCTACCTAATAGGGCCATAATAGTCCTTTTAAGGACTGGTATTGGTGTTCTATCAATAGGTGTGACATATTGAGGGGTGTGATATGCTTATGATATACTTTCTAACATAGTAAGTATACTATAGTGCATTTGTATTGTTCGTGTGCGGTTCTGCTGCGGTACCGCAGCTATACAGAGGGACAAACGCTATTGGAACAACTAATTGCAACTTGTGTGATATACCAGTTGCCCCCCAAAAAAACTGATTGAGGCAGGGGTGTGATATACCTATAATATACTTTCTATATAGTGCATTTGTATTGTGCAGCAGTTGTGTGTGGTTCTGCTGAGATACCACAGCTATACAAAGGGACAAACGCTATTGGAACAACTTATTGCAACTGGTGTGATATACCAGTTGCCCCCCAAAAAAACTGATTGAGGCACGGGTGTGATATACCTATAATATACTTTCTATATAGTGCATTTGTATGGTGCAGCAGTTGTGTGTGGTTCTGCTGCAATACCGCAGCTATACAGATGGACAAACGCTATTGTAACAACTAATTGCAACTGGTTTGATATACCAGTTGCCCCCCAAAAAAACAGATTGAGGCAGGGGTGTGATATACCAATAATATAATTTCTATATAGTGCATTTGAATTGTGCAGCAGTTGTGTCCGGATCTGCTGTGATACCGCAGCTACACAGAGGGACAAACGCTATTGGAACAACTAATTGCAACTGGTGTGATAAACCAGTTGCCCCCCAAAAAAACTGATTGAGGAAGGGGTGTGATATACCTATAATATAATTTCTATATAGTGCATTTGTATTGTGCAGCAGTTGTGTCTGGATCTGCTGTGATACCGCAGCTATACAGAGGGACAAACGCTATTGGAACAACTAATTGCAACTAGTGTGATATATCAGTTGCCCTCCAAAAAAACTGATTGAGGCAAGGGTGTGATATACCTATAATATACTTTCTATATAGTGCATTTGAATTGTGCAGCAGTTGTGTCCGGATCTGCTGTGATACCGCAGCTACACAGAGGGACAAACGCTATTGGAACAACTAATTGCAACTAGTGTGATAAACCAGTTGCCCCCCCAAAAAACTGATTGAGGAAGGGGTGTGATATACCTATAATATAATTTCTATATAGTGCATTTGTATTGTGCAGCAGTTGTGTCTGGATCTGCTGTGATACCGCAGCTATACAGAGGGACAAACGCTATTGGAACAACTAATTGCAACTAGTGTGATATATCAGTTGCCCTCCAAAAAAACTGATTGAGGCAGGGGTGTGATATACCTATAATATACTTTCTATATAGTGCATTGTACTGTGCAGCAGTTGTGCGCGGTTCTGCTGCGATATCGCAGCTATAAAGAGGGACAAACGCTATTGGAACAAATAATTGCAACTAGTGTGATATACCTGTTGCCCCAAAAAAGCTGATTTAGGGGTTTTATATACCTGCTTCCAGAAAATAATCATTAAGGGTTTCTATGTTACTGCTTCCACAAATACTGCTGTTCTAAAGGAACTTTGTCACAGGGTCATTTTGAAAATGACAGGCAAAGGAAGATGCAGGCCATTCCGCAAGGGTGGTAGGGGTCGGGCAGGTGCACCAGGCTGGAGCCTAAGTGTGAAGTTGCAGAAGGTGCGTGCGATTACATCAAAGGATGCACCAGAGTTTGTTGAGTGGCTCACTCAGCCTTCCGCTTCTGCACCCTCCTCATCCTCTGTATCAACACCCTCCTCACTTTCTGCTGTGTGCAACCCCAAAGACACCACCACCACCATAGCCCCTCCACTCGTCAGAGGAATTATTTTCCCATCCATTTTCAGACCTTACCCATGTGCAACCATTCTTGGCATCGGATGAGGAAGAGGAGGTAGCAACGGCCACCACTCAGCAGTCTGATGACAGTACCCAGATCAGCCCAAGGAGGGTGGTCACCGCTGTTGCTGCCTACTCCGAGATCTCTAATCTAATCTAGTCAGTGGTGGTGAAGGTGACGATGATGACGTGTCGATGGACGTCACATGGGTGCCCACAAGAGAGGAAGAGGAGGGGAGTTCAGAGGGAGAGATGGAGCAGCAGATACGGAGGAGAAGGAGGAGAAGCAGGCAAAACTCTCAGTGCACCGGAGGCAAAAAGTAGACTGCAAATGTATCTGGAGCGAGCCATCCACCATCCACGGTCACATCTTGCGCTCCCAGGACGCCGGCACATGGCTCTGCAGTGTGGGCTTTTTTTAACGTGTCAGCTGCTGACAATAGTGTTGCCATCTGCAGGGGGGCGGAGCTTGACCGCGGACTGGATGGCAGCTTGAGAAAGAGCTCTCCTGCCACGTACTCTCACAAAGCATTGAAATACACCTTGAATCGCCTGAAATATGGGCAAAATAGGGCGATATCAACCGAGAGACGGTGAAGGTTCCGCTAGGACAAAGATGAATCAAGCGGCGGTCACAAAACTCTTTGCCAAAAGGCATACGCATTCTCCCGCCTCTCGGACTAAAATGGCGCCGGAGCTTAACCCTCATCGGGAATCAGAGGATGAACGCCACTCCAGCAGTGAAGAAGAACAGGCCCCAGATGAAACGCTCACCGCGGCAGTGCTGAAGAAGGCTTTAACCCAGGCACTGAAACCGGTAAGAGCTGACCTGGCCGATATAAAAACAGACTTACATGCTCTTGGGTTCCGGACAGAGGCCTTAGAGACGACATGCTTAGAGCTTACCTCTCATTCCTCCGCACTTGCAGCTAGAACAGAGCAGCTAGAGGCGCACGTGAATACGGCATACACATTAATAGAGGATCAGGAAAATAGAAGCAGACGTAAAAACATACGCGCTTCCTAAAGTGGCGCACGAGATCTTCGCCAATCTATTGGGCTCGGAGAGCGCCATGACAGTTGTGATTGAGCGTATACACAGAGCTCTGCGCTCGAAACCCAAGCCAAATGAGCCACCCCGAGATGCCATCTGTGGACTGCTCTCATACGTGGACACAGCCGCAATCCTCCGCTCAGCAAGGGAAAAGAGCCCTGTTTGCAATGAACGGGCAGAAATATCCCTATATCAGGACATTGCACCCTCAACACTCCAGAAACTACTCCTGCTGCGCCCATTACTGGACAAGCTGAGAGCAAAAGGTCTTCAGTATGCCTGGCTCTTTCCTTTTGGAATCTCTGTGATGAAAAATGACAAGCGAATTATCATAAAAACCTCAGCAGACCTTGAAACCGCATGGTCTATTCTTGACATAGAACCAGTAGAAATACCGTCCTGGTCTCCAGCAGCGGATTTAGCACACTTACCACCCCTGCCGCAATCAGAGGACTGGCATACTATCACTCACCCGAAGCCTCAGAGAACCAAAAGGTCCTCAGCTCTGACCAGCTCACAACACCGCTGACTTCCAGACCATTCTCTTCATAACCTTATATGTCCCACGCTCTAGTCAGGTTATCTACACCCAGAATCCTATAGGTGACCTTTTTGTTCATCTGTCTCAAGAAAATCTTGCCAGAATGTCTGCAAATCGTCCTCCTCAGACAAGTGTAAAGTTAACCCTTAAATGTCTCAGGGAACTGTTTCTTGGCCAATTCCCCTATCCATCTCCCTCTCTTCCCCCGTCCTCCTCTTTTTACCTTCTCAGGACTTTAACATATCATATGGTCCTTTCTGGAGCATGCCACACATGGTTCCACAAACTCGGACTTTGAGTTGAATTACATAAGATGTGAATGAACTGATTTAAATGTGATTGAGAATATGTCTATTAAAATACTTATGTGAAGGCTATGCTTTAGACGATAGTGGTGCTCTTCCATTTCCTCCAATCCATACTTTATCGCAATAGAGATTGAGATACTGTCATAGTGAAGTGGCCTACTGGATGATGTTGTGGATGTCTCCTGGGTCAGGGGGTATGCTTACTGCTTCTTGTGAGGAGAGGGAAGAGCATCATGAAGATGACGACTCTTCTTCCTTCTTTAAAAGGTATTACCTCTGTAGCCTGTATCAGTAATTTATGCATCTCACCTTCAACTCCCCCTCCCTTTTTTCCTTTTTCCAGGCTGACTTCTCCTTTACTTGTCGTCACTTCAATAGAGAATATGTAGGCTTTATAACCCAGTAAGCATAGATGTAGATAGCCTTATGAGATCTGAATTGTGAAGACATATATTAGGCTCCTTTAAGTACGCCTGTGAAGTTAATCCTATCCTCTGCCGTTCAGTGTGGATCCGTCTGCATAACAGCTTTTTCAGATCTGAGTTTTCACGATCGTGAAAACTCAGATCCGACAGTATATTCTAACACAGAGACGTTCCCATGGTGATGGGGACGCTTCAAGTTAGAATATACTGGTGCAATTGTAAACGGATTCGTCCCTCATTGACTTTCAATTTAAAGCCAGGAGTCCCTATTAATATACCATCGGATCTGAGTTTTCTCCAATCCGATGGTATATTTTAACTTGAAGCGTCCCCATCACCATGGGAACGCCTCTATGTTAGAATATATCATCGGATTTGAGTTAGATTGTGAAAACTCAGATCCGATAGTATATTCTAACACAGAGGCGTTCCCATAGTGATGGGGACGCTTCAAGTTAGAATATACTAAGAACTGTGTACATAACTTCCCCCTGGCAGCACCCGATCTCTTACAGGGGGCTGTGATCCTCACAATTAACCCCTCAGGTGCCACACCTGAGGGGTTAATTGTGCGGATCTCAGCCCCCTGATCGGGTGCTGCCAGGCAGCAGGGGCCAGACCCCCCTCCTTCCCCAATATTAAAAGCATTAGTGGCCAGTGTGGCCCCCCCTCCCCAGCATTAAAAGCATTGGTGGCCAGTGCGGCCCCCCTCCCTCCCCAGTATTAAAAGCATTGATGGCCAGTGCGGCCCCCCCCTCCCTCCCCAGTATTAAAAGCATTGGTGGCCAGTGCGGCCCCTCCCTCCCTCCCCAGTATTAAAAGCATTGGTGGCAGTGGCCACAGGCTAACAACCCCCTTCCCCCCCATCATTGGTGGCAGCGGAGCGGCATTTCCGATCGGAGTCCCAGTTTAATCGCTGGGGCTCCAATCGGTTACCATGGCAGCCAGGATGCTACTGCAGTCCTGGCTGCCATGGTTACTTAGCTTATACTTACATGCGCTGTCTGTGGCCGGCACTCCTCCTACTGGTAAGTGACAGGTCTGTGCGATGCGCCGCTCCGGACTCCGATTGCAAATGCCGCACCGCTGCCACCAATGATGGGGGGGGAGGGGGGTTATTAGCCTGTGGCCACTGCCACCAATGCTTTTAATACTGGGGAGGGAGGGGGGGCCGCACTGGCCACCAATGCTTTTAATACTGGGGAGGGAGGGGGGTCTGGTCCCTGCTGCCTGGCAGCACCCGATCAGGCGGCTGAGATCCACACAATTAACCCCTCAGGTGCGGCACCTGAGAGGTTAATTGTGCGGATCACAGCCCCCTGTAAGAGATCGGGTGCTGCCAGGCAGCAGGGGGCAGTTATGTACACAGTTCTTAGTATATTCTAACTTGAAGCGTCCCCATCACTATGGGAACGCCTCTGTGTTAGAATATACTGTCGTATCTGAGTTTTCACAATCTAACTCAAATCCGATGGTATATTCTAACATAGAGGCGTTCCCATGGTGATGGGGACGCTTCAAGTTAAAATATACCATCGGATTGGAGAAAACTCCGATCCGATGGTATATTAATAGGGACTCCTGACTTTACATTGAAAGTCAATGGGGGACGGATCCGTTTACAATTGCACCAATATTGTGTCAATGTAAACGGATCCGTCCCCATTGACTTACATTGTAAGTCAGGACGGATCCATTCATCTCCGCACCGCCAGGCGGACACCAAAACGCTGCAAGCAGCGTTTTGGTGTCCGCCTCCAGAGCGGAATGGAGGCAGAACAGAGCCAAACTGATACATTCTGAATGGATCCGCATCCATTCAGAATGCATTGGGGCTAAACTGATCCGTTTGGGGCCGCTTGTGAGAGCCTTGAAACGGATCTCACAGGCGGACCCTGAAACGCCAGTGTGAAAGTAGCCTTACTCCTCTCTCTACTACTTGCTTCAAGCGATAAGAGACCTCGCCAATATGAGTGAAATTGGATGCGCTACTTTTAATGTGCGTGGATTAAATACCCCCAACAAGAGGTACCATGTACTCGAAATTTTCAGGAAACTTAAGGCCTCCATTCTCTTTTTACAGGAGATCCATTTTAAACAAAACAAAATCCCCAAACTGCCCACTAAACACTTCGCAAATTGGTACCATTCATGTCATGCTACCTCAGCATCCAAAGGGGTATCCATTGCTATCCATAGATCCCTACCGATTAAAGTACTACAACAATATACAGACCAAGAGGGTAGAATATTATTCCTAAGAGCTCAGATATATACGACTAAACTTACTTTAGCAAATATATACGCCCCCAACCATGCGCAGATTCCTTGGTTATTGGATGCCTTAGATAAACTTAAGCTATTTGCAGATGGTCCGGTAATTTTGGGAGGTGACCTGAATGTCACCTTGAAACTGTTACTTGACTCTTCAACCTCTAAATCCAATACCTCTCACTGCGCCCTAGCCAAACTACGATCTAAAGTTTCTGACCTTTCTCTTACAGATACTTGGAGGCTGCAGAACCTCTCCGCTCGGGACGATTCCTATTTTTCCACAGTGCATAATTCACATCAAAGACTGGACTATCTAATGATTCACACATCTCTATTGCCACGTGTCACGACCACAGGTATTTCTGTTATCTCCATATCGGACCACTCTCCGGTTCACCTTTCCCTCACCTTGACCAATACTCCTCCTACGATGTGGAGATGGCGTCTCAATGAGCAGATTTTAGAAAACACCAAAGCTTTCTCTGACATACAAACACAACTTTCCGCATTTTTTGAGCTGAATAAAAATTCCGGCCCCTCAAGCCCAATAATCTGGGAAACACACAAAGCCTTTGTCAGAGGGCTTTTCATCTCATGGGGCTCCAAACTAAAAAAGGATAGGCAAAGAGAAATAGATGAGATATTAGAACAAATAGTGGTAGGTTGTGGTGGCTCACTAGCAAGTAGTTAAGGTATGGTGCTGCAAGCTCATATAGAGGGATTCACCCCACCCTCTCTTTAAAGGCAAATGTAGTAATAGGAAAATGAGCGAACACTCAAACACTTGGCAACCAAATTGACATGTGCAGAAAATATTTATTAAATCCCCATAAAATACAAGTAATAAAATTTATAAGAACAATGTAGCAATAATATACAACATTACAATCACATATATTGTGGTAGATATGATCGATACTATATTCGATAAAAATATATTCGATAAAAATATTCGATAAATTGAATGGTAGAAAATTCAATATTGAAATATTCAATACCACTCAATAGTGTCGATAAATTCAATAATATATATCACACCAAAAAACTTCAAGTATATGCTGTTATTTGGGAAAGAGGGGGTATTATCTTCTAGCGCTCTATCCCAATTTGGGAAACTGAATGTCACTGAAAAATGTTGTAGATGTATTCACTGGGAGTGCAATATGTTCATAAAGTGTCCACAGGAATCCTGATAATGTGAAAAGTCTCTTTTAGCATATCCTTTTAAAGTCGATATGAGCTTTGAATCGAAGAAAACTTTAAATCGATATTTGGCTTACCGTCTAGCATCTGTTGTCTCCCTATTGCTTCAATGGAGCTTTAAATATTTGCTGGCTTATTCAGTCGCTCCATACAGCAAGCTGGTTTAAATTTTGCGGGAGTTCCAAAGATCGCGGGAGTTCCTTTGGTACAGTTTTCGACGATGAGAATAATTAATCCTTTACTGTAGAAATTTTCTTCTGTATGGCCATACAGTATTATCGGAGGCTTTTCAATGCAGGTACATCACTTGTTTCACCATACGCGTTACGGGTAGATTCACTCTCCCTTCCTCAGTGAGATATTAGAACAGATAACACTTTTAGAAAAATAACATAAACGCTCTAGACTAATAGAAACACAGACAAAATTGCGAACCTTAAGGGAAAAACTCCTCACTCACATGCAAAATAAATCAGCTACAGCTTACCTTCATTTCAGACATAGGCTTTACGCCCATGGGAATAAGTGAGGAAAGCTTATGTCTTCTCTAATTAAGAAAGAAAGAGCTAAGCAACACATTCATGAGATTAGAGACCACACAGGTCTGGTTACTTCCTCTCTCCCAGAAATGGCAGAAGCCTTCCATAGATATTACTCAGCTCTATATAACATTGATAAAACAAGTGCTGCGCAAGAAAACAATCATAAGCAAGCTCTGATTGATTACTTCTTGAAAGGCATATCCCTGCCATACCTAGATCAGGCCATGATAAATTCCCTTCTTTCTCCTATCACACATAAGGAAGTGTGCATGGTCCTTTCCTCCTTCCCCCCGGGGAAGAGCCCAGGTCCAGATGGACTCCCCTTGCTCTTCTATAAAAAAAATTCCAAGATGTGCTCATGCCTCATCTCATTGAACTCTGTTCCTCGTTGTTTAGAGGGGATCCACTCCCTAGGCAAACGCAGGAAGCACACATCACCCTTATTGCAAAAGAGGGAAAAAATCAGGAAGAGTGTGGGAGTTACAGACCCATATCACTTCTAAATTTAGACCTTAAAATATGGGCTAAACTTCTGTCCCTACGCATAAAGAAGCTTCTACCCCACCTTATAGGTGAAGAACAATCAGGGTTTGTACTGGGGAGGGAGGGACGGACTAACACGACCAAATTGCTTTCAGCAATCCACCAAGCCCACACCGAAGCTAGACCACTGGCCCTTCTCGGAGTAGACGCCGAGAAGGCCTTTGATAGAGTCAATTGGCTTTTCATGCATTCCATACTATTGAAGTTTGGATTTCCAATCGCTTTTTATAAAAGTGATTTTTTCGCTCTACTCCCAACCGTCAGCCTCGCTTCTAGTGAATGACTATTTGTCACCCCCTTTCGAGATAACGAACGGAACCAGGCAGGGGTGTCCGCTCTCCCCCACTCTATTCGTACTTGTAATGGAAGCCTTGCTACAGCAAGTAAGACAGCATCTAGACATAAAGGGTTTCCCCACGCCAGATGGCGAATTGAAAACACTAGCTTTTGCAGATGACCTCCTTTTTTTGCTTCCTGACCCAGAGATTGGACTCCCCTGTGTGGTTAAACTATTTGAAATCAAAAATCCTGAACATATCCCTCACTAAACAGAGCTACTTGAGGCTCAAAGGAACCTCTCCTTTCGCATGGGCTCCCTCATCCCTCAAATATCTAGGTGTTCATATTCCTACCTCCATACACAAGGTATATGACATAAATTTTCGCCATCTCCTTACTTTACTGAGATTCAAAAAACTCTTACAGACTATGATATTTCTCTGATATCATGGATTGGTAGGAAAAATGTTATACAAACATATGTCCTTCCCAAAGTCTTATATAAATTACAGATGTTGCCGATAGCCTTGCCGCAAACCTTCTTTACCAAGATACGCTCCCTTTTCTCGTATTACCTATGGAAGCAGAAACGCCCCCGTCTGGCACACAAACTCCTGACTAGACCAACTAGGAAGGGAGGCATTGGCCTACCAGATGTCCAAACAATATATAGGGCGATTCAATTGAGAAGGTGGATCAACTTAACTTTTTCCGGCTCGCATACCACCCTTCGATGGGCCGCAAAGGCTTATAAGGGAGACTTGGTGCGTGACATGTGGCTACCCCCCAAAGCACATAACACATATAACCCTACTGACACTAACTTGCTCTTTAAAGGGGCTTCTAGTACTTGGGCTCTGCTTTCATCTTCCCTATCCCCTACTCTTTCCCCATTACTACCTTCCAGCCTAATACCTGTGGTCGTAGGCAGGGAGTCTCTGACCTTTAGGCCTATGTAGGATCAACTTGCACACATTTCAGTCTTGAATATGTTCCCGAGCGGTGGGATTCCTAGCCTGGCTGACCTAAAGCTACTGCTCCCAAATTTCTCATTCACGTTTCTACACATATCACACTTTACTAGATGTTGTAAAGATTACCTCCAAGCTCACTACCCTTTCAGAGACTTAACTGTCGTCACCAGTCTTCAAGTTCAAAAAACTCTCTAAGCTACTGAACATTATTAGAGGTGAAAAACACTTGAATAACCCAGGGTACATTGCTTCTTGGGAGAAAGAACTAGGTCTCTCTCTCAATGAGACAGAGATAACCCAGATTCTTCAAAACTCCCATGGATATTCAAGATGTGTTCGCTTGCAAGAGTCTTACTACAAAATTGTCGCGAGATGGTACTAAACCCCTGAGTTTCTCCATACGCATGGACTCTCTACCACTAATCTCTGCTGGAGATGTAACTCACACGTAGGCACACATATTCATATCTGGTGGGATTGTCCTGTTATACGCCCCTTTTGGTCTGAGATAGAATGCACAATAAGGGAAATTACGGGATCAAAATTAACACTAACTCCTGCTTTAGTACTACTGGGATGTCCTACATTGGAATTTCGGCCATCCTCCTCATCCTTGATCACTCACTTTCTAGCAGCAGCTAAGTCTTTAATCCCTCTGAAATGGCTAAATACTGCACCCCCCACTATAGATGAGTGGTTTGAAAAATTGCATCAAATATGCAGATTTGAAGAGATGTCTAGCAGATCTAATGGCGCTCACCACAAGTTTCTCACAATGTGGGCTACTTGGTTGAATTCATCATACTGTACATCAGTACGCACCAACTTTAATTGACTGAACAGCATCCGATTTGATCAAGTTCTTGAGGTACTCATCTGTCTTTCCGTGTCCAACCCATTCCCCTCCTTCCCCACTCCTTTTCCCCTCTACTCCCCTCACACCCAAATCTTATGCTCTTTGTTTTACAACAAGATTTCTATCCAGAATGTTGTTAAAATGTACATTTGCACTGATATGCAGTTATGCCGGTCTTACTTTGACTACTGCCTTGTAATATGCCACCCAATGTCAAACCATTATCCCGTGTTGGGATTTTTGTGTAATTACTACTTTACTTCATTGGATATCTTTATTGCATATACAAACTAATAAAAACACAGATGATAAAAAAAAAATACTGTTGCCATCTGCATCCTGTGCTGTCAACGCATAAGTCGCGGAAAGCCCAACACTCACCTAGGGATGACCGCCTTAAGAAGGCACCTGGCCTCCCATCACTGAGCTCAGTGGGAGCAAAACTGTCAAAAGCCACAAAGCCACACTCCCAGGTCTCCACATCCTGCCTCTTCTCTTCCCTCCTACCATTTGTCCTCCACTCCACCTTCCAACGTGCTGTCGTAGCGTTCATCTGGCAAAAGGCAGGCTTCCGTGGCCCAAATGTTTGAACGTAAAAAGTTGATGACGCCGAATATCCCTCTTGCCCAATGGCTGACCGCCGGCTTGTCAGAACTGCTAGCCTGCCAACTACTGCCTTTAAAAAATTTGTGGCCATTAGCACACCGCAATGGACGGTCCCCGGAAGGAAATATTTCTCCCAGAAGGGCATCCCAGATCTACAGTTTGTAACAATTTCAACCCGTGGCACCCGTGTGGATTTGGTGTTACCGCCACGGATTGCATGCAGGCCTGCCTCTTCTTCTCCTCCTCCTACTCCATCCTCCGTCTCCTCCTCGGCTGACTCCTCCATTTCCACTGCTACCGCCTCTTTCGCTGCAGCCCCCAGTTCCGCAGAACCTATTCGACGTGCCAGGTGAGACATTGCCATGCTGTGCTGAGGCTGTTGTGCCAGGAAGCCAAGAGCCACACCGGTCCTGCACTGCTTTCAGCTCTGCTGTCACACGCCAATCAGTGGCTAACTCCGCTCAATTTTACAGTTCCTAAAGTGGTGTGCGACAACGGTGCCAATTTGCTGAGCGCACTGAAACAGGGCAAAATGACAAACGTGCTGTGCATGGCACATGTACTGAACTTAGTTGTGCAGCGATTAGTTGCCAAATACCCCGGGGTCCAGGACGTCTTGCGGCAGGCCAGAAAAATCTCTGGCCATTTTAGAAGATCTTACACGGCCATGGCTTGCCTAACTGACGTTCAGCGGCGGCACCACTTGCCCGTTAGACGGCTGATTTGTGACTGCCCGACGCGCTGGAACTCCACCTTGTATATGCTTGATAGGCTGCTCCAGCAGAAACGTGCCGTTAACGACTACCTGTACGAACTCTGCGGCAGGACAGGTTCTGGGAGCTTGTTTTTTTTCCTCCGCGCCAGTGGCTGCTCATGCGCGACGCATGCAGACTTCTGCGGCCATTTGATGAGATCACCAAACTGGTCAATCGGAGCCAGGGCGACATCAGTGACATCGTACCTTACGCCTTCTTTCTGGAGAGTGCATTCCGTCGTGTCATTGATCAAGCCGTCGAGGAGCAGGAAGAAGTCGCAATGCTAAATGAATTCCCAGAGGGGGCTACTCCTGAGACAAGTCAGCAGGAGTCTGAAGAAGAGTCAGAAGAGGATGGTGCCTGGGGGGAGGAGGAGGAGCAAGAAGAGCAGGCTTTAAACTTTTCTTGGATACCTGGTGTTGTCCGTGGATGGGGGGAGGAGACTGACGACGAAATTCTCCTGGGCGATAAGCAGGAGCCAGGCCGCTCCACCGCTTCCAATTTAGTGCAAATGGGGGCCTTCATGCTCCAGTGTTTGAAGAGGGACCCCCGTATAAAAAGCATAAAGGGCAAGAACCAGTACTGGGTGGCAACGTACTTAGACCCCCGGTACAAACACAAAATGGCAGACATGTTATTAGCATCACAGAGGGCTGTCCAAATGCAGCATTTCCAGGCCTTGCTTCGAGAGATGCTGCATTCTGCTGTTGAGGGCGCTGGCAAAGGAATTTCCACCCACAAAGAAACAGTTGCGGGTACCAATCCTACCGCGCATGCAAGAAGAGGGCGGTTTGAAAATGTGTTGGTCACTTCGGCTATGAGATCATTCTTGCATCCAACCCATAGACAGCCGCCATCCGGATCCAGCCTCAGAAAACGCCTAGACCTACAGATGTCAGACTACATCGGGTTAACAGCCGATGTGGACGCTCTGAGAAGCGAGGAACCCCTTGACTACTGGGTGTGCAGGCTTTACCTGTGGCCAGACCTGGCACAACTTGCCATGGAACTCTTGGCTTGCCCCTCATCGAGTGTCCTGTCCGAAAGGACGTTGAGCGAAGCAGGGGGGATCGTGACCGATAAGCGCACTCGCCTAGCTCACAACAGTGTGGACTACCTCACATTTCTAAAAATGTATGAGGCACGGATCTCGGAGGAATTCAACACCTGTGACGACCACGTTTAATTGAATTTCTCCTATTTCCATTGGGTGTTTTTTCCATGGGGAGTTTTCATTAGCCATGTTTTCAATCCAATTTTATATTTTTAGTTCTTTTAAACATATGTATTTGACATGTATTTGTACTGGCCTGCAGTAAAGTTGATATCCAATTATCATCTAATATACCTCCAGCCACATAATCACTTGATGATTTCTGTCCGGTGAATGCCTAATGTTTGGGGCCTGTACTCGACCGGCCTGCAATAAAATCGATATACACTGCTCAAAAAAATAAAGGGAACACAAAAATAACACATCCTAGATCTGAGTTAATTAAATATTCTTCTAAAATACTTTGTTCTTTACATAGTTGAATGTGCTGACAACAAAATCACACAAAAATAAAAAAATGGAAATCAAATTTTTCAACCCATGGAGGTCTGGATTTGGAGTCACACTCAAAATTAAAGTGGAAAAACACAATACAGGCTGATCCAACTTTGATGTAATGTCCTTAAAACAAGTCAAAATGAGGCTCAGTAGTGTGTGTGGCCTCCACGTGCCTGTATGACCTCCCTACAACGCCTGTGCATGCTCCTGATGAGGTGGCGGACGGTCTCCTGAGGGATCTCCTCCCAGACCTGGAGTAAAGCATCTGCCAACTCCTGGACAGTCTGTGGTGCAACGTGACGTTGGTGGATAGAGCGAGACATGATGTCCCAGATGTGCTCAATTGGATTCAGGTCTGGGGAACGGGCGGGCCAGTCCATAGCATCAATGCCTTTGTCTTGAAGGAACTGCTGACACACTCCAGCCACATGAGGTCTAGCATTGTCTTGCATTAGGAGGAACCCAGGGCCAACCGCACCAGCATATGGTCTCACAAGGGGTCTGAGGATCTCATCTCGGTACCTAATGGCAGTCAGGCTACCTCTGGCGAGCACATGGAGGGCTGTGCGGCCCTCCAAAGAAATGCCACCCCACACCATTACTGACCCAATGCCAAACCGGTCATGCTGGAGGATTTTGCAGGCAGCAGAACGTTCTCCACGGCGTCTCCAGACTCTGTCACGTCTGTCACATGTGCTCAGTGTCAACCTGCTTTCATCTGTGAAGAGCACAGGGCGCCAGTGGCGAATTTGCCAATCTTGGTGTTCTCTGGCAAATGCCAAACGTCCTGCGCGGTGTTGGGCTGTAAGCACAACCCCCACCTGTGGACGTCGGGCCCTCATATCACCCTCATGGAGTCTGTTTCTGACTGTTTGAGCAGACACATGCACATTTGTGGCCTGCTGGAGGTCATTTTGCAGGGCTCTGGCAGTGCTCCTCCTGTTCCTCCGTGCACAAAGGCGGAGGTAGTGGTCCTGCTGCTGGGTTGTTGCCCTCCTACGGCCTCCTCCACGTCTCCTGATGTACTGGCCTGTCTCCTAGTAGCGCCTCCATGCTCTGGACACTACGCTGACAGACACAGCAAACCTTCTTGCCACAGCTCGCATTGATGTGCCATCCTGGATAAGCTGCACTACCTGAGCCACTTGTGTGGGTTGTAGACTCCGTCTCATGCTACCACTAGAGTGAAAGCACCGGCAGCATTCAAAAGTGACCAAAACATCAGCCAGGAAGCATAGGAACTGAGAAATGGTCTGTGGTCACCACCTGCAGAACCACTCCTTTATTGGGGGTGTCTTGCTAATTGCCTATAATTTCCACCTGTTGTCTATCCCATTTGCACAACAGCATGTGAAATTGATTGTCACTCAGTGTTGCTTCCTAAGTGGACAGTTTGATTTCACAGAAGTGTGATTGACTTGGAGTTACATTGTGTTGTTTAAGTGTTCCCTTTATTTTTTTGAGCAGTGTACAATGACTGCCTAATGTACCTCCAGCCACATAATCACTTGATCTTTTCTGTACGGTGAATGCATAATTTTTGGGGCCTGTAATCTAACTGGCCAACAGTAAAATTGTCATACGGTGACTGCCTAATGTACCTCCAGCCACATTATCAATTGTTCTTTTCTGTACGGTGAATGAATAATTTTTGGGGCCTGTAGTCCACTTGCCTGTAGTAAAATTGATATCCAATGACCGTCTAATATACCTCCAGCCGTATAATCACTTGATGTTTTCTGTTTGGTGAATTAATAATTTTAGGGGCCTGTAGTCAACTGGCCTGCAGTAAAATTGATATCCATTGACCGTCTAATATACCTCCAGCCACATAATCACTTGTTCTTTACTGTACGGTGAATACCTAATTGTTGGGGCCTCAGAGGAATTCAACATCTGTGACGACCACATGTTATCGAATTTCACCTATTATCATTTGGGGTTTATTCAAGAGGGGGGATTTCGTTAGCCATGTTTTTAATCCAATTTTATATTTTTAGTTCTTTTAAACATATGTATTTGACATGTATTTGTACTGGCCTAGTGGCCTGCAGTAAAATTGATATCCAATGATCGTCTAATATACCTCCATCCACATAATCACTTGATGTTTTTTGTCCGGTGAATTAATAATTTTTGGGGCTAGTATTCCACTGGCCTGCAGTAAAATTGATTTCCATTGACCGTCTAATATACCTCCAGCCACATAATCACTTGGTCTTTTCTGTATGGTGAATGCATAATTTTTGGGGCCTGTAATCTAACTGGCCAACAGTAAAATTGTTATACGGTGACTGCCTAATATACCTCCAGCTACATAATCACTTGATGTTTTTTGTCCGGTGAATGAATAATTTTTGGGGCCTGTAGTCCACTGGCCTGCAGTAAAATTTATATCCAATGACTGTATAATATACCTCCAGCCACATAATCACTTGATGTTTTCTGTCCGGTGAATGAATAATTTTTGGGGCCTGTAGTCCACTGGCCTGCAGTAAAATTGATATCCATCGACCGTCTAATATACCTCCAGCCACATAATCACTTGATCTTTTCTGTACGGTGAATGCATAGTTTTTGGGGCCTGTAATCTAACTGGCCAACAGTAAAATTGTTATACGGTGACTGCCTAATATACCTCCAGCTACATAATCACTTGATGTTTTTTGTCCGGTGAATGAATAATTTTTGGGGCCTGTAGTCCACTGGCCTGCAGTGAAATTGATATCCATCGACCGTCTAATATACAGATGTAGTAGAGTTAACAATCATGCTTTATGAGATGTGTTATCTAAACTAAATGCGTTAAGCAAACACCTTTAATTGCTTTTCAATGGCTTTTGTTTCAAGATAACAGGATGAGTTAAGAAATTTGAGTTAAGAGTTTGAGTGTTAACCCTGCTACATCTGTACCTCCAGTCACATAATCACTTAATCTTTTATGTACGGTGAATGCATAATTTTTGGAGCCTGTATTTCTAACTGGCCAACAGAAAAATTGTTACACTGTGACCGCCTAATGTACCTCCAGCCACATTATCAATTGTTCTATTCTGTACGGTGAGTGAATAATTTTTGGGGCTTGTAGTCCACTGGCCTGCAGTAAAATTGTTATCCATTGACCGTTTAATACACCTCCAGCCACATAATCACTTGACGTTTTCTGTCTGGTGAATGCCTAATGTTTGGGGCCTGTACTCCACTGGCCTGCAGTAAAATTGATATCCAATGACCGTCTAATATACCTCCAGCCACATAATCACTTGATGTTTTCTGTCCGGTGAATGCCTAATGTTTGGGGCCTGTACTCCCGTGGTCTAAAATAAAAAAAATGTAGGCTCCAGCACGGACATTTTTGACATTTTTCTTTTAAGACGCATAAAAATGGTCCCTGATTAAAATACATTTTTTTGTGGGAATTTTTGCCATTGGTCCCCCTCTGGTATGTCATTGTCCATGTTGTGGGAAGATTTGTGCACTTCTTTTAAGTATTTGGTGGCTGAAAATATGACCTGAAGGTCTTTCAGGTTCGCCTGCCATTAAAGTGAATGGGGCCCGCCGCGAACTTCTGGCTCGCAAACATTTTATCGCGTTCGCGAATCGTCCCGGCCGATGTTTATCCATTACTAGTGGCAACTTGTAAGAAAGTACCTTAAGTTTGATTTTTTTAGAGGAGAGACAAACCTTTTTCCCCCGAAGCCAATTTGCTTTCGGCCAGTGGACTTCTTCATGTGCACAGAAGCCTGTAACAGGGAAGCCTTAATCTCTTGCCATATCTGTAAATATTTATTGACAGTGGATTCAGATGCCAAAACTCCAGTAGAGACAAAAAAGAGTAACTTGCAAATGCTGGCCAAACATAACGAAGAAGGGAGATTTTCCAGTCGATTTGCTGGGATGGTTTTTTTTATAAGAAAACTCTGCCCAGGGGAGTAAAGAGACCAAATAAAATTTGATTAATGTGTTCCACTTACCCATTGGACTGCAGATGGTAAGCTGAGGAAAAGTCCAATTTTACATTCAATACAATTGGCAATGATGACTGGTTATAGTCACCTAGAGTGACTTAAAAAAAAAAAAAAGTTCAAATCATCCATCTTTCCCTAAAATTCTAATAAACAATTGAAGAAAAAATATCATAGGAATTTCCACACCCAAAAACGCCCGTACTATTAAAGTATACAAATATTTATCCCATATGGTGAATGGTGTAATAAAAAAAATCTAAATGGCCAATTTGCCATTTTTATTGTCACCACATCCTACTCCACACACTCCATTATAATATCACTAAAAAGTACAGATCACCCTGCAAAACATGAGCTCTCACACAGCTCCATAGACATAAATTAGATGTAATTGTACTGACCTAGAGAATTAAGGTAACAGGTGAATTTTTACATATTCCTGAATGTAATGGAGGCCAGTATGGCACCAGTTAATGTGGTATTTAGTGTTAGGTTCCCATCTTACTGAGATTGCCTTGACGTTTGGCAGACGGGCCCAAATAATTTTGTACAAAATGATTTTCCATGCATCTCAAATTTATTAGCGTAGCATTTGCACCAGAATACTTTATATTATTTTGGCATTATTGTACCTTATTTGGTTTGCAGAGTGCTGTTGCATTGTATATTTTTTTGCCTTTGTGCTTTCAGCCACGGCAATGCGCACCTGCGCACTAGATGTGCTGACTGACCCCCAATTTTTCTTTGCAGGTGAATTTTACCGTATAGGAAACACTGTAAAAACAAAACCTAAAAAAATTTAAGTTTTTTTTCCAGGTCCCCACTACATCATATGCAATATGCCATTATCCACCAAAAAAAAGTCCTCATACAGCTATGTGAACGGAAACTTAAAAAAGTTATGCTCTGGGAAAGCAAGAAATGAAAAACGAAAACACAAAAATGGAAAATCGCAGGCTCCTCTAGGGGTTAAACAGGCTGTTTGTTCTCATAGTCCACCATACACTTACCCATAGCTTTAGATGTCAGTGTCACACTCACATTACTAATGTTGTTTTTGTGTTACAGAGCTTGAAAGGGGTAGGATACAGTGTTATATAAAACATTTTCATCTAAGCACTTTAAATTTGGGTTGAATTAAGGATGAGCAAACTGGTTCTACCAGTTTGGGATTAGTTCAGAACTTCTACAAAGAGTTTTAGAGCACCTAGTACTGAAATGTGTTTCTCAACAATATCTATGCGTTGTCTAAGGGGTACGCTTCTTTATTATGAGAGCCAATGGTACACAAAGTACACGTGTGCAGTATTGTAGACCAGGTGATGCGCCTGGTACACCGAATACGTGTGTGCAGTATTGTAGACCAGGTGCTGCTGCCCCTCTGGCTTTCTGGGAAAGATATATAAATTAGCTTTCAGAGACCTATCTGATGCCGGAAGATGTTAGATATGATAATTTGCATATATTTTACCCAGAAATACAGAGGAGTGTTGTCTAGCCTACAATAATCATCACGTATATCAACTGGTCTCCATAACAGAAATAGTACCCACCCAAAGGTTTCCCCTAAGGCCTTGCACCTAGAAATGTTGTTCTACATAATAACATAGTATATAAGGCTGAAAAAGGACATTTGTCCATCCAAATCCACTTGTTATCCTGCAAGGCAAAAAAAAAACGGTGATGTAGAAGCCAATTATCCCCACTTAAGGGGGAAAAAAAAATTCCCAACTCCATTCAGGCAATCAGATAACTCCCTGGATCAACGACCCCTCTCTACTAGCTATAGCCTGTAATATTATTACACTCCAGAAATACATCCAGGCCCAGCTTGAGCTCTTTTAGTGAACTTACCATCACCACCTCCTCAGGCAGAGAGTTCCATAGTCTCACTGCTCTTACCGTAAAGAAACCTCTTCTATGTTTGTATATAAACCTTCTTTCCTCGAGGTGCAGAGGATGTCCCCTTGTCACAGTCACAGTCCTGGGGATAAATAGATGATGGGAGAGATCTTTGTACTGACCCCTGATATATTTATACATTGTAATTAAATCTCCCCTCAATCGTCTTTTTTCTAAAGTGAATAACTCTAATTTTGATAATCTTTCAGGGTACTGTAATTCCCTCATTCCCGTGATTACTTTAGTTGCCCTCCTCTGAACCCTCTCCAGCTCTGCTATCTCTGCCTTGTTCTCAGGAGCCCAGAACTGTACACAGTACTCCATGAGTGGTCTGACCATTGTTTTGTAAAGTGGTAGGATTATGTTCTCATCACGGGCATCTATGCCCCTTTTGATGCAACCCATAATCTTATTGGCCTTGGCAGCAGCTGCCTGACATTGGTTTTTAGAGCTTAGTTTGCTGTTCACTAAAATTCCTAGGTCCTTTTCCATGTCAATGTTAGCCAGTTACCATTTAGCTTTACCATTTAGTATGTACAGGTGACTTGCATTATTCCTTCCCATGCGCATAATCTTACATTTGTCAGTGTTAAACCCCATCTGCCACTTCTCTACCCAAGCCTCCAATCTTTCCAAATCCATTTGTAGGAATATACTGTCCTCTTCTGTGTCAATTACTTTACACAGTTTAGTGTCATCTGCAAAAATTGATATTTTACTGTGCAAGTCTTCTACAAGATCATTAATAACTATATTGAAGAGGATAGGGCCCTGTACTGACCCCTGAGGTACTCCACTAGTGACCCAATCTGAGTGTGTGCCATTAATAACCACCCTCTGTTTTCTATTACTGAGCCAGTTACTTACCCACATACAGACATTTTCTCCCATATACTAACCTTTTATGCGGTATAGTGTCAAATGCTTTGGAGAAGTCCAGATATACGACATCCATTGATTCGTCGCTGTCAAGTCTAGAACTTACCTCCTCATAGAAACTGATTAAACTAGTTTGACATAACCGATCCCTCATGAAGCTATGCTGATATGGCGTTATTTACTTATTTTCACTGAGGTGCTCCAAGATAGCATCTCTTGGAAAACCTTCAAACAGTTTACCCACGACAGATGTTAAACTTACCGGCCTATAGTTTCTGGGCTCTGTTTTTAGTCCCTTTTTGAATATTGGCACCACATTTGCTATGCGCCAATCCAGTGGAACACTCCCAGTCAGTATAGAGTCCTTAAATATCAGAAATAAAGGACTGGCTATGACATTACTTAATTCTCTTAGGATACGGGGGTGTGTGCCATCCGGTCCTGGCGAGTTGTCTGTTTTAATCTTTCTAAGACACCGCTGTACTTCTTCCTGGGTCAGACAGGGCACTTTTAATGGGCAATTTACTTTTACATTCTGCATTTCATCTGACAGTTTATTTTCTTCAGTAAATACAGTGGATAAAAAAATATTTAATAGCTTCACTAGCTTCTCATCGCTCTCTGCAACTTCCCCCTCATCACTCTGTAAAGGGCCGACACCTTCAGATTTATACTTTTTACCATTTATATAATTGAAGAACATTTTAGGGTTAGTTTTACTCTCTTTGGCAAGTAATCTCTCGGTCTCTAGCTTGGCCACTTTTATTTGTTTTTTACAAATTCTATTTTTTTCCTTATAGTTTTTCAGTGCTTCCTCACTACACTCCTATTTTAGTGATTTAAATGCTTTCCTTTTGTCATTTATTGCCTTCTTTACAGTTCTATTTATCCACATTGGTTTCTTCTTGTTCCTTAACCTTTTATTCCCATAAGGTATGTACCTCTGACAATTAGATTTTAGGATACTTTTAAAAATATCCCATTTTGTGGCTGTATTTTTATTTTTATCTCATCTGCTTTTCTCTGATTAAGGTTTTTTGTCTTAAAAGAGCTACTTAAAGATGTGAGACTATTTTTCTAGCTTTGCTTGATAAGCCTTCATAAGGCATACAATATTCATACACATTTTTGGTCTCCCTAATGATAAAGAGCCCCCTAAAGAGAACCCCACAAGGAAAGTCTACCATTTAAGACATGTTTCTATTGACATGTTTTGATTCTCTTGTTCTTCTAGAAAGAAAACTAGCTTCCATGTTTCATTGAGCAATGTATATTTTTTGTGGGATGTGGTAATATTCTTGTCTCATTTTCAGTTTGGTATTGCTTTCGAGGTCTCTGGTATATATAATGTTGAATCAAAATGGTAAAATAAAATTGCTAAGTTTGGGTTTATAGCGAACTTTGCAAGTTCGGTTACGTGGACCTAAACCCAGACTTTTTCACTGAAGTCTCGGGTCAGGTTCGGGGTTCTGGCAATTTATTTATTATTTTATTATTTTCCATTATAACATGTTTATATTGGAAAATAACATAATATTTAAGATGGAATGCAAAAGGGACACCTTTAAAGGTATTCCATTTTGCATTCCGTCATACTAGAAGTCTATGGGAGCATAACAGATTTGTTATGCTGCCCAAAGACTTCTATTATAACGGATCTGTCCTGGTTTCCGTTATGCAGAAGTCCTGTCCTGCATAACAGAAAGCAGGACGGATCCATTATGCTGCCTATAGACTTCTATCATGACAGAAAACAAAATGGAATGCCTCTAAAGGTGTCCCTTTTGTATTTAATCTTAAGTATTATGTTATTTTCCAATATAAACATGGTATAATGGAAAATAATAAAGTTAAGTTTTGGTCCCCATTGACTTAAATGGGGTTCGGGTTTGAGTCTCGAACCCGAATTTTGATCCGAAGTTCGGCCAAACCCGGCGAACCAAAACTTCCACAGGTTCCCGCATCACTAGTAAGTAGCTCTTTCAAAAGTCGTTAATTAAAAAAAAAAGTAGATGAGAAGAACATTTCTAATTACAAGGCCTTTAGGGGAACCTCTGTGTGGGTACTGCTTCTGTATTTGAGACCAGTTAATACACATGACAACTATT
Source organism: Bufo bufo (assembly GCF_905171765.1). Classification (NCBI taxonomy): domain Eukaryota; kingdom Metazoa; phylum Chordata; class Amphibia; order Anura; family Bufonidae; genus Bufo; species Bufo bufo. The sequence continues at coordinate 208,212,926 of NC_053393.1, forward strand.
GCAGGCTAGACAACACTCCTCTGGATTTCTGTGTAAAATATATGCAAATTATCATATCTAACATCTTCCAGTAACAGATAGGTTTAGGAAAGCTAATTTGAATTGAATATCTTTCCCAGCAACTCAAAGGGGCATCACTTGGCCTACAATATTAAACACATACTCAACGTACCAGGTGCATCACCTGGACTACCAAACTGCGCACACATACTCGGCTACATGGCATAGTAGGGAAATCGCCTGGTCTACAAAACTACACACGTGTACTTGGTGTACCGTGGGCTCTCCATAATGAAGAAGAGCACCCATTAGACAATGCATATATATTGTTGAGAAACACATTTGTATACTAGTCTCTCCTCAAATTATACTTGTGCTCCTCAAAACTAAAATATCTTTTAAACTTCTGACTGCGAATACTCTTTAGAAACACAATGTTGCCAGGGGTAAGGGGCAAATGCAGCAGTGCAAATCAGTAAATATTTTCTTTAGGATAAAGTTGACAGTTTTTACACCAGATGCCTTTTATACTTGACAACTTCGACTCACTCTGAGTTGTAATCCATTGCTGAAATCATGCTGTTCCTCTATTGCAATCCAGTTCCCTGGTTCTAGGGCTGGCAAACAGCTTATGCCCTGCTCTGTACTGTATCTTTAACTTGTAGCTTGTTGCACAGCTCTTCTTCTCTGAATTCAGTAGGTCACACTTTCTAGATCTGTAGATAAGTCTGTTTCTGCTTTTTTCATTCCAGGACACCTTACAAATTCTCTCTCTACTTCAGACCAGGACTTGTGGTGTGCACTCCTAAAACTTCCCCAACTGTCTCTTGAACTTTGGTTTCACCTTCCTCTTTCTGATACACAGCACCTAGAATCCCTGGCAAGTTTCTACATGTAGGGAGAGTACAACTACAAACTGACCTTGTAGGACATCTCATTTTAAAAACATAGGTGCTACAATGGAGTTAGGCCCGTTTTGTGGCTAGAACAGTCCACAATCTTCGGGCAAGGCTTTGACAAGGTTGTTGTTCCTCCTCATCAGACTTGTCAAAGCATGTTTTTATGGACTTTGCCCACAGGGAAACTCTGAGGCTGTACAAAAACTATTCCTCAAACTGTTGACACAATGGGATCTTTGTATTCTGTCGCTGACATTACCCTTCAGTGGAAATAAGGGGCCTAACCCAACGCCTGAGAAGCAACGTCATACCATTATCCATCCTCCGCCAAATTTTATAGGAGGCACTTTACTTTCTTCTAGGTAGTATTCTCAGGGCATCCACCATACCCAGTTTTATCTATCAGACATCCAGACAGTGAAATGCTATTCATTACAGAACACATTTCTATTGCTCCAGAATCTAGTAGTGATATGCTTTACACCAGGGGTGCACAACCTGTGGCCCGGGGGCCACATGCGGCCCTTGATACCATTCTGTGCGGCCCCCAACCATCTGGTGACAAATGTATGTCTATGTATTGAGGTTGCTCATGTATTTTTGTGATGTATTTCTCCCATTAGGTGGGAGTCCTGGAGGTGTAACTAGACATTAATGGTACAGTCCTGCCATGCAACAAGAAGAAATGGGAGTGAGACAAAACATTTTTTGAGCATTCAATTTAATGAAAACAACGAATAAACTGAAACAGGCTGTTTTTCAGCTGATCAAAAGTTTAGGACCACACCTCCAAAAAAAAAAACTAAAACTAAACCCCCCCCAAAACAGAAATCCAACTTCCAAACATGAACTCAGTAATGAGTAGCTCCGCCGTTATTGTTTATCACTTCAAAAATTCGTTTCGACATGCTTGATGCAAGCGTTTCCATGAGGTGAGTGGGAACATTTCTCTAAGTGGTGAAGACGGCCGCACAAAGGCCATCTACTGTCTGGAACTGTTGTCCATTTTTGTAAACTTCCCTTGCCATCCATCCCCAAAGGTTCTCAATTGGATTTAGATAAGGGGAACACGCAGGATGGGCCAAAAGAGTGATGTTATTCTCCTGGAAAAAGCCAGTCGTTACCACACAGACGAGGGCCCTCAGTCATGAGGAATGCTCTCTGCAACATCTGGACATAGCCAGCAGCTGTTTGACGCCCCTGCACTTCCTGAAGCTCCATTGTTCCACTGAAGGAAAAAGCACCCCAGACCATTATGGCGCCCCCTCCACTGTGGCGCCTACAAAACATCTCAGGTGGGATCTGCTTGTCATGCCAGTAACGTTGGAAACCATCAGGACCAGCAAGGTTACATTTTTTCTCATCAGAGAATAAAACTTTCTTCCACCTTTTGAATGTCCCATGTTTGGTGCTCTCTTGCAAAGTCCAAACGAGCAGTTCTGTGGCGTTCAAGGAGACTTTGAAGATGTTTTTTGTTTTTGAAGCCCTTCAGTCTCAGATGCCGTCTGATGGTTATGGGGCTGCAGTCCGCACCAGTAAGAGCCTTAATTTGGGTCGTGGATTGTCCAGTGTCTTGACGGACAGCCAATTGGATCCTCCGGCTCAGTGCTGATGAATTTTTTGGGGTCTTCCACTTGACTTTTTTGTTCCATAACCCTCAGGATCATTTAAGAAATTCCAAATGACTGTCTTCCTGCGTCCCACCTCAGCAGCGATGGCGCGCTGTGAGAGACCCTGCTTATGCAGTTCAACAACCCGACCACGTTCAAAAAGGGATAGTTTTTTGCCTTTGCCATCACAACGTGTGACTACCTGACAGAAAATGACAATGAATCAACATCTTTGCACAGATTTGGCCTTTTAAAGGCATGTGGTCCTAAAATTTTGATCAGCTGAAAAACAGCCTGTTTCAGTTCATTCGTTGTTTTCATTAAATTGAATGCTCAAAAAAAGTTTTGTCTCACTCCCATTTCTTCTTGTTGCATGTTGAAGCTCTACTTGGAACCTTGTTAAGATCCACCCATGCTAAATATGATTTTTTGCCATTTTTCAAGTGGTCTTAAACTTTTGATCAGGACTGTATATACTGTGTGTTCAATATGCCATAAATACAGTATTTGTGGCAGGGGCTGAGGTGTACATTGGCGTAGAGTCGGGAGGGATGCCTATCACCCTCCATGATCCATCTGGCTGAACTGTGCCCAAAGCCAGTGCGGGGTAGGCCTGAATAAGTGGGCCACCCAAGAGAGTGGGATGAAAGAAAGAAGGGTCGGGAGGGTGGGGCCTGAAGCGACCGTCCACAGGGTGAGGTCGCGTGAGAATAAATAGTCAGCAGCCCCGCCCACAAATACAGGCTGTAACCAGCCTTAATACTTGTGGCAGGGGCTGAGGTGTACATTGGCGTAGAGTCGGGAGGGATGCCTATCACCCTCCATGATCCATCTGGCTGAACTGTGCCCAAAGCCAGTGCGGGGTAGGCCTGAATAAGTGGGCCACCCAAGAGAGTGGGATGAAAGAAAGAAGGGTCGGGAGGGTGGGGCCTGAAGCGACCGTCCACAGGGTGAGGTCGCGTGAGAATAAATAGTCAGCAGCCCCGCCCACAAATACAGGCTGTAACCAGCCTTAATACTTGTGGCAGGGGCTGAGGTGTACATTGGCGTAGAGTCGGGAGGGATGCCTATCACCCTCCATGATCCATCTGGCTGAACTGTGCCCAAAGCCAGTGCGGGGTAGGCCTGAATAAGTGGGCAAAAAGACTACCCATGCTGTAGGAGGGAAATAGTTAATTGAACCGAACGACATGGGAGGTATCAAGGGCCTGAGTGATTCAGGCAGGAGCTGGGCTGTTAAATGACCTGAGTGCTTCGGGAAGGCACTGGGTATTTAGTAAAGTGACGGTCCAGGATGACAGTGGAAGAGCAGGCTTGGGTGATCCAGGATGAGAGAGGCCACGTAGGCCTGGGCGATCTAGGATGAGAGAGGCAACGTGGGCCTGGGCGAACCAGGATGACTGAGGTAGAGCGAGCCTGGGGGCGATCCAGGATGACAGGAACAGAGCGGGCCTGGGCGATCCAGGAACAGTAACAGTGCAAGCCTGGGCGATCCAGGATGACGGGAGCAGAGCGAGCCTGGGCGATCCAGGATGACGGGAGCAGAGCGAGCCTGGGCGAACCAGGATGACGGGAGCAGAGCGAGCCTGGGCGAACCAGGATGACGGGAGCAGAGCGAGCCTGGGCGAACCAGGATGACGGGAGCAGAGCGAGCCTGGGCGAACCAGGATGACCGGAGCAGGGCGAGCCTGGGCGATCCAGGATGGCAGAGACAGAGCGAGCCTGGGCAGTCCAGGACGACAGGCGCAGAGTGAGCCTGGGCGATCCAGTACGACAGAACGAGCCAGGGCGATCCTGGATGACAGGGGTAGAGCGAGCCTGGGCGAACCAGGATGATAGAGACAGAGAGAGCCTGGGCCAGCCAGGATAACCGAGACAGAGCGAGCCTGGGCGATCCAGGACGACCGAGGCAGTGTGAGCCTGGATGATCCTGGATGGCAAAGGCAGAGCGAGCCTGGGCGAACCAGGATGACAGAGACCAGGCGAGCAAGGGGACCTCAGATGACGTGAGAGTATGTCAAGAAGCAGGGAAGACAGACAGAAGACGTATGCACGATACCTGAAGAATTCGGGAAGCTGACGAGCAGCTACTTGGCTGATCGGGAGGACTGAATATCAGACAGTGCCGCAGCCCTGTCTGTATTAAGAAAAGATGCCTAAAATGGTACATTAGGAACCGGAAAATAGCATAGCAACAAAACCCCACAACTAAGACAACATTCATGGAGTTAGCTACACTAGAGGGGATAACTTGTGTTGCATCTAGTAGCAGCAGTGGAGGGTGCAGTTTCTGGCCCCAGTCGAGGAGGCATAGAGCGATTGTGCAGCACTTGATTGGCACTGTGAGTATAGGGGTCCACTGGAGGTTCCAACTTAAACTTAACCTGGGCTAGTGGTAGTATAGGTGACGGGAATCAGAGCAGCAGTCCCTGACCCCACAGCAGAGTCCGCAAGGCAGCACCCTACAGATCACACCGGTGTCCGGTCTCCCCGCTGCATTCATGAAGCCCCTTTTTTTTTTTTTAGCTCGTTTTCTGTTCCCAGGAATAGAAGCTCTGGCATACGCTCCCACCCCACTGTCTCCACACTTGAACCCCCCCTCTAGCAGAAGCAGGACCAGCCCACTCCCACCGGAATGGAAAAACATACCGGCCAGCCCCGTGCCCGCCAACTGATGCCAACCATGGCTTCCCAGCAGAATGTACTGAAAAATAAATAAAATAGAAAACAATACATGCAATTATACCTAATTACAGTTGAAGATACCCCCAGGTCCGGCGTACTGAAGAACTACTTGTACCAATTAGATTTTATTATTTTAATAAACACCGCTTTAGGAGAGTGGACGGGGAGCAAGGAAAGATGACAGAGGCAGAACGGGCCTGGGCGATCCAAGATGACAGAGGCTGAACGGGCCTGGGCGATCCAGGATGACAGAGGCTGAACGGGCCTGGGCGATCCAGGATGACAGAGGCTGAACGGGCCTGGGCGATCCAGGGTGACAGAGGCAAAACAGGCCTGGGCGATCCAGGATGACAGAGGCAAAATGGGCCTGGGCGATCCAGGATGACAGAGGCAAAACAGGCCTGGGCGATCCAGGATGACAGAGGCAAAACGGGCCTGGGCGATCCAGGATGACAGAGGCAAAACGGGCCTGGGCGATCCAGGATGACAGAGGCAAAACGGGCCTGGGCGATCCAGGATGACAGAGGCTGAACGGGCCTGGGCGATCCAGGATGACAGAGGCAAAACGGGCCTGGGCGATCCAGGATGACAGAGGCAAAACGGGCCTGGGCGATCCAGGATGACAGAGGCAAAACGGGCCTGGGCGATCCAGGATGACAGAGGCAAAACGGGCCTGGGCGATCCAGGATGACAGAGGCTGAATGGGCCTGGGCGATCCAGGATGACAGAGGCTGAACAGGCCTGGGCGATCCAGGATGACAGAGGCTGAACGGGCCTGGGCGATCCAGGATGACAGAGGCAGAACAAGCCTGGGCGATCCAGGATGATAGAGACAGAGTGTACCTGGGGGATCCAGGATGACAGAGGCAGAACAAGCCTGGGCGATCCAGGATGATAGAGACAGAGTGTACCTGGGGGATCCAGGATGACCGAGACGGAACGAGCCTGGGCGATCCATGGAGACTGGCTGAACGGGAAGACTGGATATCAGGCGGTACTGCAGCCCTGTTCATTTTGGAAAAAATTAACAGCACCTAGGTAAAGACAAAAGCTCATAAAGACAGCCCAGAGCTCGTAATGGCACATAAAACAACAACTCCACCTGAGAAAGGAAGGGGCCCGGTTAGGGGTTATCCCGCCCACCCCCATACATGCGTCAGGGCGGTATAACACGCGGTGCCACACGCATGAGCACTGGAGGGCGGCGCGGGACAGCTGTGCCAGGTACCCGGGCATGGAGGGTGGCACAAGACTGCGAAGCCGTGTAATGTGCCCAGAAGGGTGGCACAAAATAACGGCACTGAACACGTGTGCACAGGAGGGCGGCATCACACCACTGCGCTATCAACAAGTGCACAGGAGGGCGGGATGACATGCGGTGTGATAAACCTGTGCACGGGAGAGCGGCATACCAGGTGTCACAGACATGGCATAAGAGGGCAGCACAACACGGCCGTGCCGTATAAAATGCGGTGCGATGCACATGCCTGCTTAGTAGAACACTAATTCATCCCGGAAAAAAAAAGAGCTGGCATGCTGTTTCCCCCTTTTTTTTATTAACACTGGACAGGCAGGTGCACTTGCATGAAACCCCATTCTCTTGCAAAATTGCAATGTCACCCAAACAGCAGTAACCTACCCATCATCATCGCAGAGAAATGCAGAGTCAGCCAGTGCCGCAATCCGGGCAGGGACGCGAATCACAGCAGCCCAGCGGAACGGTCCGCCCCATCTGAAGTGCTGTGGATGCCGGTCCCGCCGAACCCCAGCCGCGGACAGAGAAACATACCGGTTGAGAGGAGGCTCCCCTGCAGCTATACAACACCTATTATATAAGCAGAGTAGACTTTGGAGTGAGGCCCAGGCCATAAAGCACTTCTACAGGGAAGTCGCCTGGCCGCCCCGGCTGCCCCTACGGTAGGAGAAGTGACAGAGGTCTGCACATGGGGGAGAAGGGAGTTAGCTGACAACCCACGTCAAAGGCATCTTCCCATGTTGCACTACCCCTACAACACATTCTCCAGTGTTGGTATAATGCACAAAACATCATGTATAGACTGATGTAATTATTTTAATGCTGTGATATTCACAGGGACTTGGAAAGGCCTGGCTTGCATTTGCCCATCGTATGTCCTTTCATCCACAGAAGACATTTGTTTCTGCAGTGAGCAGAATATGATGGCGTCTAAAGAGCCCTGAAATGTATATAGATAGTTGCTACACATATCAATGCAATGTGAAAATATAACATGAGATATAGTGATGAAATAATGCAATGTCAGAAGCCATTACAGATTATATAGTGATGGTGGGGGGCTGCGCCCAGCGGGACGGTCCGCCACACCTGAAGTGCCGTGGATGCCGGTCCGCCGAACCCCAGCCGTGGACAAGAGAAGCATACCTGATGTGAGGAGGCTCCCCCCGGAGCTGGAGGGGAGAGGACGCCCGGCCGGGAGCCGGCCGAACGCTGCCCCCAGCTGAGGAAGCCTGGAGAGCCGAGACCTACCCGGAAGTGACGCGGCATCGAACCGGAAGTGACGGAACGGACCGAGGAAAGCCTGCCTGAAGCGACCGTCCACAGGGGGAGGTCGCGTGAGAATAAATAGTCAGCAGCCCCGCCCACAAATACAGGCTGTAACCAGCCTTAATACTTGTTTTTAATACCCCTTTAAATTTTATTTTCGGCCCTCATCATTAGTCCAGTCTGGCAATGTGGCCCCCAACCAGAAAATGTTGTGCAATTCTGCTTTACACCATTCCTGCCAATGTTTCGCATTGCACATGGTGATCCTAGTCCTAGGTTCTTGTGCCAATGTCACTTCCAGAGAAGGTTTGCCTGGGCAAGTACAGGTGCAGCGCGGCAAGTACTGGTGCAGCCAGGCAAATAGCGGTAATCCACATAGAAACATATAGAAACATAGAATGTGTCGGCAGATAAGAACCATTTGGCCCATCTAGTCTGCCCAATATACTAAATACTATGGATAGCCCCTGGCCCTATCTTATATGAAGGATGGCCTTTGCCTATCCCATGCATGCTTAAACTCCTCCACTGTATTTGCAGCTACCACTTCTGCAGGAAGGCTATTCCATGCATCCACTACTCTCTCAGTAAAGTAATACTTCCTGATATTACTTTTAAACCTTTGCCCCTCTAATTTAAAACTATGTCCTCTTGTAGCAGTTTTTCTTCTTTTAAATATTCTCTCCTCTTTTACCTTGTTGATTCCCTTTATGTATTTAAAAGTTTCTATCATATCCCCTCTGTCTCGTCTTTCTTCCAAGCTATACATGATAAGGTCCTTTAATCTTTCCTGGTAAGTTTTATTCTGCAATCCATGTACCAGTTTAGTAGCTCTTCTCTGAACTCTCTCCAAAGTATCAATATCCTTCTGGAGATATGGTCTCCAGTACTGAGCACAATACTCCAAATGAGGTCTCACTAGTGCTCTGTAGAGCGGCATGAGCACCTCCCTCTTTCTACTGGTAATTCCTCTCCCTATACACCCAAGCATTCTGCTAGCATTTCCTGCTGCTCTATGACATTGTCTGCCTACCTTTAAGTCTTCTGAAATAATAACCCCTAAATCCCTTTCCTCAGATACTGAGGTTAGCACTGTATCACTGATTTTATATTCTGCTCTTGGGTTTTTACGTCCCAGGTGCATTATCTTGCACTTATCAACATTAAATTTTAGTTGCCATATTTTTGACCATTCCTCTAGTTTTCCTAAGTCCTTTTCCATTTGGTGTATCCCTCCAGGAACATCAACCCTGTTACAAATCTTTGTGTCATCAGCAAAAAGACACACCTTACCATCGAGGCCTTCTGCAATTTCGCTGATAAAGATATTAAACAATATGGGTCCCAGAACAGATCCCTGAGGTACCCCACTGGTAACAAGTCCTTGGTCTGAATATACTCCATTGACTACAACCCTCTGTTGCCTGTCCCTCAGCCACTGCCTAATCCATTCAACAATATGGGAGTCCAAGCCCAAAGACTGCACTTTATTGACAAGCTTTCTATGTGGGACAGTATCAAAAGCCTTACTAAAGTCTAGATAAGCGATGTCTACTGCACCTCCTCCATCTATTATTTTAGTCACCCAATCAAAAAAATCAATAAGATTAGTTTGACATGATCTCCCTGAAGTAAACCCATGCTGTTTTTCATCTTTCAATCCATGGGATTTTAGATGTTCCACAATCCTCTCCTTAAGTATGGTTTCTATTAATTTCCCCACTATTGATGTCAGGCTTACTGGCCTATAGTTGCCCGATTCCTCCCTACTACCTTTCTTGTGAATGGGCACAACATTTGCTAATTTCCAATCTTCTGGGACGACTCCTGTTGCCAGCGATTGGTTAAATAAATCTGTTAATGGTTTTGCTAGTTCAACGCTAAGCTCTTTTAATAGCTTTGGGTGTATCCCATCGGGCCCCTGTGACTTATTTGTATTAATTTTAGACAGCTGACTTAGAACCTCTTCCTCTGTAAAGACACATGCATCAAAAGATTCATTAGTCTTCTTTCCTAACTGAGGTCCTTCTCCTTCATTTTCCTTTGTAAAAACTGAACAGAAATATTCATTGAGGCAGTCAGCTAGTTCTTTATCTTCTTCTATATACCTTCCTTCTTTTGTTTTTAATTTGGTAATTCCTTGTTTTAGTTTCCTTTTTTCATTTATGTATCTGAAGAATGCCTTCTGGCCTTTTTTCCCTGACTGAGCTAATTTCTCTTCTGCCTGTGCTTTGGAAGCTCTTATAACTTGTTTGGCCTCTCTCTGCCTAATCTTATAAATTTGTCTGTCATCCTCGTTTTGTTTTTTTTTTATAATTCCTAAATGCTATCTTTTTGTTTTTAATGATTTTGGCCACTTCTGCTGAGTACCACAGTGGTCTCTTCCTTTTTTTGCTTTTACTGACAAGCCTAATGCAATTTTCTGTTGCCTTCAATAGTGCCACTTTTAAGTAGTCCCATTTCTCCTGGACTCCAATGAAACTGTTCCAGTCTGATAGGGACTTGTATACCACTAATCTAATTTTAGAAAAGTCTGTTTTTCTAAAATCTAAAACTTTTGTTTTTGTGTGGTGTGACTCAGTCACTGTACTTATAGTAAACCACACTGACTGGTGATCACTAGATCCCAAGCTTTCCCCTACAGTAATATCAGATACCAAATTCCCATTTGTGAATACTAAATCTAAAATGGGTTGGCTCCTCCACTACTTGCTGTAGAGATAATCCCAGTAGGGATGTTGATCCTGTGGCCCAATATATAAAATAAATACATGTGAGTAACCAGAAACTAACCATGAATAAGTGAGTATATTATATGTATTGCAAATTTACAATATATAAGACATATATAAAATTTGGTCAGATTTTTTTATTCCATTCTTTGAAATGTATTTTGATTTTTAAACGTAAAAGTAAATTGTTCTTAAAAGATTTGCCCTAACAGTAGAGTGTATGAAGATTAATAATTAACCTTACAATTTCATATTGAACAGAAACACTTGAAATTCTCAACATGTCAGACCAAGGAAAATGAAAGCCTCTCAGAGTAATGAATTAATCTCAATAAATAATCTGCATCTGGATTCATATCTTGAACCACAGTAATTAGCAAGTTATATAACATAGTGTATATTTTTCACATTTTGATGACAAATGCAGAATGTTTTATATGGATAAAATAATAGCATATATGTTTGCAATTCAAATATGCAATTAATTTCTGATTTTCATGTTGTCTGTTTTTATTATAATAGGCCTAGGAACATTTGGAATATATTTTGTCACAGTATGATGCTTCAGTAAGGATGAAATACTTTAAGGAATCTTGAGAATCAAGATAGAAATATTGACTTGGATATACAGGATTCAGTATACTTTCAGTCCAAACAACTGATTTCTGGAATGATTTAAAATGGCCTATTCTAGAATTTGAGCCACTTACTAATGTATTGTTATTATCCAAAATGCTTCCTTTGCTGGCTAGATTCATTTTTCCATTGTATTATACACTGCTCATTTCCATGGTTACAACCACCCTGCAATCCATCAGTGGTGGCCATGCTTGCACACTATAGAAAATAGCACCAGCCTATTTGAGCATCCATGGTCCTGGCCACCAGAGGGCCCAGCACTTTTTCCTATAGTGTGTAAACACAACCACTGCTCTTGGATTGCAGGGTGGTCATAACCATGGAAATGAGTAGTGTATAATGTGATGGAAAAATGAATCTATCCAGCAAAGGAGGCAATATGGACAATCACAATACATTAGTAAGTGCCTTGAATTAACTTTCTTTTCTGTTTATGCTGGGAATTTAGAGCATTATTTATTAACAAGCAAATAAATAATTGCCATAAAGACATAAGGGAGTTTTATCAAATGCTGCTAAAATTCACACATTATTTCTCACACTATATTTGCACCATTGTATGCAGATTTTTGTGCTTCTTGACACTTTTCTAAAGTGGTGAGAAAAGGGACAAGGCTTTAACAGGAGGGGCAGAGCCTCCATGACCCAACTGATTTACTATAATACATAGCATAAACTGATGTAAATTATAGTTTATGCCTACGTCAGCTACTAACTGGTCTAAATATTAGTTTCTGGCGAGATGCACCTAATTATTTTAAGAGACATGTGTCTCTTAATAAATTAAGCACATGTGACTCCAGCACTTAGGAGAAAAGAGAAGATGGAAAGGGTCAGGGTTTGTGCAAATTGAATCCAACTTCTAGGTGGTCCTGGGGGCAGGTTGGACTGCCCCTTGCAGTCATATTATAAATATAAATGGTCATCTTGAGTGGAACATGGTGCTGTATTGTGCACTGCCTCAGTTTGATCCTCCAGAAGTAAAATGGAGGTGTTTAGCTTCTTGTCACAAAAGGGCCTAACACAGTGCTCAAAATGATTGTGTATGGACACTGCCATTGAAAATCGTGACAATCCAGTAAGGTCTCTGGTCTCCAACTATCACATGTGGGAAAGTTCAGGATAACATGGATCATGCTATCTCAGCTTGCTCCAACCACAGGAAAAAGTTTAAACTGTATATTTAAATTTTGAAAATAAATAAATTTATGAAAACAAATAAAAAGCCCATGTAATATTTAAAGGGAGGACATATGCTAGAAAGTTATAGAGACCTTTGTTCATGTGAGTTATAATGATGATGTAAGTTGGGCAATGTACTGAATTCTTCCCAAATGAAAAGATACTAGTTCTGTTTTGGCACCACTTTAACCCCTTAAGGACACAGCCATATTTCACCTTAACCACCTCCGGACCGCCTAACGCACGGATGCGTCCAGAAGGTGGTTGATTCATTCCTCCTGGACGCATCCGTGCGTCATCTCGCGAGACGCGAGATTTCGGTCAGAGCCGGCCCGCGCATGCGCATCGCGGGCAGGCAAAAGTTAAAGTACAAGTTCGTCACCAGCCTGCCAGCAACGATCATTGGGTGGCAGGCTGGCGATTTTCAAAAAAACGAATCACAAGCCGTATAACAGATCATATTAGTAAATATGATCTGTTATATGGCTTGTCTGCTCCTCTGCTGGTCCTTTTCGTCGGTTGGATCCAGCAGAGATATGCCGATATAATTGTATTAGTGTCACCTTAGCTCGCCCTCCACCCAAAACGCAGTGTTTGCCCGATCAGGCCTGATCGGTCGCCCACACGTGCGTTCACCCACGCCCGCCCCGCCGCAGTGACAAAAAAAATATATTTTTTGATCACTGCACATTCACTTTACACGCGCTGCGGCGATAAAAAAAATCAGTTTTGATATTTTTTATCAACCGCAGCGGCCTCCGGTACTTCGCTAGCCTCCCCTTTGTAAGACAGGCTTGCTTTTTTTCTTGGGTAGTCTCAGGGAATACCCCTAAATTTAGTAGTCCAAATGTCAAACAGGGGGTATTCTTCTGAAGAGGCCTACAGGATTCTGACCCAGTCGGATGAGGAGTGGGAACCCTCATCTGACGAATCTAGCGGGTCAGAATATGAACCTGTAGAAAGCAGTGGCTCTCTGACCCAAAGTTCGGACGAGGAGGCTGAGGTCCCTGATAGCACCAGGCATACCCGGCCCCGTGTCGCTAGACCACAGGTTGCGCAGGATCCGCTTCAAGAGCAGCAGAGTGGGGCTGGCGCTGCCGGATCACGTGGTGAGGCATACACCAGCAGCGCAGCCCTTCCTGGACCTAGTACCAGCACTGCCGTACAACATGGTGAAGTAGCGACTGCGAGCACCAGAAGGGCAGTTGAAGCTGGTACGGTGGCACGTGCAGTAGTTACCCCGTCGCAGCCACCGCACAGACAGGCCCGTAGAGCCCCTAGAATCCCTGAGGTGCTGGCAAACCCTGATTGGCAGTCACCAACTTCAGCCGCACCATTAGTTCCCCCTTTCACCGCCCAGTCTGGAGTTCGGGTTGAGACGGCTCAGATCGGTTCGGCCCTGGGATTTTTTGAGCTGTTCTTGACTGCGGAGCTCTTAGACTTAGTTGTGGCAGAAACAAATCGGTATGCCACACAATTTATAACCAACAACCCGGGAAGCTTTTATGCCCAGCCTTTCCGGTGGAAACCAGTCCAAGTTTCCGAAATTTAAATTTTTCTTGGTTTTCTCCTCAACATAGGTCTAACTAAAAAGCATGAATTGCGGTCATATTGGTCCACGAACCCAATTCATCACATGCCCATGTTCTCTGCTGCTATGTCCAGGACACGATTTGAGACCATCCTGCGTTTCCTGCACTTTAGCGACAACACCACCTCCCGTCCCAGAGGCCACCCAGCTTTTGACCGGCTCCACAAAATTCGGCCCCTCATATACCATTTCAACCAGAAATTTGCAGATTTGTATACCCCAGAGCAAAACATCTGCATAGACGAGTCCCTAATACATTTTACCGGGCGCCTTGGCTTCAAACAATACATCCCAAGCAAGCGTGCCCGGTATGGGGTCAAATTGTATAAGCTCTGTGAAAGGGCCACAGGCTATACCCACAAATTTCGTGTCTATGAGGGAAAAGATCAGACCCTGGAGCCGGTCGGTTGCCCTGACTACCTGGGGAGCAGTGGGAAGACAGTCTGGGACTTGGTGTCACCCTTATTCGGCAAGGGGTACCATCTTTATGTGGACAATTTCTACACAAGTGTGGCCCTCTTTAGGCATTTGTTTCTAGAACGGATTTGCGCCTGTGGCACCGTGCGACCTAGTCGCCGGGGCTCCCCCCAATGGCTCGTTACCACCCGTCTTGCAAGGGGGGAGAGGGCTGCCTTGTGTAACGAAGAACTGCTCGCGGTGAAATGGAGAGACAAGCGTGACGTTTACATGCTCTCCTCCATTCACGCAGACACGACAATCCAAATTGAGCGAGCAACCTGTGTCATTGAAAAGCCCCTCTCAGTCCACGACTATAATTTGCTCATGGGAGGGGTGGACTTCAATGACCAGATGTTGTCTCCATATTTAGTTTCCCGCAGAACCAGACGCTGGTATAAGAAGGTGTCTGTATATTTGATTCAATTGGCTCTGTATAATAGTTTTGTTCTCTACAGTAAGGCTGGGAGAACACGATCCTTCCTTAAATTCCAGGAAGAGATCATCGAGAACCTCCTGTATCCAGAAGGTTCCGTGGCCCCATCCACCAGTGTAGTGAGCCGTCTACACGAGCGACATTTCCCCAATGTCGTTGCTGGTACCTCAACCCAACCGTCCCCCGAAAAAGATGTTGTGTCTGTAGCAGGAGTGGAATAAGGCGTGACACCCGCTATTTCTGTCCTGACTGTCCTGACCACCCTGCCCTATGCTTAGGAGAGTGTTTCCGGAAGTACCACACACAGGTACACCTAGCATAGGGATCACATCTCACCAGGACAGGCACATAGGGCTATTAGGGCCCATTCACTCACAGCTGCTGCAAACGTCTCCTTTCACATGGGACAAAGTGCATAACGCACTTCGCCACATCTTTGGGCGATTTGCGCTTTGCACATTGACCCATGGGGAAGGAAAAGTTTGTTCTATAAAGGTAAAAAATAAATAAAAAAAAACACCAGTAAGCAAAAGGTTAATGTTCAGTTCAAAAAGTTAAAGTTTAGATGTTCTCTTCCAAAGTTAATAAAATTATTGTGTTGCGGCCTGGTTTTTTCTTTTTTTTTTTACCTTCCAGGTGGACCAACCGATCGACTAGCTGCAGCACTGATGTGCATTCTGACAGAAGCATTGCGCTGCTGTCAGATTACACGCAAGTCGGTGTATGCGGCGCTGCAAGACGAGATTTCTCCTCTGCAGTAAAAGATACGTTTGCCGAGGCATATGAGTTGAGGAGGTGGCGGTGTTCCTATGCTTTGGCAAACACTTTGTATATAAAAAAAAAAAATGAATCCCGGCAATGATTTATTCATCCACATCGATTGATGTGAATGGAGAAATCTGGTTTGCCAGGGCATACGAGCTAAGTGGGTATGGATGTTGGGCGGAGCTCCTATGTCCTGGCAGACGCCTTTCCCCTCCTTTTTTTTTTTGGCAGAGATTTTTTTCATCCACATTGATCGATGCGAATGAAGAAATCTGTGCCGTTCATTTTTTTCTTTCAGCCCAGAGGCTGAACGGAAAAAAAAAATCTCATTACCCGTATGCTCAATATAAGGAGAATAGCAGAAACTCCTAATGCTGGGCATACATGTAATGATTGCGGAGACCCTCAAATGCCAGGGCAGTACAAACACCCCACAAATAACACCATTTTGGAAAGAAGACACCCCAAGGTATTCGCTGAGGGGCATATTCTTGGCAAATATCTTGGCAAAAGACAACTTTTCCCATTTTTTTATACAAAGTTGGCATTTGACCAAGATATTTCTCTCACCCAGCATAGGTATATGTAAAATGACACCCCAAAACACATTCCCCAACTTCTCCTGAATACGGAGATACCACATGTGTGACACTTTTTTGCAGCCTAGGTGGGCAAAGGGGCCCACATTCGAATGAGCACCTTTCGGATTTCACCGGCCATTTTTTACAGAATTTGATTTCAAACTCCTTACCACACATTTGGGCCCCTAGAATGCCAGGGCAGTATAACTACCCCACAAGTGACCCCATTTTGGAAAGAAGACACCCCAAGGTATTCCGTGAGGGGCATGGCGAGTTCCTAGAATTTTTTATTTTTTGTCACAAGTTAGTGGAAAATGATGATTTATTTTTTATTTTTTTTTTCTTACAAAGTCTCATATTCCACTAACTTGTGACAAAAAATAAAAACTTCCATGAACTCACTATGCCCATCAGTGAATACCTTGGGGTGTCTTCTTTCCAAAATGGGGTCACTTGTGGGGTAGTTATACTGCCCTGGCATTCTAGGGGCCCAAATGTGTGGTAAGGAGTTTGAAATCAAATTCTGTAAAAAATGGCCGGTGAAATCCGAAAGGTGCTCTTTGGAATGTGGGCCCCTTTGCCCACCTAGGCTGCAAAAAAGTGTCACACATGTGGTATCACCGTATTCAGGAGAAGTTGGGGAGTGTGTTTTGGGGTGTCATTTTACATATACCCATGCTGGGTGAGAGAAATATCTTGGCAAAAGACAACTTTTCCCATTTTTTTATACAAAGTTGGCATTTGACCAAGATATTTATCTACTATTGGCATGGCTGTGATTGGCCAACTGCAGCAGGTGACCCAGCCTTTATTGAAGCTGGAGTCACGTAGCGCCGCCCGTCACTCTGCTCGGATTAGTGTAGGGAGAGGCTGCTGTGAGGGAGAGATCAGGGAGAAATCTTATCAAGAACTGGTTTACGTACTCAGCGATCTACAGAAAAAGTGTTTTGTGGGTGCAGTGCACAATTTTTTTAAGCCTGCCCTGAGCCAACTACTGCTGAAAACGAACTTTTTTTTCTTCAGTTAGTCAATATCAATACATGATCGGCAGCCATTTTATGCAATGATAGTGCACCAGCATAGGCTATCTGCAAGTCCAGAAATACAGCTTTGGCATACTGGGGTGAAAAAACCCTCTAATATATTGCACATCTGGGATTACACGTGCATAAGTGACTGTCACATTTAGGACAGAAATACAGCTTTTTGGTTAGGGTGAAAAAACCCTCTAATATACTGCACATCTGGGATTACATGTGCATAAGTGACTGTCACATTTAGGACAGAAATACAGCTTTTTGGTTAGGGTGAAAAAACCCTCTAATATACTGCACATCTGGTATTAGACAAGCATAAGTGACTGTCACATTTAGGCCATAAATACAACTTTTTGGTTACTGGGGTGAAAAAAGCCTCTCATATACTGCACATCTGGGATTACACGTGCATAAGTGACTGTCACATTTAGGCCATAAATACGGCTTTGGCATACTGGGGTAAAAAAGTCTCTCATATATTGCACATCTGGGATTACACGTGCATAAGTGACTGTCACATTTAGGACAGAAATACAGCTTTTTGGTTAGGGTGAAAAACCCCTCTAATATACTGCACATCTGGGATTACACGTGCATAAGTGACTGTCACATTTAGGACAGAAATACAGCTTTTTGGTTAGGGTGAAAAAACCCTCTAATATACTGCACATCTGGTATTAGACAAGCATAAGTGACTGTCACATTTAGGCCATAAATACGCCTTTGGCATACTAGGGTAAAAAATCCTCTCATATACTGCACATCTGGGATTACACGTGCATAAATGACTGTCACATTTAGGACAGAAATACAGCTTTTTGGTTAGGGTGAAAAAACCCTCTAATATACTGCACATCTGGGATTACACGTGCATAAGTGACTGTCACATTTAGGACAGAAATTCAGCTTTTTGGTTAGGGTGAAAAAACCCTCTAATATACTGCACATCTGGGATTAGACAAGCATAAGTGACTGTCACATTTAGGCCATAAATACGGCTTTTTGGTTACTGTGGTGAAAAAAGCTTCTGATATACTGCACATCTAGGATTAGACATGCATAAGTGACTGTCACATTTAGGCCATAAATACTGCTTTTTGGTTACTGGGGAGAAAAAAGCCTCTGCTATACTACACATCTGGGATAAGACGTGCATAAGTGAGTGTCACATTTAGGCCACAAATACCGCTGTCATATAGAGTTAAAAAAAAAAATAGAGTGCAATACCCTACATCAGGGTTTATATTTGCGGTTAATTATTTTTAACATACTTAACCACTTTTTACTTTGCTTAATGAACGCTAACTATGAGGCAAACATCTAATAAGGGACGCGGTCATGGTCGTGGTGGTGTTGGGGGAGCCTCTGGTACAGGGAGAGGACGTGGCCGTTCTGCCACAGCTACACGTCCTACTGAACCTACTACCTCAGGTCCCAGTAGCAGCCAGAATCTACAGCGATATTTGGTCGGGCCAAAGCCGTTCTAAGGTTTGTAAGGCCTGAGCAAGTACAGGCACTAGTCAGTTGGGTGGCCGACAGAGGATCCTGCACGTTCACATTATCTCCCACCCAGTCTTCTGCAGAAAGCGCACAGGTGGCGCCTGAAATCCATGCCAATCAGTCTGTCACATCACCCCCTAGCATATCGGGGAACCTGTCTGAGCCTCAAGTCATGCAGCAGTCTCTTATGCTGTTTGAAGACTCTGCTGGCAGGGTTTCCCAAGGGCATCCACCTAGCCCTTCCCCAGGGGTGGAAGACATAGAATGCACTGACGCGCAACCACTTATGTTTCCTGATGAGGACATGGGAATACCACCTCAGCACGTCTCTGATGATGACGAAACACAGGTGCCAACTGCTGCGCCTTTCTGCAGTGTGCAGACCGAAAAGGAGGTCAGGGAGGAAGACTAGGTGGAAGACGATGCAGGGGACGATGAGGTCCTAGACCCCACATGGAATGAAGGTCGTGCCACTGACTTTCAGAGTTCAGAGGAAGAGGCAGTGGTGAGACCGAGCCAACAGCGTAGCAAAAGCGGGAGCAGGATGCAAAAGCAGAGCAGCCGTCGCCAAACAGTTCGCCTGCTACTGGCCACCGTCACCAGGGACCGAGCACACCAAAGGTAGCTTCAAGAAGTTCCCTGGCATGGTACTTGTTCACACAATGTGCTGACGACAAGACCCGAGTGGTTTGCACGCTGTGCCATCAGAGCCTGAAGCGAGGCATTAACGTTCTGAACCTTAGCACAACCTGCATGACCAGGCATCTACATGCGAGACACGGGCTGCAGTGGAGTAAGCATGTTCAAATCCAAAAAAGGGCTCAGGCCCCTCCTGCTCCCTCTTCTGCTGCTGCCTCAGCCTCTTCCTCCGCCTCTGGAGGAACGTTGGCACCTGCCGCCCAGCAAACAGAGGATGTGCCACCACCTCCGTCACCAAGCATCTCCCCCATGTCACACGGAACCGTTCAGCTCTCCATCTCACAAACCTTTGAGAGAAAGCGTAAATTCCCACCTAGCCACCCTGGCCCTGAATAACAGCATTTCTAAACTGCTGGCCTTTGAAATGTCATTCAGGCTGGTGGAGACGGACAGCTTCAAACAGCTCATGTCGCTTGCTGTCCCACAGTACGCCGTTCCCAGCCGCCACTACTTCTCCAGGAGAGCCGTGCCCTCCCTGCACAACCAAGTATCGGATAAAATTAAGTGTGCACTGCGCAACGCCATCTGTGGCAAGGTCCACCTAACCACAGATACGTGGACCAGTAAGCACGGCCAGGGATGCTATATCTCCCTAACTGCACACTGGGTAAATGTAGTGGCGGCTGGGCCCCAGGCGGAGAGCTGTTTGGCGCATGTCCTTCCGCCGCCAAGGATCGCAGGGCATCATTCTTTGCCTCCTCTTCCTACTCGGCTTCCTCCTCCTCTTCTACCACCTCCTCATCCGGTCAGCGACAGACCTTCACCACCAACTTCAGCACAGCCCAGGTAAACGTCAGCAGGCCATTCTGAAACTGATGTGTTTGGGGGATAGGCCCCACACCGCGCAGGAGTTGTGGCGGGGTATAGAACAACAGAGCGACGAGAAGTTGCTGCCAGTGGGCCTCAAGCCCGGCCTGGTGATGTGCGATAATGGGCAAAATCTCGTTGCAGCTCTCGGACTAGCCGGTTTGACGCACATCCCTTGCCTGGCTCATGTGCTGAATTTGGTGGTGCAGAAATTCATTCACAACTACCCCGACATGTCTGAGCTGCTGCATAAAGTGCGGGCCATCTGTGCGCGCTTCCGGTGTTCTCATCCTGCCGCCGCTCGGCTGTCTGCTCTACAGCGTAACTTCGGCCTTCCCGCTCACCCACTCATATGCAACGTGCCCACCAGGTGGAACTCCACCTTGCACATGCTGGAGAGACTGTGCGAGCAGCAGCAGGCCATAGTGGAGTTTCAGCTGCAGCACGCACAGGTGAGTGGCACTGTGAAACAGCACCACTTCACCGCCAATGACTGGGCCTTCATGACGCCGTTATCAGCGTTACAATACCACTTCTATGTCTCATTGAGAAAACACTTAGGGCGATGATGGAAGAGGATGTGGCCCAGGACGAGGAGGAGGAAGAGGGATCATCTCTAACACTTTCAGGCCAGTCTTTTAAAAGTGGCTCAGAAAGACGATTTTTGCAACAGCAGAGGCCAGGTACAAATTTGGCCAGCCAGGGCCCACTACTGGAGGACGAGGAGGATGAGGAGGAGGAGGAGAATGGGGATGAAGCATGTTCACAGCGGGGTGGTATCCAACGCAGCTCGGGCCAATCACTGGTGCGTGGCTGGGGGGATACAGAGGATGCAGACGATACCCCTCCCACAGAGGACAGCTTGTCCTTACCTCTGGGCAGCCTGGCACACATGAGCGACTACATGCTGCAATGCCTGCGCAACGACTGCAGAGTTGCCCACATTTTAACGTGTGCTGACTACTGGGTGGCCACCCTGCTGGATCCCTGTTACAAAGACAATGTACCGTCCTTAATTCCCTCACTGGAGCGTGATCGGAAGATGCGCGACTACAGGCGCACGCTGGTAGATGCGCTCCTGAGAGCATTCCCGACTGACGCCGGGGGACAAGTGGAAGCACAAGGCAAAGGCAGGGGAGGAGGAAGAGGTCGCCAACGCAGCTGTGTCAGCGCCAGCACCTCATAAGGCAGGGTTAGCATGGCCGACATGTGGAAAAGCTTTGACACCTCGCCGTAACAACCGGCCCCAACTGCTGATATGGAGCGTGTTAGCAGGAGGCAGCATTTGAACAACATGGTGGAACAGTACCTGTGCACACGCCTACACGTACTGACTGATGGTTCTGCCCCATTCAAATTCTGGGTCTCCAAATTGTCCACATGGCCAGAGCTTGCCCTGTATGCCTTGGAGGTGCTGGCCTGCCCCAGCCAGTGTACTCTCTGAACGTGTATTTAGCACGGCAGGAGGCGTCATTACAGACAGACGCAGCCGCCTGTCCACAGCCAACGTGGACAAGCTCACGTTCATTAAAATGAACCAGGCTTGGATCCCACAAGACTTGTCTGTACCTTGGGCAGAATAGACATTTATACCACCATCAAACATACATTTTTGTACTCAAGTCAAGTGCAATGATTCTTTGTTTTCTTTTTCTTTATTTGTCCCAATATTTTGGGGGCTACCTACCCCAATAAAAAAAATAAAAAAACATTGTTGGCTACCTGTTCCTCCTCCATTGCTGCCTCCACCTACAACACCACATTCACCGCCTCCTCAACCTCCGAATCCATATCCACCTTCTTCTCTGAGTTGCAGGTTAATAATTTGTAATTTTTAGTTATTATATTTCATTTTAAGTTATTTTCCTATCCACATTTGTTTGCAGAGCAGTTGCCATGCTCTTAAGCATATTTGTCTGCCTTTTACATCCCTCTAGCCTTTTCAAGGACTACAGGGAGTGCAGAATTATTAGGCAAGTTGTATTTTTGAGGATTAATTTTATTATTGAACAACAACCATGTTCTCAATGAACCCAAAAAACTCATTAATATCAAAGCTGAATATTTTTGGAAGTAGTTTTTAGTTTGTTTTTAGTTTTAGCTATTTTAGGGGGATATCTGTGTGTGCAGGTGACTATTACTGTGCATAATTATTAGGCAACTTAACAAAAAACAAATATATACCCATTTCAATTATTTATTTTTACCAGTGAAACCAATATAACATCTCAACATTCACAAATATACATTTCTGACATTCAAAAACAAAACAAAAACAAATCAGTGACCAATATAGCCACCTTTCTTTGCAAGGACACTCAAAAGCCTGCCATCCATGGATTCTGTCAGTGTTTTAATCTGTTCACCATCAACATTGCGTGCAGCAACAACCACAGCCTCCCAGACACTGTTCAGAGAGGTGTACTGTTTTCCCTCCTTGTAAATCTCACATTTGATGATGGACCACAGGTTCTCAATGGGGTTCAGAGCAGGTGAACAAGGAGGCCATGTCATTAGATTTTCTTCTTTTATACCCTTTCTTGCCAGCCACGCTGTGGAGTACTTGGACGCGTGTGATGGAGCATTGTCCAGCATGAAAATCATGTTTTTCTTGAAGGATGCAGACTTCTTCCTGTACCACTGCTTGAAGAAGGTGTCTTCCAGAAACTGGCAGTAGGACTGGGAGTTGAGCTTGACTCCATCCTCAACCCGAAAAGGCCCCACAAGCTCATCTTTGATGATACCAGCCCAAACCAGTACTCCACCTCCACCTTGCTGGCGTCTGAGTCGGACTGGAGCTCTCTGCTCCTTACCAATCCAGCCACGGGCCCATCCATCTGGCCCATCAAGACTCACTCTCATTTCATCAGTCCATTAAACCTTAGAAAAATCAGTCTTGAGATATTTCTTGCCCCACTCTTGACGTTTCAGCTTGTGTGTCTTGTTCAGTGGTGGTCGTCTTTCAGCCTTTCTTACCTTGGCCATGTCTCTGAGTATTGCACACCTTGTGCTTTTGGGCACTCCAGTGATGTTGCAGCTCTGAAATATGGCCAAACTGGTGGCAAGTGGCATCTTGGCAGCTGCACGCTTGACTTTTCTCAGTTCATGGGCAGTTATTTTGCGCCTTGGTTTTTCCACACGCTTCTTGCGACCCTGTTGACTATTTTGAATGAAACGCTTGATTGTTCGATGATCACGCTTCAGAAGCTTTGCAATTTTAAGAGTGCTGAATCCCTCTGCAAGATATCTCACTATTTTTGACTTTTCTGAGCCTGTCAAGTCCTTCTTTTGACCCATTTTGCCAAAGGAAAGGAAGTTGCCTAATAATTATGCACACCTAATATAGGGTGTTGATGTCATTAGACCACACCCCTTCTCATTACAGAGATGCACATCACCTAATATGCTTAATTGGTAGTAGGCTTTCGAGCCTATACAGCTTGGAGTAAGACAACATGAATAAGGAGGATGATGTGGTCAAAATACTCATTTGCCTAATAATTCTGCACTCCCTGTATTTTAGAGCCATTTTAATTTAAAAAAAAGTGCCAATTTTAGTGCCCTAAATGGAATTTTCAATTGTCGGGTGACATTTTACCATTTTTGGCGTACACAAACCCTGCTGTGCCTGGGTGACAGGGGCCAAAATCTCTCAAAATCTTCTGTTCTATTGCTGGGTGACAAGATCCCCATTTTGCCGTGAATGAACCCCTGCTGTGCCTGGCTGACAGGGGCCTAGATCTCTCAAAATCCTCTGTTCTATTGCTGGGTGACATAAACCCCCTTTTGCCGTGAATGAACCCCTGCTCTGCATTGCTGACAGGGGCCTAAATCTCTTAAAATCCTCTTTTGTATTGCTGGGTGACATGAATCCCCTTTTGCCGTGAATGAACCCCTGCTGTGCCTGGGTGACAGGGGCCTAAATCTCTCAAATCCTCTGTTGTATTGCTGGGTGACATGAACCCCCTTTTGCCGTGAATGAACTCCTGCTCTGCATTGCTGACAAGGGCCTAAATCTCTCAAAATCCTCTGTTCTATTGCCCGGTGACATGAAACCCCTTCTGCCGTGAATGAACCCCTGCTGTGCCTGGGTGACAGGGGCCTAAATCTCTCAAAATCATCTGTTCTATTGCTGGGTGACATGAACCCCCTTTTGCCGTGATTAATCCCCTGCTCTGCATTGCTGACAGGGGCCTAAATCTCTCAAAATCCTCTGTTCTATTGCTGGGTGACATGATCCCCCTTTTGCCGTGAATGAACCCCTGCTGTGCCTGGGTGACAGGGGCCTAAATCTCCCAAAATCCTCTGTTCTATTGCTGTGTGACATGAACCCCTTATGCGTGAATGAATCCCTGCTCTGCATTGCTGACAGGGGCCTAAATCTCTTAAAATCCTCTTTTGTATTGCTGGGTGACATGAACCCCCTTTTGCCATGAATGAACTCCTGCTCTGCATTGCTGACATCGGCCTAAATCTCTCAAAATCCTCTGTTCTATTGCTGGGTGAAATGAACCCCCTTTTGCCGTGAATGAACCCCTGCTGTGCCTGGGTGACAGGGGCCTAAATCTCTCAAAATCCTCTGTTCTATTGCTGAGTGACATGATCCCCCTTTTGCTGTGAATGAACCCCTGCTGTGCCTGGGTGACAGGGGCCTAAATCTCTCAAAATCGTCTGCTTTATTGCTGGGTGACATGAACCCCCTTTTGCCGTGAATGAACCCCTGCTCTGCATTGCTGACAGGGGCCTAAATCTCTCAAAATCCTCTGTTCTATTGCTGGGTGACATGAACCCCTTATGCGTGAATGAACCCCTGCTGTGCCTGGGTGACAGGGTCCTAAATCTCTCAAAATCCTCTGTTCTATTGCTGGGTGACAAGATCCCCATTTTGCCGTGAATGAACCCCTGCTGTGCCTGGGTGACAGGGGCCTAGATCTCTCAAAATCCTCTGTTCTATTGCTGGGTGACATGAACCCTCTTCTGCCGTGAATGAACCCCTGCTGTGCCTAAATGACAGGGGCCTAAATCTCTCAAAATCCTCTGTTCTATTGCGGAGTGACATGATCCCCCTTTTGCTGTGAATGAACCCCTGCTGTGCCTGGGTGACAGGGGCCTAAATCTCTCAAAATCGTCTGCTTTATTGCTGGGTGACATGAACCCCCTTTTGCCGTGAATTGAACCCCTGCTCTGCATTGCTGACAGGGGCCTAAATCTCTCAAAATCCTCTGTTCTATTGCTGGGTGACATGAACCCCTTTTGCGTGAATGAACCCCTGCTGTGCCTGGGTGACAGGGGCCTAAATCTCTCAAAATCCTCTGTTCTATTGCTGGGTGACAAGATCCCCATTTTGCCGTGAATGAACCCCTGCTATGCCTGGGTGACAGGGGCCTAGATCTCTCAAAATCCTCTGTTCTATTGCTGGGTGACATAAACCCCCTTTTGCCGTGAATGAACCCCTGCTCTACATTGCTGACAGGGGCCTAAATCTCTTAAAATCCTCTTTTGTATTGCTGGGTGACATGAACCCCCTTTTTGCCGTGAATGAACTCCTGCTCTGCATTGCTGACATCAGCCTAAATCTCTCAAAATCCTCTGTTCTATTGCTGGGTGAAATGAACCCCCTTTTGCCTTGAATGAACCCCTGCTGTGCCTAGGTGACAGGGGCCTAAATCTCTCAAAATCCTCTGTTCTATTGCTGGGTGACATCAACCCCCTTTTGCCATGAATGAACTCCTGCTGTGCCTGGGTGACAGGGGCCTAAATCTCTCAAAATCGTCTGCTTTATTTTTGGGTGACATGAACCCCCTTTTGCCGTGAATGAACCCCTGCTCTGCATTGCTGACAGGGGCCTAAATCTCTCAAAATCTTCTGTTCTATTGCTGGGTGACATGAAACCCCTTCTGCCGTGAATGAACCCCTGCTGTGCCTGGGTGACAGGGGCCTAAATCTCTCAAAATCATCTGTTCTATTGCTGGGTGACATGAACCCCCTTTTGCCGTGATTAATCCCCTGCTCTGCATTGCTGACAGGGGCCTAAATCTCTCAAAATCCTCTGTTCTATTGCTGGGTGACATGATCCCCCTTTTGCCGTGAATGAACCCCTGCTGTGCCTGGGTGACAGGGGCCTAAATCTCTCAAAATCCTCTGTTCTATTGCTGGGTGACATGAACCCCTTTTGCATGAATGAACCCCTGCTGTGTCTGGGTGACAGGGGCCTAAATCTCTCAAAATCCTCTGTTCTATTGCTGGGTGACAAGATCCCCATTTTGCCGTGAATGAACCCCTGCTGTGCCTGGGTGACAGGGGCCTAGATCTTTCAAAATCATCTGTTCTATTGCTGGGTGACATAAACCCCCTTTTGCCGGGAATGAACCCCTGCTCTGCATTGCTGACAGAGGCCTAAATCTCTTAAAATCCTCTTTTGTATTGCTGGGTGACATGAACCCCCTTTTGCCGTGAATGAACTCCTGCTCTGCATTGCTGACATCGGCCTAAATCTCTCAAAATCCTCTGTTCTATTGCTGGGTGAAATGAACCCCCTTTTGCCGTGAATGAACCTCTGCTGTGCCTGGGTGACGGGCCTAAATCTCTCAAAATCCTCTGTTCTATTGCTGAGTGACATGATCCCCCTTTTGCTGTGAATGAACCCCTGCTGTGCCTGGGTGACAGGGCCCTAAATCTCTCAAAATCGTCTGCTTTATTGCTGGGTGACATGAACCCCCTTTTGCCGTGAATGAACCCCTGCTCTGCAATGCTGACAGGGGCCTAAATCTCTTAAAATCCTCTGTTCTATTGCTGGGTGACATGAACCCCTTTTGCCGTGAATGAACCCCTGCTGTGCCTCGGTGACAGGGGCCTAAATCTCTCAAAATCCTCTGTTCTATTGCTGGGTGACATGATCTACCTTTTGCCGTGAATGAACCCCTGCTGTGCCTGGGTGACAGGGGCCTAAATCTCTCAAAATCCTCTGTTCTATTGCTGGGTGACATGAACCCCCTTTTGCCGTGAATGAACCCCTGCTCTGCATTGCTGACAGGGGCCTAAATCTCTTAAAATCCTCTGTTCTATTGCTGGGTGACATGAACCCCTTTTGCCGTGAATGAACCCCTGCTGTGCCTGGGTGACAGGGGCCTAAATCTCTCAAAATCCTCTGTTCTATTGCTGGGTGACAAGATCCCCATTTTGCCGTGAATGAACCCCTGCTGTGCCTGGGTGACAGGGGCCTAGATCTTTCAAAATCATCTGTTCTATTGCTGGGTGACATAAACCCCCTTTTGCCGGGAATGAACCCCTGCTCTGCATTGCTGACAGAGGCCTAAATCTCTTAAAATCCTCTGTTCTATTGCTGGGTGACAAGATCCCCATTTTGCCGTGAATGAACCCCTGCTGTGCCTGGGTGACAGGGGCCTAGATCTCTCAAAATCCTCTGTTCTATTGCTGGGTGACATGAACCCCCTTCTGCCGTGAATGAACCCCTGCTGTTCCTAAATGACAGGGGCCTAAATCTCTCA
Organism: Bufo bufo; assembly: GCF_905171765.1. Lineage (NCBI taxonomy): Eukaryota > Metazoa > Chordata > Amphibia > Anura > Bufonidae > Bufo > Bufo bufo. The sequence continues at coordinate 208,240,577 of NC_053393.1, forward strand.
AAATCCTCTGTTCTATTGCGGAGTGACATGATCCCCCTTTTGCTGTGAATGAACCCCTGCTGTGCCTGGGTGACAGGGGCCTAAATCTCTCAAAATCGTCTGCTTTATTGCTGGGTGACATGAACCCCCTTTTGCCGTGAATTGAACCCCTGCTCTGCATTGCTGACAGGGGCCTAAATCTCTCAAAATCCTCTGTTCTATTGCTGGGTGACATGAACCCCTTTTGCGTGAATGAACCCCTGCTGTGCCTGGGTGACAGGGGCCTAAATCTCTCAAAATCCTCTGTTCTATTGCTGGGTGACAAGATCCCCATTTTGCCGTGAATGAACCCCTGCTATGCCTGGGTGACAGGGGCCTAGATCTCTCAAAATCCTCTGTTCTATTGCTGGGTGACATAAACCCCCTTTTGCCGTGAATGAACCCCTGCTCTACATTGCTGACAGGGGCCTAAATCTCTTAAAATCCTCTTTTGTATTGCTGGGTGACATGAACCCCCTTTTTGCCGTGAATGAACTCCTGCTCTGCATTGCTGACATCAGCCTAAATCTCTCAAAATCCTCTGTTCTATTGCTGGGTGAAATGAACCCCCTTTTGCCTTGAATGAACCCCTGCTGTGCCTAGGTGACAGGGGCCTAAATCTCTCAAAATCCTCTGTTCTATTGCTGGGTGACATCAACCCCCTTTTGCCATGAATGAACTCCTGCTGTGCCTGGGTGACAGGGGCCTAAATCTCTCAAAATCGTCTGCTTTATTTTTGGGTGACATGAACCCCCTTTTGCCGTGAATGAACCCCTGCTCTGCATTGCTGACAGGGGCCTAAATCTCTCAAAATCTTCTGTTCTATTGCTGGGTGACATGAAACCCCTTCTGCCGTGAATGAACCCCTGCTGTGCCTGGTTGACAGGGGCCTAAATCTCTCAAAATCATCTGTTCTATTGCTGGGTGACATGAACCCCCTTTTGCCGTGATTAATCCCCTGCTCTGCATTGCTGACAGGGGCCTAAATCTCTCAAAATCCTCTGTTCTATTGCTGGGTGACATGATCCCCCTTTTGCCGTGAATGAACCCCTGCTGTGCCTGGGTGACAGGGGCCTAAATCTCTCAAAATCCTCTGTTCTATTGCTGGGTGACATGAACCCCTTTTGCATGAATGAACCCCTGCTGTGTCTGGGTGACAGGGGCCTAAATCTCTCAAAATCCTCTGTTCTATTGCTGGGTGACAAGATCCCCATTTTGCCGTGAATGAACCCCTGCTGTGCCTGGGTGACAGGGGCCTAGATCTTTCAAAATCATCTGTTCTATTGCTGGGTGACATAAACCCCCTTTTGCCGGGAATGAACCCCTGCTCTGCATTGCTGACAGAGGCCTAAATCTCTTAAAATCCTCTTTTGTATTGCTGGGTGACATGAACCCCCTTTTGCCGTGAATGAACTCCTGCTCTGCATTGCTGACATCGGCCTAAATCTCTCAAAATCCTCTGTTCTATTGCTGGGTGAAATGAACCCCCTTTTGCCGTGAATGAACCTCTGCTGTGCCTGGGTGACGGGCCTAAATCTCTCAAAATCCTCTGTTCTATTGCTGAGTGACATGATCCCCCTTTTGCTGTGAATGAACCCCTGCTTTGCCTGGGTGACAGGGCCCTAAATCTCTCAAAATCGTCTGCTTTATTGCTGGGTGACATGAACCCCCTTTTGCCGTGAATGAACCCCTGCTCTGCAATGCTGACAGGGGCCTAAATCTCTTAAAATCCTCTGTTCTATTGCTGGGTGACATGAACCCCTTTTGCCGTGAATGAACCCCTGCTGTGCCTCGGTGACAGGGGCCTAAATCTCTCAAAATCCTCTGTTCTATTGCTGGGTGACATGATCTACCTTTTGCCGTGAATGAACCCCTGCTGTGCCTGGGTGACAGGGGCCTAAATCTCTCAAAATCCTCTGTTCTATTGCTGGGTGACATGAACCCCCTTTTGCCGTGAATGAACCCCTGCTCTGCATTGCTGACAGGGGCCTAAATCTCTTAAAATCCTCTGTTCTATTGCTGGGTGACATGAACCCCTTTTGCCGTGAATGAACCCCTGCTGTGCCTGGGTGACAGGGGCCTAAATCTCTCAAAATCCTCTGTTCTATTGCTGGGTGACATTGCAATGAGCAGGACCATGGTACGGTGGCCAGTGTTGCAGTGGGTCAGGATATGTGTATGAAAGTCTATAGGTAGTTTGTGACGCCAATTGCAGCTTGCGCAGGTACTATAGCAGGGCCCTTTAAGATGTAATAACTCACGTACCAGGTGAGGAATGCCAGAGTGGGGATAATGTCTCTGTGTAATGTCAAAATGTCTCAAAATCCTCTGTTCTATTGCTGGGTGACATGAACCCCCTTTTGCCGTGAATGAACCCTTGCTCTGCATTGCTGACAGGGGCCTAAATCTCTCAAAATCCTCTGTTGTATTGCTGGGTGACATGAACCCCTTTTGCCGTGAATGAAATCCTGCTGTGCCTAGGTGACAGGGGCCTAAATCTCTCAAAATCCTCTGTTCTATTGCTGGGTGACATTGCAATGAGTAGGACCATGGTACGGTGGCCAGTGTTGCAGTGGGTCAGGATATGTGTATGAAAGTCTATAGATAGTTCGTGACGCCAATTGCAGCTTGCGCAGGTACTATATATAGCAGAGCCCTTTAAGATGTAATAACTCACGTACCAGGTGAGGAATGCCAGAGTGGGGATAATGTCTCTGTGTAATGTCAAAATCTCTCAAAATCCTCTGTTCTATTGTTGGGTGACATGAACCCCCTTTTGCCGTGAATGAACCCTTGCTCGGCATTGCTGACAGGAGCCTAAATCTCTCAAAATCGTCTATTATATTGCTGGGTGACATGAACCCCTTTTGCCGTGAATGAAATCCTGCTGTGCCTAGGTGACAGGGGCCTAAATCTCTCAAAATCCTCTGTTCTATTGCTGGGTGACATTGCAATGAGCTGGACCATGGTACGGTGGCCAGTGTTGCAGTGGGTCAGGATATGTGTATGAAAGTCTATAGGTAGTTCGTGACGCCAATTGCAGCTTGCGCAGGTACTATAGCAGGGCCCTTTAAGATGTAATAACTCACGTACCAGGTGAGGAATGCCAGAGTGGGGATAATGTCTCTGTGTAATGTCAAAATCTCTCAAAATCCTCTGTTCTATTGTTGGGTGACATGAACCCCCTTTTGCCGTGAATGAACCCTTGCTCTGCATTGCTGACAGGAGCCTAAATCTCTCAAAATCCTCTGTTGTATTGCTGGGTGACATGAACCCCTTTTGCCGTGAATGAAATCCTGCTGTGCCTAGGTGACAGGGGCCTAAATCTCTCAAAATCCTCTGTTCTATTGCTGAGTGACATGATCCCCCTTTTGCCGTGAATGAACCCCTGCTGTGCCTGGGTGACAGGTGCCTAAATCTCTCAAAATCGTCTGCTTTACTGCTGGGTGACATGAACCCCCTTTTGCCGTGAATGAACCCCTGCTCTGCATTGCTGACAGGGGCCTAAATCTCTCAAAATCATCTGTTCTATTGCTGGGTGACATGAACCCCCTTTTGCCGTGAATGAACCCCTGCTGTGCCTGGGTGACAGGGGCCTAAATCTCTCAAAATCCTCTGTTCTATTGCTGGGTGACATTAACCCCCTTCTGCCGTGAATGAACCCCTGCTGTGCCTGGGTGACAGGGGCCTAAATCTCTCAAAATCCTCTGTTCTATTGCTGGGTGACATGAACCCCCTTTTGCCGTGAATAATCCCCTGCTCTGCATTGCTGACAGGGGCCTAAATCTCTCAAAATCCTCTGTTCTATTGCTGGGTGACATGATCCCCCTTTTGCCGTGAATGAACCCCTGCTGTGCCTGGGTGACAGGGGCCTAAATCTCTCAAAATCCTCTGTTCTCTTGCTGGGTGACATGAACCCCCTTTTGCTGTGAATAATCCCCTCCTCTGCATTGCTGACAGGGGCCTAAATCTCTCAAAATCCTCTGTTCTATTGCTGGGTGACATAGTAACATATTAACATAGTACATAAGGCCGAAAAAAGACATTTGTCCATCCAGTTCGGCCTGTTATCCTGCAAGTTGATCCAGAGGAAGGCAAAAAAAAACCTGTGAGGTAGAAGCCAATTTTCCTCACTTTAGGGGAATAAAAAATTCCTTCCCGACTCCAATTAGGCAATCAGAATAACTCCCTGGATCAACGACCCCTCTCTAGTAGCTATAGCCTGTAATATTATTACGCTCCATTACGACATGATCCCCCTTTTGCTGTGAATGAACCCCTGCTGTGCCTGGGTGACAGGGGCCTAAATCTCTCAAAATTCTCTGTTCTATTGCTGGGTGACATGAACCCCCTTTTGCCGTGAATGAACCCCTGCTCTGCATTGCTGACAGGGGCCTAAATCTCTTAAAATCCTCTGTTTTATTGCTGGGTGACATGAACCCCCTTTTGCCGTGAATGAACCCCTGCTGTGCCTGGGTGACAGGGGTCTAAATCTCTCAAAATCCTCTGTTCTATTGCTGGGTGACATTGCAATGAGCAGGACCATAGTACGGTGGCCAGTGTTGCAGTGGGTCAGGATATGTGTATGAAAGTCTATATACGCAGGTATTATAGCAGGGCCCTTTAAGATGTAATAACTCACGTACCAGGTGAGGAATGCCAGAGTGGGGATAATGTCTCTGTGTAATGTCAAAATGTCTCAAAATCCTCTGTTCTATTGCTGGGTGACATGAACCCCTTTTGACGTGAATGAAATCCTGCTGTGCCTAGGTGACAGGGGCCTAAATCTCTCAAAATCCTCTGTTCTATTGCTGAGTGACATGATCCCCCTTTTGCCGTGAATGAACCCCTGCTGTGCCTGGGTGACAGGTGCCTAAATCTCTCAAAATCGTCTGCTTTACTGCTGGGTGACATGAACCCCCTTTTGCCGTGAATGAACCCCTGCTCTGCATTGCTGACAGGGGCCTAAATCTCTCAAAATCATCTGTTCTATTGCTGGGTGACATGAACCCCCTTTTGCCGTGAATGAACCCCTGCTGTGCCTGGGTGACAGGGGCCTAAATCTCTCAAAATCCTCTGTTCTATTGCTGGGTGACATTAACCCCCTTCTGCCGTGAATGAACCCCTGCTGTGCCTGGGTGACAGGGGCCTAAATCTCTCAAAATCCTCTGTTCTATTGCTGGGTGACATGAACCCCCTTTTGCCGTGAATAATCCCCTGCTCTGCATTGCTGACAGGGGCCTAAATCTCTCAAAATCCTCTGTTCTATTGCTGGGTGACATGATCCCCCTTTTGCCGTGAATGAACCCCTGCTGTGCCTGGGTGACAGGGGCCTAAATCTCTCAAAATCCTCTGTTCTCTTGCTGGGTGACATGAACCCCCTTTTGCCGTGAATAATCCCCTCCTCTGCATTGCTGACAGGGGCCTAAATCTCTCAAAATCCTCTGTTCTATTGCTGGGTGACATAGTAACATATTAACATAGTACATAAGGCCGAAAAAAGACATTTGTCCATCCAGTTCGGCCTGTTATCCTGCAAGTTGATCCAGAGGAAGGCAAAAAAAAACCTGTGAGGTAGAAGCCAATTTTCCTCACTTTAGGGGAATAAAAAATTCCTTCCCGACTCCAATTAGGCAATCAGAATAACTCCCTGGATCAACGACCCCTCTCTAGTAGCTATAGCCTGTAATATTATTACGCTCCATTACGACATGATCCCCCTTTTGCTGTGAATGAACCCCTGCTGTGCCTGGGTGACAGGGGCCTAAATCTCTCAAAATCCTCTGTTCTATTGCTGGGTGACATGAACCCCCTTTTGCCGTGAATGAACCCCTGCTCTGCATTGCTGACAGGGGCCTAAATCTCTTAAAATCCTCTGTTTTATTGCTGGGTGACATGAACCCCCTTTTGCCGTGAATGAACCCCTGCTGTGCCTGGGTGACAGGGGCCTAAATCTCTCAAAATCCTCTGTTCTATTGCTGGGTGACATTGCAATGAGCAGGACCATAGTACGGTGGCCAGTGTTGCAGTGGGTCAGGATATGTGTATGAAAGTCTATATACGCAGGTATTATAGCAGGGCCCTTTAAGATGTAATAACTCACGTACCAGGTGAGGAATGCCTGTGTGTTGATAATGTCTCTGTGTAATGTCAACGGTGTCTCCTACTCTGGTACGGCTGGACTCCTGGATCCTGTCTCTCATGCAATAAAATGAGTGTTGCTAGTAATAATAATTGAGGAATTTTAGTAGCAGTAAATTAGATCCAGACTGAAGATAAAGTTCAACTTGTCTTTACTGAGTGGCAGCATGAATCCATACGAGTACAGCAATATTCTTGGGTCCCAGCAGGTATTGGCAATATGTGGCAGGAATCAATATATCTATTCTGCTATTTAACATATGCCTGGAGAATTTGGCAGGTATCTATCTTCTGCTCTGTCTGTCTGCTTAGTGTGGGCCTGACTAGCTGAGAAGGAATTTGGCTTCTCCTGGTCTCTGGATAAACACTCACAGTTCTGCTCACAGGGTATATTTCGTCCTAGAGATCTGTAGTTCTGGAGGTGCTGCTTGCTGGTCCACCAGCACTGAGGCTGAAGGCTCAGTCTGGGAAAGAGGATCCTTGACCTCAGCCGATGCTGGATACTAGGTTGGGATCCCTATGTCTGGGAGCTCCTACCAACACAGCCTACCCCAAGAAGGGGGCTGGTACACTAACTAGAACTTTCCTTCCTCCCCATGAGACAGGACATGGGACAGCCCACTTCTGCTCAAAGAGGGGGGGCTAGACTGGAATGAACTATTCCAGTCCAGATATACTAAACTGTCTAAAGTCCTGATACATACTGCTGCCACCTGCTGATGTACATGGAAATTACAGCATAATATATAAAACAGGCCTGGAAAATGCACATAATTGAGAATGCAGTGTTAGATTACACAATATGACAATAAATGTACACCTAACATGTTGTAGCGGAGAGAAAAGAGTTTAGTGACATACTCCGGGATGTTACAACATGATCCCCCTTTTGCCGTGAATGAACCCCTGCTGTGCCTGGGTGACAGGGGCCTAAATCTCTCAAAATCGTTTGTTCTATTGCTGGGTGACATGAACCCCCTTTTGCCGTGAATGAACCCCTGCTGTGCCTGGGTGACAGGGGCCTAAATCTCTCAAACTCCTATGTTGTATTGCTGGGTGACATGAACCCCCTTTTGCCGTGAATGAACCCTTGCGCTGCATTGCTGACACAGGCCTAAATCTCTCAAAATCCTCTGTTCTATTGCTGGGTGACATGATCCCCCTTTTGCCGTGAATGAACCCCTGCTGTGCCTGGGTGACAGGAGCCTAAATCTCTCAAAATCCTATGTTGTATTGCTAGGTGACATGAACCCCCTTTTGCCGTGAATGAACCCTTGCGCTGCATTGCTGACAGGGGCCTAAATCTCTCAAAATCCTCTGTTCTATTGCTGGGTGACATGAACCCCCTTTTGCCGTGAATGAACCCCTGCTGTGCCTGGGTGACAGGGGCCTAAATCTCTCAAAATCCTCTGTTCTATTGCTGGGTGACATGAACCCC